>NW_004524637.1:8530320-8559448 GCF_000260255.1 Octodon degus
ATTATTTCTTACCTATATCTTGTAATATGAGAAACTACTTTGGCAATAACAATACACAATGTACTAACCATTGTTACTCTCCTAAAATCTTGTTTTGAGGTTTTATACCACTGTTTTTATTTTTTTCTTTCTTTAAAATAAAAAAACTGATGTCAATAAATAAAAAAAAATAAAAAAAAGTGAAAAAAAATAAATAACCTACAGTTGTTCAAAGGGAATTCATGATGAACATAGATGATACTTGAGGAAAGATGTGGAACATGGACTTGCCACACACACACAACTAACAATGCCTCTAAAACTAATGACTATAGCAAAAAATGTTTTCACATTAGTATTCTGCTTCTTATGTTTTTCCCCTATTTCTTCATACAATTTCATAAAAATGAAAAACATCTTGATTATTTTTCCTCTCTTGGGCCAAGTACTCATTTTCCTCTGAATTTATTGACCTGTGGAACTTTTCATACAATAAAATCTTTCAAGTGAAAGACAGAGATTTGGTAGGACAAAGATGGATATCTTCAAGGGTACAGAGAATGCTCTGAACAAAGAATGATGGGAAAGTGGTTTCTGTTATTGATTATTTCGTTATCCTTGGGCACTCACTTGCCCTTCCCAACCCCAATTTACACAGTCTTTAAGGTCAAGACAAATATTTAAATATTTTAAAATAATTAAAAAAATAAAAAATCACATTTCCAAAGGAACACTCAAGTCAGGAAATATTTTCCCATCATGCCTTTCTGTGGACAGTCTGAACCAGAATGCTTGTGTTAAAGGAGTTAGAGAGCTTCCTCATCAGGCCCCATGCAATTTTGGTAAAACATAGACCATCTTTCCTATTCTTATTAAAGACAAGGACATGCACATAGAAATGAAGAAATCTAAGAAGCGGTAGTAACACTCATCTAGAATTCTATCTATAAGCGCTATTGAATCTGCTCATGTAGCTTGAATTAATTTTCTTCACCAGATATTAAAGAAGTCCCATCAGAGATCTGTGACATCGTTATTTCATCAATGTATTTGGCTTCAATATATCATTCGAGGCCTAAATCCCTCCTTATAGTTACTTTGTTTTCTAGTCACTTCAAGTGGCTTTAAGCAAAGACTGATTGATTTTCCTTGGTACAAATTGCTGATGCCTAAAAGCACATGTTCTAGTTGTTTTCTTTCTAATTAGCAGCGCTATTCTTTAAAAGCAGTGACCTTTGTCTAATCTACAAGCTGTCTGCTGTGACTATTGGTTTTTTATAGTTCGTCCTTATGCCATCAACTAGCATTTTTTGTGCAGATGAAATGCCAGCATTAGAGACCCTGTGTCACGAGCACCAATTCTAGAAGAGCTTCGGCTAATTAGACATTCAAAATTGGAGCCACTGTTTCATTGCAAATATCAACATCAACACAGTCCATTTCTGGCTATTTTTGCTCCTTTGTGTGTGTGTATTTATACTTCAAGCAGCATAGCATGAGCCAGCCAGCAAATCTCACATAATCCTGGCAGGAAAGAATATGTGATGTAAGCTGTGCTGTAAGTCGCAAAGAAAGGAATCAATCAGGTGAGTGGCAGCTGTAATTCTTTGTAATTTGGCACATTCTACCAATCTACTACTCATTTGGGAAATTAAATGCACATCTAGAAATGACTTCTCACTTAAATCAGAATGTAGGAATACATGCGCAAAGGTCAATCATCTTTTTGAATTTTCTTTCTTTGCGAACAGAAAAATATCCTAGAAACATGCTCACTAATCACTACCTATAGGATAACCTATACTACCATCACTTAAAGTTTCAAATCTCTCCTTATTTCTTGGAAGATATATTAGCTATGGGTGTCTTGGAAGGGAACTGGGAAGAGTAAATATCTTTACCAAAGGGACTGATCCAACCCCGCATTAAAGATGCACGAACACCTTCAGAATCACACTGTATGGGAATTCGGGGACACAACCTCAAAGCAAGGCAGGACATAGAAGCTGGAGTGGACACAGGGAAATTAAAATGTGGTATAAAATGGCACTGGCGCTTCTTGCCTTGGGGAATAATGACAGTTTTGAAAGAGTATAACTGGGGTCAGCCTCAGGAACTGGAAGGCCAGAAGACTCTACCAGGCGAACTTGGGCAGCCCAGCAAAGCCCTCCTGAGGTCTTCACTCCGATGACTTGATCCCTGAGACTTTCCTGCACATGCCTTATCCTGCCAAGTTTTTCATGTTTGCTAAAATATGACTCTCCTGTAAAGCAGTTTGTCTCACACCTAGGACAGTGTGCATCGTTACTTTTGATCCAGGGTTCTCTTTAAAGCCTTGTGGGCTTGGAAGGTTGTTGGATCACAGGGGTGCTCCTTGCTGTTAGGAGGTGGGGCCTGCTCAGAAGAGGGGGTCACTGAGGGAACGGCTGGAGGTCCTCTTCAGCTCCTTCCTTCTCACTTGCTTCCTGTCCACCATGGCGAGAGCAGCTTTCTGCTGCCCAGGACCTTCCTGTCTTGCAGCCAGCCATGGGCCCAAAGCTCCCCAAACCATCAGCCGAAGCAACCCTCTCCTTCTTTAAGCTGTGCATGTTGGTTGTGGCACACCACAATGACGAAGCCAGCAGATTCCCCCAGAGGCTCTTTAGAGAGCACGTAGGAGGTAAAAGATTGAAGAGAGCCCATTGCAAATGACTGATGTGTCCTTTGTCGCAGAGGAAGGGTTGGTTCACCGGCCAAGGCCATGTGAGTAAGGAGCGGGAGCTAGGCAGCCCCCTTCTGGGGAGGACCGTGAGCAGCATGCACTTCTGACTGCGATGGCTTATCTTGACTGCCAACTTGATTGGACTGAGAGACACCTAGAAATTTAGTAAGGCACTTGGGGTGGTGTGTTTGTGAGGGTGTTTCCCAAGACAGTAGGCCTATAGGACAGCAACGTGAGGGAGGTGACTGGTCCAGATGTGGGCCGCACTGTATAGTCACTTGGAGGCCTACATGGAACCAAAGTTGCAGAAGAGGAGACTGCCAAGCCTGGTCGTCTGATTACAGCTATGTTCTTCTGTACCCTTCCACAATGAAATACCTCACCTCAGACTCATAGCAATGCAAGACCCCAAATAAACCTTCTGTTATACAGTTGATTGGATCAGGTGTCGTGTCACAGTGACAGAAAGCTGATGAACATACTGGTTTCCTCCAGGTGTTCAGCACTGTGACATTGTGAATTCCAGTGACCGACTGGGCTGCCTTGATGAGAACCCCTCCCCCTTGCAGTGACTTTCAACACTGAGGGATGGGGTAGCATTATGCCTGCTTAGTATGAGGTCCCCGCCCACCTGGTCCTTTATGTGAGCAGGATTTATGTCTAAAAGCCATATCTACAGCAGGGCCAAGATGTCCTCTCCCAATCCCAGGAAGGGCCTGTCTCTGGGATGGACCTACAGTGGGGCCCTTTGTGAAGGAGATCAGTATTTTGTGCAGGCAACAGGGGTTCACTTCTGTTCCTGCTTCTGAGCACAGAAAGCAGTCTCTTCTGTCCGTGTGACCTTTCTCATCTAATTATACCTTAATGGGTTTGAGGTTTATGTGTGGACGTGAGTGTAGATCCACGTGAATACAGAGCAAGGGCTGGGGCCATACCTCTGGATCGCAAAGTCTAAGTTAGAAAAATTGAAAATGGGTTTCTGAACTGAACCCAGACAGTCGATTCTCCTAGGATTTAATGAATTAATCACAAAATTAACCAGTTCAATTTAGAATTAAAATGGAAAGCCCTGAATCAGATTAAAATGGAAACACTGTGTCTCCAAAATAAATGAGATCAAGCCAAGTTTTCATTTGATTCCAACAGCTAATCTGTCTATGTCTCATTAACCTATATAGGCTTTCTTTCTCTTAAGAAGTATATAAGCTTGCCCCCAAAGTCTATGACTGGCAATTTTAACTACTGCTACTAGAAATAAAATTGGGACATTCTTCTGTCCTCCTCTCCTGCAGGCTGGGGAGTGGACCCAGGTCCTCATGCAGGCCAGACGAACAGTCTGCTGCTAACTACAGACCTCCAGGCTTTGAGCTGTACAGGAAACCATTCAAGGGCACTGGGTCTTTCTCACTTATAAAATTTAAAAAAAAATTTAAGGTACTTAATAAACATAAATAAGATCTCTGAACAAATTGTTGTTTACAAAATGAGAGAAGCATCTCTAGGCTTGAGAGACTACAGCACAGGAACCAGTCTGGCTGTCCAGCAGATCTTATGTGCTTTAAGGTGCATTTGCCTCATGTGCTGAGCTGGGTGCCTGTGAGAAGGCCAGTGTCAGAGGTGGATTCTCAGCTGCACAGAGGTGGGAAATGTGGCCAAGGCTGGCGTGCTTGTGCACAGTGTTTTTCTTCCTCAGGGGTCATGTCTCTGTCCTTAGAGCTGCTTTTTCCTGGAGAACAGCACTTGCTCCTGTACTAGATGATCCTTGGAGTTCCAGAAGATGTGCCTTTTCGCTGTCCTAGAGGAATAACATGGTTCAGCAGAGTGAACCGCTTTGTCCGTTTTACTTTATGTAGAGGTGCTCTGCTTCTCATGGACTAGCTTCATCATTTGCTGTGGCTTGCATCTAGCTGTGCCCCCAAAGCCTCAAGTGGTCATGGGTGGGGCTCTTCAGAGGTGGCCGTATCCAGGGTGTGTGACGCTAGAGTCAAGGGTGTGGTGCTGGGCTTGATTCCTGGGGCAATGCTAGCATTAAGGCTGCTCAGCCTAGGTGTGCATGCTACCTGCCCTGGGGAGGGTAGGTGGGACAGGATAAGAGGGACAGAAAGAGTGCCACTTGCTGCCTCCCACCTTGCTGCCTTCTGCCTGCCAGGAGCTTTGGTCCTCTGTGATGCCCTTCACCTCGCCACTCCGCCTTGAAGCCAGTCAACAGCGACTGAAACATCTTCAAACTGTAAGCCAGCTAAGCGTTTCCTCCTCTGAACTCCCAAAATATCTGGGAGTCAGATATTTTGTCTCAGCAATCACAGAATTGATCACAGAAGTAACCAAGACACCAGTGCATGCCTACTGTTGCAGATACGCAGGATGTACAATGAAGCTGTGCTCTAGCACCCTCGCGGAGTTCACGAGCTATTGGGGCACGGCAGGCGCACATACCAGAGAATCCCCCCAACAATGCAGCGCTGCCTGGCGTTGGTGCTTGGAGAACTGAGCATCACTGCGACCCCTCGACTGAGGTCAGGCTTGCACTGACCATCTAAGTTCCTTTCCACTCAGGGCTTCAAGATGAGCAAAGCTCAATTAATATGTGACTTTATTAATCTATTAAAATCTGGAAAAGGAGGTGGTTAGATGTCGAAAAGTTGGAAGGCACTAACGGCCTCTTTTTGCTTTCCTAGCTTGCTTCTCTTGCTTTGTTGACACTAACTGCAATGAACGGACAGGGCCTTCTGCCTCCAGGCTCTTGGCACAGCCTGGGCATATGCTGATTAACCTAAGCTGCAGGCACTAATTACTGAATTTCCCTTCCAGGACTTATACCACCCGCTAATTTTACTCTCCTGTGGGGCTCCCGGGTGATTTCTCCTTTTTTGCTTTCGCACTAACACAATGGAGTCGTTGACCCGCGGTCGCACTACTGCGCTCACGAAGGCTAGGGGAGCAGACAGAAGCAAAAGGCGGAGAATTCCTCCCAGTTGAGCATGTTTTAGGCAGAACCCAGAACTGACTTGGGATGTGAGGGAAACGCAAGTTCAGGGTGGAGGCCGAGAGGCTCCTGTGGGCTCTGCAAAAACAGCCAGTGTACTTCGTTTGATCAGTCACGGGAAGGGCAGAGGCTGTGCTGGAGGGGAGGCTGAGACTCAGACCCACTGGGCTGCCCCTGAGCAAGTACGTCTTATTGGTAGCATGTGAAAACGATGGGCGTAATCTAGAAGAAACGTAAACCTTTAAGGTCATGGCTCTCAGAAGAGCAAAAGCCACAGGCCAGGTTATGTTAGAATGAAGCTGATACTGTCTTGCTTCGCACCTACACCCTGAGTGTAGACCTCCTTATACCTTCATGGGCCTCTGAAAGCAGGAGAGGGCTACATCGTTCCCTGGGCTCTCGGACCTCCTTGCTACACAGATGTCATTTGGTCTCAAAGCCTGCTCCTGCCTTCATCCTCTTGTGTCCCTGGTCATAAGCACCAAAGTACATTTTATCACCAACATTATAGGTTTCCCCATCACTCTAATGTGTACTACTGGTCCTAACGGAGTCCAGGGGAACGTCACAACCTTCGGTGAGCTTCGGATGTAGGAGAAGCATCCCAGCCCTGAGTTCGTACTGCAGGCGTACCTGCATACTCCCCTGAGCAAAAGCTTTCTGAGCTGGACATCGGGATTCTGTCCACTAGTCTCGTATTGAGAACAGAAGCATAAAATCTCAAGAATAAAAACATAAAAGAGACCTTCTTAGCAGAACATAAAAACGGAAATTAACATTAGCTCTTAGCCTAGTCTCTGATGGACATAAAAATTAACTGTCTCTGAAGTACATACATTAATGACATTGTAAAACAGTATTCCATTAACTTTTTCTAAAGCAAAAGAAGTTTTAAAATTTTCTTCATCTTCAGCACCTAGATCACAAAGAAACTTCAAATATATGGAGTATAATTTAGATTAATAATTTCAATATCATTAACTATGTGAATCTTCATTCTATCTTTTATGAAATCTGTCATGATTCTGAGATATTTATTTATATTTCTAATTTTTGCCAGGCAGGCACTAAAATTTTTCAAGACCAGTCAAATCAAATATACTCTCAAACTGAGAGATGAAAGGGCCACAGGTGATCTTGAGCCAATTTATTGAATAATTTTGCCTGTTGGTCAGGTGAACTATTAAACAATGGATTAAGCATGAATATGTCCTCTTACCCACTGGCTAAAGACAAACAAATGATGATTAAAATATCTACCTGGGAAATTTCTAGGTGTTCTTGAATGCCATTTTTTTTTATTCCTAAGCCTAAGGGCATATGGCAAATATTTATCAATTTAATTTAAATGTTGAGTTATCTTGACAGCCAAATCTGAGGAACATAGAGGATATTCCTTGTTTATCTCACAGCCCAGTTCCCCGTTGTAGCATTCACAAAGCCACTGACTTATTCATATATATATATATATATATATATATATATATATATATATATTAGGGAAGGGTCTACAGGGTGTTCAGGGTCTCACTACTAGATCAGACTCATAGTGATCCGCCTGCTCACAGCCTCCCAAGAACTGGGATTACAAGCGCGCATCACCACGCCCAGGCTCAATTGGTGTCTCAGTGAGCCCTGGGGGTGGGGCCGGCACAGCAGGCCCAGGGACCAAACCCCCAGTCCCTGCACCTGCTTGCAGGTGCTTTAATCTGCTGAGCTATTTGGCCGGCCCTCTCCCTTGTTTTTCTGAGATTTTCTTGTTGGAGAGAAAATGCCTGATCTGGCTATGCCTAGCTTTTAATTTGCACAGAGCTGATTCCTATGGTACAGAGGCCGCCATTCTTATTAGCCCATAATGGTATTCGGAATGTCCTGAATGCCAAGTCTCACATCATCAGTATATATTAATCAGCACACTGCTGCCTGCTTACACCTATTATGTACGCTTGCCAGACAGCCACTGCTGGGAGGCGGCCTCCATCCAGAGATGAATCGTTATCACTTAGTGTAGGACGCATCTGGTCTGGCGCAGGAACGCGAACCTGTTCTGCTTGCTCTTTTATCTGCTTGCACCTTTGCTCCTGCCCAGCAGGAGTCCTTGACTTAGACACCGTGGTGGTCGCACAGGTGAGAGGACTGACCCACAGTGCTGACATCATGTACACAGCGATCAAAGCCACAGAAATATAAACCCATAAATGGGTTGATTGCACAGGACATTGATGAGAGGTAGGCTCTGGGTACAAATCGCAGTGCCAAGCAGGGATCTGCTTGGGCGAGCATGCTCGGCCGAGCAAGCACATGTTGCGCCATTTCCTGAGGAGCCAGCAATGAATAGATGCAAAGTGATACCGCGGTGTCAGGTTGACCTTTTGTAAAATCTATACAAAAGAAGTCCTGGAGCAAGGGGCCCAGGAGTGAGTCTGCCTGTGGCTAGAGTGACTGAGGGTGATTGGGCTCCAGGTAAAAAGGAGGAGGAGCCCACAGGGTAGGTAGAGTTTTCTCTGGAAGCAGGAGAGCTCTAAGAAATTTCCCTGGTTGCAAAGGAAATCTTGAGCAACTTCGTGAAGATAACAATACGCAATGTACTAACCATTGTTGAGCTCCTGCAATGTTGCTTTGAAAGCATACCATTGTTTCAGCGTTTGTCTTTTCTTTAAAAGTAAGGACTCTCCCCTCTGTCTTGTCCACCTCTACCCCTTCATCCTGCTCATGTGGAAGGCCAGGCCAAGAAGCCTCCCTTGGGGAGGGAACACTGTCACCTCCCCTACAAGTAGCCACCAGTGGAGCAGTGTCAGGGCCTCTTGCTCTGATTGCAGCTGGAGGCATTTATGCAGATGTGGGAATGGGTGAGAGCTTCCTGCTGCCCCCACCTCCTGTCTTGGCAGGCAGGGAACAAAAGATTAAAGCAAGGGGTTTCCCTCCCATGAGAAGGAGGTCTCAGAGTTGGTCAAGTACAGTGCTTCCAGATTAGCTACAGGTACCAACAACTGTACATCATCAGTGAGTATGACTTGCTAACATTGCTGAAACATTCAATTTTTATTTCTTCCATTCTTCTACTCTACTTGTAAATACAGTTTCACTGGAATCTTATCTTCTATGGCACAACACTGTTCTATTAAGACTTGGCCAATGCAGAATTGTGATTATTCTGGCTAGAGTTTGAACACAGCTTGTTTTTGTATCATTGATTAAAAGAAGACTTGCATGGCATCTTCATTACATTTCTTGTGGCTGAGATAGAACAGCTGGACACCCAGAGTTAAAAGGGGAGAGGTATTTAGCTTGCAGGTCCCAGAGGGCTCACTTAATCATCCGCTGACTCCAGGGAACACTGTCCTGGCAGAGGGCCATTGTCAAAGAATACCAGAAAATAGCAAAGCAAGCAACCAAGGGGCAAACCAAGCCTCTTTCTGCCCCTTATTCTGCATCCAGGCTAAAGGGCCTAGACCTGTGTCAGACCCATTGGTGGACTGATGTAATAATCACCCACCCTTAGTTCTGGCACCTTTGGTCCTGGCATTGCATCACAAATCAGTCACATGCACTAGATTCTGCCTCTGAAAAGCCCCATCTATGACTGTGTGAGGCTCTGGGGGGCCATCTAGACACAAGCCACAACACCAGGCAAATTAAGAATTGATGTGAGAGGCCAAGGGAGAAAGTTTAGCATATTTATACAGAAACAATTTTCAGGATTCTTCGTGGCACTTATTTGCATTTAAACAATTAATGGAATAATTACAACTAAGCCATTTGATTAATTAAAGAAAACTCAGCAGGATCTTTATTTAGCCATACTTTGTTAGCTGAGATTCCTTATGTACCAACTCAATGGAAAATGGATAAGCAATATACCTCCTTCCAAATTCCAATCACCCCCTTTCAATCATCTGAAGTGTTTCCCACATACTGAAGTTATCGTTCTAATAAGCTGAGCTAGCTGCATAAATTAGAAGGCAAATATGTGTAGCTCTGTACCCCAGGCAGCTCCAAGACCCCTGTGCTCTGCGCAGGAGGTTCCCAGCCTGACAGAAGCTTGACCAAGTGGCCCAGAGTCTGCAGTGAATCTGAGAGGTTGAGACCATCTCCACAGCCTGGTCTGCACATTCTGTGGACCTGAATTTGCACCTTCTGCTCTGATTCTTCCCATAGCTCTACAGGAAACTATGCATAACTGTCCCAGTCTACAAACTTGCCTGCTTTCCCTCTTCCTGGCGTTGGCCCTGGGGAACCCTGCAGTGTTCCCAGAAGCAAAAGGCCAGCACAGTAACTTCTAGGGTAAGTGTCTGGCACAGACATCAGGAGTTCATGATGGGACACTCAGGACAAAACACAGAAAGTGTAGAGCCCATTATGTTCCATTGATTCATTTAGTAGAACCCAGTGTTAAAAGTTTAACAGGGCTCTGCCACCTATAAGGTGCGAATGATGCAACTTACATTTTCTGCGCCTCACGTCTTTTTTTCTAAAACACTGATGAAACAATCCCTTCTTAATATGGTGGCTGGTAGAGTCTAAATATTTTACTATTGTCACAATGCCTAAAACATGCCTGACACATAGAAATCACTCTGTAATTGGTCAATAAAGTAAAACTGTTCAGCACATATTCATTGAGCGCTTTCTACATGCTAGGTAGATTCTGGGGATGGAAAAGTGACCACAGCGAAAACTTCATGTTCACTTGCTGCTGAGGGTGGAGAGAAGCAGGAGATATGCAGAGCAGGTACCCTCTGCAGAGTGTTAGGAAAGGAACACTGTGGAGAATGAGGGAAGAGAGGAAAGGCACTGGGAAGAGCTGCAGGCTGCCAGCTGTCAATGGCAGATTCAGGGTGGACTTTTCTGAGAAGGCTTGATATTGTTAAAGGAACCACCCAGCTCCCTGGTGAATAAGCTTCTAGATGTGGGGATCAGCTGGAGCAACACTGGAGGTGTGAATGCAGGGCAGGAGACAGGTGGCTGTGGGAGACCAAGTGAAGGAGAGGGGCAAGGGTGACTGGAGCAGACTCCGCGATCTTCAGGTCACGGTAAGAACTTTGGCTTCTTCTCTGGAAGATGAGGTGCATGCTTAAGGACAAAGGCCTCAGGTATGAGCAGTGTGGATTCTCTATCTCATCACGGTGGTTCTTGTGTTTGAGCAGGTTTCAGTAAAAACAAGAGAGCACTTAGAGGAAGGAGGCCCTCACACATGATCCAGGGAGCCAAGCATGGAAACTGGGATATGACTCCTGCCTGTGCATGCTTTGGGCAAGAGGACAGCAATGGAGTCTAAGCTCAGAGCAAGGCGCTCGCCACACGTGGTGATGGCAGAATCTTCCAAAAGCAAACTTGTCCTATTCAACAGCTTTCCCTAATTGTCAGAGCCTTTAGAGTAGCTCCTTGTGTTCTGCTCACTGTCCAGGGATACAGCCCACAGATGCTCAGTCCTAGGCCTTTGTGTGGCTCTGAACTGCCCAGTTTCCATGACAGAGGTGAGACATGGTGTCAGAGTCGGCATTATAAATTGGAAGTAAAAGAAGGAGAAATAGCAGACAGGGGGAAAGTCATCTCACTTTTGAGTTTAATATACTTTCTGGTGCAAATATAAGTGGAGATTTGAAGCACTGGAAACGTTTTTATTTGTAGCTTTGTGGGACACAAAACCTTAAGGTGCTATCCAACTTTGTCCTGCTGTTCACATTCTTCCTGTTGAACATCTGGAGCATCAATTAGATCACAACAGTTCTGACCAAATTTTTCTTTTATCTAAATTTGGTTCAGAAATTTCTAGAATAGTGTGAGGTTAGTGAGAATCAGATCATTTTTAACTTTCTGGCAGCCAAATCAAGATTGGGGAGAAATCCTCAAGGTTCTCTGATCACTGGCTTTGGAGCGCTGTGTGGAGTGACCCTAAAGTGACAACTGTACTAGAAAAAGGAGAGAAAACATAGTGCTATCTTTTTCCACCTCCCAAACAGATGTTAAGAAAGGCCTATGGTGCATCAGTGCTCGTATCTCCTCCACATTGACATCTGGGAGTGTTGGGGAGAAACCCTCCCAAGCAATGCTGTGCTTGGGGGAGCAGGTTCTGAGTTGACCCCTCCCACACAGCCTTCAGACACCCTCTGTCTGTGGGGACCTGACTCCCACCATCTGAGGGTGCTTATCTTTTGCCTACTGGGAAGAGAACCTACTTAAATAATGTTTCTGAAACATCTGAAATTTTTGTCCTGTAAAAAGTGGCCAGATGCTATTGTGGCTAGAAATTTCCATCTTATTATTTATAAAAGTGGTTGGTAGTTGAAAGGCACATAAAATGGAATTCTGGCTCTGATTAGGGTTAAGTTATATTAAAATTTGATCGCATTCTGCTATATTTCTGAATACTATTGAGTCAAGAGAAGGAGAAATCCCTCATTTCAGATAGATCATTTTTTTTTTCTTGGAGATGTTCCAGGGCAATCACTGCTTCTCTTTTGCCTTCCTGTCCTCATCTCCTGAAAGCCATAATCTTTGATTTTTTAAAAAAATCTCTCGCTACTGTTTTATGACATATATGAAAGGAAGTTCAGATCTGTGAGTAAGACTTTTGGTTTATTTGTTGTATAGTAATTTTTGTCCTTTGCATCATTCTGTCCTTATGATGCTGTGCCACTGATTGAAGTCCTGCAATGATATTTCCTGCTGAGGTAAATAAATAGACTTAAGAACAAGCACCGATGGCTTGCACTTGGCAGCAGCTTAGGCGAGAGGTTCTCAAGGACCCAAGACCTGAGATGATGTCTAGGATATATCAGGAAGTGATTTTCTCATTGACTCTGTAATACTGGAAAGTGAACCAACTTTGAGATGATGCTAGATTCCTGCAAAACACTGACCCTACACACCCCAGGGTACTTTTGTAGATGAAAACCAAACCGAACCAAAATAAAATAAATACTACATCGTCCACTATGTTGTACTGGCTGCAGACCTTCATCTCTGTGTCTTTCATAAAAGCAGGGAACAACAGGGGACTGCAATCGCTCAAGAGTTCCTTACCTTTAACCACAGATTTAGGTTAAACAATGGTTCTCATGGAGGCCTTTCTCCAAATTTAGATAAAAAAATAACTTAAGTGGATCCTCCATACAATGTTAATCCATAGTTTCTTCAAATACAGAAGGTCTGTTTTCAATTCTGCTTCTATTATGCAGAACTGCCAAGACTTTGGAGACTGCTATAAGCTAACAATGGAACAAGTTACATGCCGGGGGGTAGGGGGTGGGGATGGGGGAGTCATCTCAAAGGTTATCAAATGCTAAGCCACATCCTGAAAAGTCAACAACCTTCTCTTTTCCTCCACTTTGCCTTCTCTATGCCAGTCATTCTCCAAAGAGTAGTCAGAATTACATCTCTTTAAACCAGGTTTGATCAAATTATTGATCTCCTTTCAATCCACCACTTGCAGCATAAAACTTTAATGAATCTACAATAATCCCTCTGCCTTATCTGTGGGGAGTATAATCATATATCTTGCTATAATCTATACATATGATGAAGATTATTTTATAAATTCATCACCATACATGATGAAAATCAATAATAAAATAGAACTCTACAACACTGTACTATAACAAAAGTTATGTGAATGTGGTTCTCTCTCCCTCTTTCAAAACATATTATTGTAGTGAGCTCACCTTCCTTTGCCTTGTAGTAATGTGAGACGATATGATACCCACATGAAGAAAGGAGGTGAGGGACATTGTGGCCTCAGCGTGTGTTTTTATTTTTCCTTGATGAGTTGAGAACTTTTACCTTTACACCTAGAGAAAGTATTTTGCGGGTTTTCTTTGGCATATATGAATTATCAGTGTCAACTGCCCTTGTGCTTTGGGGCCCTATTAAGTAAAATTTGGGTTATTTGAACACAAACCCTGCAATATCATGGTGATGGATCTGAGAATCCCATAGCCACAAAGCAGCTCACTGGCAGGCGGCATACACAGTGTAGACGTGCTGGAACAACATATGGTTCATGTTCTCATTGGGTCTAACTGGGACAGTGCAGTACTTCGTCCTGCTACTCAGGATGGATCAATGTAGAACTTACTAATTGTTTATGTCTGGAATTTTCCATGTAAGATTTTCAGACTGTGGTTGATTATGTACAACTGAAACTGTAGAAAGTAAAACAATAAAGTGTGGGAAGCACTGGCCTTAGAAAACTAGCTTCAAAGTCTGGTCTCAACATTCCTCTGAGCTTCCATTCAACTACTGGACCTCCCTCAAATCCAGTCACCTGACCCAGACCTTCGTGATGCTAGATCTGGCTTAAATGTTCCCACCTCGGGGACCCTTTCCCCACTCCCAGTAGAGAATGAGTCATTTCCTCTGTTGTAGCCATTCTTTTATACATTTATATTATCACATCATATTCATGAGTCACATAGCTTCTAATTTGATTTATTCGTGGTTCTGTCACCTAGGCGTGACTGTGATCAGGGATAAGATAAAGCATTAAGCCCCGAACAGAGATGGTGTGCAAGAAATGCTTGTTTGATGCATGGTTAATAGGGGTCAAATGTGAAATACCTCTGGTCCAGGCAGGAGTGATGACTTCTTGGTTTGATTAAAGCCCGTTGTTCCAAAATACTAGCATAGGAAGTTGTTCAGAGATTTTAGTCTCTCTTTTCGCCTTTAGAGATCATTAGTGAATGACTCAGTCATTACTAAATGACTTTTTAATTAAAATGTGTTAGAAGTGAATAACTGGCTACGTCTTCACAGTAATTACTGTTATATGATCCTATTAATTTTTAATGTGGACTACAGGCTCATATTGTACATTTTTCTTTAACGTTAGTAATCATCCTGCGCCAACATTAGATAGAAATATTTGCTCTAGCAATCTCAGTGCTTGATTTGCCTAGACTCATAGGGTGAATGAAACTCAACAGAAATGGGGAAGAGCAAGACAAGAGGAAACAATGATTGAATGATCTTTATTTTAGATTTTGAAACTTAGGTTCCATATTAGTTACTTTTACTAGACTTTGCATGTCTTCTGAATGAGTGAGAATTTGTTTTTGGAATTGAGCACTGCTAAAATTGTAAGATTAATTGAAACAAGAATATCTTAATGTCTCCACGGGAGCACTGAACCTATAGTAAAGATTACCATTGTCCAGGAGAGCGAACCTGGATCTAGTCATTCGTTTGATGTAGCAGGCAGCTTTATCTCAGAGTTTGGTTTGTTTCAAGCACTAAAAATTTCTTTCTTTCTTTCTTTCTTTCTTGCTTGCTTGCTTGCTTGCTTGCTTGCTTGCTTGCTTGCTTGCTTGCTTACTTGCTTGCTTGCATGCTTGTGTGCTTGTGTGCTTGCTTGCTTGTTGGTTCAGCTTACCCTGACAGTGGGGCTGGCATGGTATGCAGTGCCAGGGATTGAACCACGGTCCCTTGCCCCTGCCGAAGCTTGCCTAAGCAGGTGCTTTAGACTGCTGAGTTAGCTCACCGGCCTTAAAATTTTATTTTCTTCTAAGTGCTGAAGCTAAAGTGATAAATAAAACAGGAAGAGCTCACTTTTGGGAAGGTCATATTCTGGTGACAGAAACCAATAATGAAAAATGAGAATAAATAACCAAGAAAAGATCAAATAGTGAGAAATGCTGCAAAGAAATCAACATGGGAATACAGCTTGCACTCTTTGCATCAGTTGGGCAAGCTGCCTAGTTTTGACATATTACGTCCTACACGTTGGACACTGTGACCTATATTAGAAAACACAAATCTACTAACATGTAGTCCCTGTTCTGATATGGTTTTTAGTCTGTCAAAAAGAAAAACAAAGTAGACGGACACCAGCAAGGTAGCAGATGGCAGTGGATGCTGCTACGGACTCTCTGCTGCCACCAACCCTTCCTCTGAGCTGTGCTGCGTTCCTGCACATATGCCAAAGAAGAATAACAGCTCCTGGGGAGTTAGGGAATGTTTTAAAGAAGGAAAAGCTCAAATTGAGAATTTTAAAATGAATAAGGGATATTAAGGTGGCAAAGGAAGTGGTTGAACTGGGCTCTCAAAGAGAAAGAATATCATTTGAAGCAACAGGCTGGGCACACAGGAAATACGAATAGTTTAGTAAAGTTGGAGAGCAGCGTGTGACTGAGCACTGAGGCGTGTGTGTGCACATGTGTGTATCGATGTGTAAGGTCTTTTTTACTGTATTTTGTACATGGTCTCACTACACAGTTTAGACTCGTAGGGATCCTCCTGTCTCAGCCTCCCCAGTGCTGAGATTACAGGCGTGCACCACCACGCCCAGTCTTGGTAGCCAGCTTCCCAGGGATGGGTGTGACATGTGGTGCCAGGGATGGAACCCCAGTCCCTGTGCTTGCCTATACAGGTGCTTAGCCTGCTGAGCTATCTTGCTGGCCCACGTGTAATGGCTGATACATCGTGCCAACTTGTGAAGTTCAAAAGCTTCGCTAAGTGACTCTGCAGTTGCACATCCTGGGTGTAGACAAGCTGCCCTTACTGCTCTAGGCTGTTGCTCTTTGTGTCCACCTGAGAAGTTTAGAAGTTGAACTCGTGATTCATCTGGCGCCCAGGGTCCTCACTCTGTACACATCCTCATTCGGTGGAAGAGAAGGGCAGGGGGAGTGTATGAGTGCGACACACCCAAGGATGGGGAGCCTGCGTGCAGTACAAGGGAGGAAAGGATGCTCTTCTCCACCTTTTGCTCCTGTGGCTTTTGCTGCCTTCTGCTGCTATAAATCATTGCCCCTCTGCCACACCACCCAGCCTAGGAGTCGGCTGATTGTGGACTGAAACCTCTACCAACTGTGAGCTAAATAAACCTTTCCTTCTTTAACTTTGGGTGTTGGGTATATTGTCTCAGCTATGAGAGAAAAGTAACCAAGACACCATGCAAGTCCTGAGTGGTGTGTATGTGAGTGTGGAAGGGAAATTGGCACAATGCTTACCTAGGAATGCAGAAAAGCCTGGACGTGCTGCTCTGGCAGGGGACAGGATCAAACATTGAATCTTTTTATTATGAACATTATTTAAAATTTCATGTAGGTTAAATACAGGAAATGCTTGACTCACATGCTATGTGTTTTACATACTATGTTAGTTACTCTTTTCTTCTTGCTCAGACCACATAATTGATGCCCAAGGTGAGTGGAGGAAAAGTGACTCAGCTCATGGCCTGTAGAGATGTCAGTCCCTAGTGGGGTGGCTCCAAGGCAGGCTGGCATGGCAGAAGAGCACACATGGCTAAAGAAGATACCAAGAGCACGGACATGAGGAAGAGCAGCCTCTTTTCTTCCCTTACATTGTCTGCAGGTTACCTGCCCTAGGGCAGGTGGAGCATTCACAACTGTAACCCTGGCATTAGAACATGACTCAGTTGCAACCTCTAGATTCAGCTACCTCTGAAATGCCCACCCCTTATGACTGCCTGAGGCTTGATGGGTGTGTGTATGTGGGGCATCCAGACACAAACTGTAACACATACTGAGAAGATATGAAAATAGAGTGCAAAAGACATTAAAATAGTTAAATCAGATTGTCTTATATTTTAAGTGGAAAAATTGTCAATTGTAACATTTAGTGTGTGTGTGTGTGTGTGTGTGTGTGTGTGTGTGTGTGTGGGAATTAATCCCAGGGCCCCTTAACTGCAGAGCAAGGGCTTCACCACTAAGCTATATACACAGCCTATGGAAATAATTTTAAAATCTCTTTTAACTTCAGTACCACATCATATTCTTCGAATCTAAGTTACATGAAACTTTTCTTTATTAAAATGTAGGCTAATTTGAACACTTTCAATGCTCCAATGGCTAGGTCTGTAAAGCTAAAGATTTCTTTAAAATGGCTTGATAAAAGCATAGAGAAGTATGATTCCATGAATAGTATTTCAAACCATGATCTGAAATAAGCTTTTATTCCTGTTTATTTATTTGATCTAAGGATAACATGTCTCCAACTTTGTTTGTGTTGTTGATCCCTTTCCACAGAAAAGACTAGTATCAAACAGAATCAGTATCAAATCAGCATCCCACAGTATGCATGATTTCACACAGAGAGGAGAACAGGTACATGCTACTCACTTACACCTGGCTTTCCTCCAACAATGCAGCATATATATTGCTCAAAAGCTCCATTTAGGCATGATATGCCACTACACAGGACATGGCTTAAGATAAAATAGATTTAGGCAAACCAGTCTAAACCTACAGAACAGTGTAAACAGCTCTAAGAAAAACAACAATCTTAATAGGATTTAAGTATAGTTAAAAAGCTATGTTAAATTCTAACAGTGGAATGGTACAGCAATCTGGTCTTCAGTTACACCAAGGTGAAGAAAGCTTGATGGACCATGTATCAGGAAGTGCCCAAGCTGCTTGGTTATGGGGAGCAGGGGGCCAATGTGACAGAAGAGAAAGAGGGTGGAAGAGAGAGAGAGAGAGAGAGAGAGAGAGAGAGAGAGAGAGAGAGAGAGAGAAGGAGAGAGAGAGAGGGAGAGGGAAAGGGAAGGAGGGAGGGAGGGTGAGGGAGGGAGAGAGGGAGAGAGAGAGACAGAGACAGTGATACAGAGAGACAGAGGGAGAGAGAGACAGAGTGACAGAGAGAGACAGAGATCAGAGAAAGACTGAGATAGAGAGACAGAGATCAGAGAAAGACTGAGATAGAGAGACAGAGATCAGAGAGAGAGAGAGAGAGAGAGAGAGAGAGAGAGAGAGAGAGAGAGAGAGAGAGAAAGGGGAGAGAGGAAGAAAAGGAGGGAGAGAGGAAGGAAAGAGAGGGACAGAGACAGAGAGAAGAGAAGCTACTGGGGGCTTGGCACCAAATACAGTTATTATAAACATGGATCTCTCTTTATTGTCTTAAGAACATAAGATGTTTTCTGCACAATGACTGAAGAGTTGCCTTATAAGTAACTTCCAAAGTAGAGCAAGGGTCCAAAATAACGATAGTGGACAAAGGCAACATTGAGCTTCTTCAGGATTATAGCACTCAGCTAGGGTGATGTGCTTTATACAGCCACTGTAATATGGGACATTCATTCCTAACTTCTACATTACATGGATGTCTCAGTTACTCTTCTCTTGTTGCTGGGACAAATACCCAACACTCAAAATGAAGGAAAAGAAAGTTTATTTAGCTCACAATTACTGGAGGTTTCAAGACACTGGAGGAGAGGCTGGGGCGCTGCCGTGTCCAGGATGACCCTCTCCACATCTCAGAGAAAGCACAGGCTAGCCTCGGCCCTCCCTGGTCTTCTGGCCCCGCCCTGGTCCTCTGGCCCTGCCCATCAAGCCACTCATTGCTCCTCACGCTGCGACTGCTCCATAAATTACATGAGGCTTTTGAGGGACAACTAGACACAAACCATAACATTCCACCCATGGACCCTCCAAGTCTCAAGTACAACTCTTTGTCCAAAAGGCATTTTAGTCCATTTCTAAGAGTTGCCAAAGTTCAAACAGTTTCAGCATTGCTGAAAAGTCCAAGTCCCACGTCTTCTCTAAGATCCAAGACAAACTCCCAACTGTGAGCCCCTGTACAAATGAAAAGTTAAATACATCCAACATTCAAAAGCACAAGATAAAAATCGCCATTCCAAAAGGTATACACAGGAGGATACAAACCACTGGGGCCAAAACAAGTCCAAAATCCACCAGGGCAAACATTAAGTCCTACAATTCTATGTGGAACATCCTAAGCAACCTTTGGCAAATTGTGAGCTCCATGTGACTCCTCCCCTGTGGCACTCTTGGTGGTAGCTCCCATGGTGTCCCTCTAAGGCCAGCTTTGCTCCCTATTTGCAGTTGCCTTTAGATGATCCATGTTCCTGGCTTTTCCAAACTTCTGGAGTTTCCACTGAATAGGCTTCTCACTCACAGCTTCACACACTGCCCTCTCAGGGGCACACTGCCTGGCCTCCCAGGCCTTCTTCTGAAATCGAGGTGGAACCCTCCTTAACCTCAGAACTCCTGAATTCTGCATGCACCTAAAACCAATGCCATGTGGATGTCAAGGTCTCCTGCCAGCTAGAGCAGTAGCCAGACTTTCCTCTCTCTTGGCTGTAGGGGTACACTTGGATTGTAGGACTTGGATTGTAGGACTTGGATTGCTGAGCACTCTGACCCTGATTCCAAGGAACAAATTCTCTATGCCGGCACCATTTTATAATCTGGTATGGCTGCCACCTCCATTTCGGAATCTGGTGTGGCCACTGCCTCCATTCTGGAAGATGGGGCTCTGTGGCTTTCTCCCCAAAGCAGTCTCTCACCCTTGCAATTCTGAGGCTGCAGAGGATGAGAACCTGCCACCTTCTGTCATGCCCTCAGGACATCTTTTCTATTCTCCTGTTTCTCCTGGGCAATGGAGATCTCAGCTCTATCTTTGCAGTCCACAGACTTCCTTGTGCTTTCTTTCTGGCCAGACTCACAGCATTTTATTTTTTTATTTTATTTTTTGGTGGAACCGGGGATTGAACTCAGGCCCTTGCGCTTGCCAAGGAAGTGCTTATTCCACGACCCCCTCTTTTTTTTTCACAGCATTTTAAATCATTCTGCTGGGCTCTTTGCTCTTCATTCTCAACATATATTTGGATAAGAGCCCCCAACAATAACCATGCCACTGCCCCAATATATGACTGCTTTAAGAATTCCTTTGAAAGACTAATCAGTCCTCCATGTTTAATCTCAGTCTCAGGCAAAGTCTCAGGACATGGGCAAAATTCGGACAAACTTTCTACAGAGTAAAAATACAAAGGATCTGGAGTCCAACAACCAGTGCAGTCCTTCTTTTCAGCAAAAAGCTCCCAGCCTGGTCTTTACAGGCAGGTTTTCCATCAATCTTCTGATCTGAGCTCTGACCAGAATCTTCCCTACAGAACAGCTGAAGCTGTTCCAGTGCTTTGCTTGTAGGTGGCATCTCCAAACCTTTCCTATCTCTTCCCATAAGCCATTCCCAAAAGCTTGTAATCCACATCGTCAGGTATAGCCACAGCAATGACCCCACTCCTGGTAACAAATTCTGTCTCAATTACTCTTCTCTCATTGCTTGGACAAATACCTGACACTCAAAATGAGGGAAGGAAAGGTTTATTTAGCTCACAGTTACTGCAGGTTTCATGACACTGGTGGAGAGGCTGGGGCGCTGCCATGTCCAGGATGACCCTCTCTACATCTCTGAGAAAGAATGGGTTAGCCGGTTTAATGGTTCATGCCTCTCTGGCTCCACCCCTCGGGCCCCGCCCTGCTCATCTGGCCCCACCCCTTAGACCACTTGTTGCTCCTCTAGCTGTGACTGCCCCATAACTTACATGAGCTTTTGAGGCACAACTAGACACAAAGTATAACAATGGACATCACTATCCTATTTACAATTACTAAAAGATAGTAGGCTGGGTTTTCACAGGACAACAAAGTCTCCAGTATGCTAGCTTAACTGGAAAATTTCCTAGCTTAACTAGAAAACACTGTGAAGAGCAATTCCAGGCAGGACAGAACTATGAGTGTCTCCACACATAGCCAGTATACAAATGTGTACCATGCCCTCGGCTCATAGCATACCTGGTTGCTCTCAGTGACAAGTGAATAAATGAATGAGGTAATGAGCAGCTCAAAATAGAAAGCCCTTTAGTTGCAAAGGTGGCTCAAGGAAACCTCTGTCCTCAAAGGGTTGGGCCTCTGACCTTCTATTTTCTGTTTTTCATTTCCAGTCTGGAGCTCTCTGGAGCTCTTTCTTGAATTTTGCAAACTGACGAGCTCTGCAACCTCGACATACAGCCCATTTCTATGGATCCCCTAGACTGGCTACAGTGTCCCTGGGAATCCAGTTTTCCACTATTCTGGGTGACAGGTCAAGACTGGGCAAAGAGGGGCTCAGCTTTCTGGAGAGAGGAAGAGGCAATGACTGGCAGAGGGTAGAAAATGCTCCAGCTTCTCAGGGTATAATTAACTCACAACTTCTCCAGTTTTTCGTTCTAGTAAGTCATAGATGAGAATACTCACCAGCCCCTCTTACATAATAACCATTGATTCATTGAAATGTTTAAGGCTGGATTTGATGCTGGTCTATACTTGGTTTCACCTGAACTGAGAACTCACACTGAGAAGAGTAAGGAGGGGGAGGACCAGAATGAGTCCTTCCTCCTGCTTTGCGGTCCTAGACAGTGTTTCTCCACTGCCACCCTCCTGAGCTCTCCACAGCTGCTTGCCTCTGGAGTTTCCTAGGTGTTGTTAAAGATGGTCTGCAGAGCTCTTCTGTAGGGAGGGCTTTCCATATTTCACCATAATGCTGAGACCTTGAAGGCCAGAGTTTCCCTCAGTTAGTTTTTGGTGAGCTGAGACTGGAGCCTGGAACTCTCACACAGACTCTTTTCTGCTCTGCATTTCCTGGTAAAGGTCTGTGTATTCATGGTGATTTATGATCCTGGAGGAAACCAGCTCCGCAGCAGTTTCATTGAATCCAGCCTGCAATGTTGTTTGTCAAGCTGCCACTTAGAGCTTGGAAAATTTTTCTTTAATCTACTTTGTAGAGGCATGGTGTGTCTTCTCACCTTAATTGTGACTCTGACGTATGTCTGCATGGGGACTAGAGGGAACTACACTACTGTTTCCAGCTTTTGGTTCTGTCAAGTACCACACTAATATTCAATATATGAGCATGATTGGTAATAACCTACACTGAAAATAATTTTTCAAAACCTGATTTGTGATCTTCAGGAGAAAGAATGCCTTGAGATACATCTCTACTCACATGAAGGAATGGAACTAGAGATTTCTTAAAATGACAAATGTGTTGTTCTCTCTCTCTAAATTTCACCATTTGTTTTCTATAAACACATGATTTTTCAGGCTGTGGTTTTTTTCTAGATTTAGAAACTGCAGGTAGTAACAACAGACTCTTCCAGGGCAGGGCACTGTCTCCCTCATATTCACTACTCTGGTCCCAGCACATGGGGTGGGCTGTGTGAAGCACTTCACATACAGTTGGATTACAATGGCAATGTTAAGGTGCTCAGTCTGGAGAAATTAGGAGAATGGATAGGTGGAACCAGGGAAACATTCAAAACCAGGTGGAAAGGCACAGGATGAGAGACCAACTAGAAAACTCAGTGTGGAGTTACAGAACAAGATGGCGGATCTCACCCAGTAAGGTAAGAAGCAATGGGAACTACGATAGCTGTGTGCTGACTGAGGGGCAGAATACCTCAGTTCTGGGGGGAAAGCGCTCCCCAGAATTTCTGTAAAGCACAGACCAATTATAGAGGACTCATGGGTTTTTTTTTAACCATTGTACTGCCTATATTGTTCTGGTATATCCTTTCCCTGTGTCTCACTTTTGCTCTGCTTGGTGCAGGACTCTGTTGTATTTTACATGGTTGATTTCTCCTGCTTCCTAAGTGGTTGCAAAGACAGTGGTAGCCCTATTACTCCCTACTCACTCTATTCTAAGGCAGGTCCTTTGCCTTGTTTTAATTTTGATGCCATTTCCATGAAACGATGGCAATCCAACATTAATGTTCTTTTGCAAGGAAGGCTAATTTAAAAACTGCTCATCTCCTTTCATCAAATATTTACTGGTTATTTGCCAGCAGATGCCACCTGTGTTAAATGTCTTCACCAAATCATCCTTGGGGTCTAGTCTCAAGAAATGTATAACCCAGTAGGTGTCTAGCTGTTCTCCACTGTTTTCCCTGGTTTATTCTCCTCCTAAGGCGAGGTCTTCCCTTCCCAGTCTCATGCGTACATTCTTTTCTAGAACTTTCATCCTTGAAGCTCCATCTATGTAGAATGCTCTTTCTCCCACTAGCTTTATGGTTTGCTTCCTGACTTCACTCCACTTTTTGCTGTAATGTTACCTTTTCTAAACACACTGTCTAAATGTACCTCATAAACCTACCATTCTCTTGGTTGACATTTAATTCTTGATATACTGATGTATTTATTCATTTGCTATTTATCTTCCCTGCAGAACTGGAGCTGCACAAGAACAGATTTTGCCCATTTTGTTCCTGGGTGTATCCTTAGCTCCCTAAAAGAATGCCTTCCCCATGTTGGCGCTGCCTGACTGTTGCTGAATAAATGGCAATAAAGTGATAGAGTGAGGTAGACAGTGCTAAAGAAACTTAGAGCAACAAGTCTATTCCAGGAAAGAGGAAGATTTTAGCTGAAGTTTCACATGTTTGGAATGATTTAAGGATGGATGGAAGGCTGGTAGGGAAGGGTTTTCTGTTGCTATCTCTCTGAGATTCAGTATTTTTTGGAAGTGCATGAAGTTAACCTTGCCACTTGGTTGTCTCTCAGTGCAATGTCCTTTTATTGAGCTAAGCATCAGTGTAGACTGACCTAGTATGGCTCAAAATAACTCCAAGTGTCTCTTCTGGGCTGTTCATTGAGTCTTAAAAACCAGTATTGTCCAGAAGTTCTGTGACAGAGATTAGCCTGAGTTAGATATTAATACTTGCATCAGAAATACAGAAAGATCTTTCCTTCCTTAATTATCTTTCTTGGCACAATGCCATTTTCTTTAACTTGAACAACTCTTCTCTTTAATATCTGAAATACTTTTCACAGAGAAAATGATTGACTGCATTATCATTCCTCAGTTAATGCGCGGTGTAGGTGTTTAACTACTCCTGCCTTTTCTCTTCAGTCATCAGGAGATTGACGAGGGTCTTCCATCTCCATGAGTCATTTGCAAGTTTATTTCCATTTTCTCCAATGAAAGAAAAGCAGAGGGAAATAATTGCAGTTTTCAGTGTTCATTTGGAGATTCTGAGCACTTTCTGTGGCAAATTATAGGGATGTGAGAAGCCTGAAGATGCTCCCCTCGTTCCTCTGATGTGATTGCTTCATCTCACAAGCTCTGTCGCTTCTATTACCCGTATAAGATTTGATAGCCTTGAATGAGTTCTTATTCCTACGCTGTGGTCCGCCCTCACAATGTTCAGTACCAAAAGCTTTAATTATGAATACTAATGCCATCCCTTTCTGCTTCAAATCCACACAGCTTTATGCACAAACGTTGCTGTTTTGTAAGGACCGGACTACATGATATGTTTGCAGCTGGTTGCCCACTGCCCCTCCCCATACCCAATACCGACCATCGACATCTAATGCTTCAATACACACTATGCACTGGATAGTTACACAGCACCAAAAGGAAAGGACACACGCAGCCACATTACACAAACAAACAACACCAAACACGTCACTGGTTAATTATGTAGTTGTTACTCGCTTCGCAGAGCGACTCTTCACTTTTTCACTTTACAAAGGGACTCACTACAGATTTTCTTTAAATAGCAGGCTCTGCTGGTACATTTATGATAAAATTAGATCTGCCTTGGGTGTATTTGTACGCATTTCAGGAAACAACTCACTACACAAGAAAACAGCAAACCCAAGCTTGCTTTGCTGCGTGAACTTCTAGAAGGTGCCAAACAAGCAGATGTTGGAAAGACCTGGATGTCGGACCATGGGTTTGAACTGTAGGCCACTTGAAGTCTGTGTCTGTCCATCACAGAAGATAGAAGATACACTGAGATAATCTTTGTCTTACTAAAGTCAGTAGTGGCATCCTTTTTTATGTGTATGGGTGTGGAATTTTAGAAATGATACCTACAAGGAGAATTTTGCAAATGGTATCTGTGACTTTCATAAAATGAAAAGTTTGTCTGTTTGCAGTGTGGTGAACAATTTTTATTAAAAGGCTTAAATAACGACTTTCAAGTTACCTGGAAGGCAAGAAGTTACAAAATGCTAAAAAAATGACCTCAAACAGTATTATTGTTAGGAATATAGGGGTCGAAGTGCTAAGACGTACAGCCGTTGGCTAATGAAGCCAAAACAAAACTTCCCACCCTCGTCTAATCTGGGAAGATGAGAGTTTCACAGCTCACCTGAACAAAGTGAGCTGGGACTAGATGATGAATATTTACACACATTTATTTACTCCAAGGATCAAGCTATCGCTTATACAGTACTTAGCATTCCTCCCACAACAAGCATCAAGTGGTCTGACCTGCACACTCATTTGTGATAACTTTGCAAGTGGATCTCTTACTTTAGGTAAAAGCATTGCAAGCATCACTTGACATTCAGAGAAACATGAAGAAGCCTTGCTTTATCTTGGACTTAACCATCCAGCAGAAAAGTATAAAAATGAAGTATAAAAAGTAAAAGCCATATTAATATGCTGAGCTGTAAAAGGCTCAAGTCAACAACTTCTGACTTTGCCAATCCTATGGATAACCCACTACTATTATGGACTACTGGACTAGATTGGATTATTTTGCTGAATTCATGCACCTACAGTATTTAAATGGCAAAGGAATACCCATCTCTGACAAAACTAAACATAAAAAAGGAGATATAAATGAAGGATCATTTGGTATCTGTACATACAAAATAGTTAGGATAGATATACAGCTACTTTCTCTTAATTCAGTGAGAAGAAAGATTTGTACTGAAAGTGATTGGACAGGATATCATATCTGCATCTTGTACTATGATTAACTACTATGAAGACAACAATATGCAATGTATTAATTATTGAAGCTGTCCTACAGTTTTGAAACTGTAGTGGGTTTTGAAACTGTCTAATTGCTATTTGTTTCTCAATAAAATTAATAAAAAATAAAAACAAACAAACAACAAACAAACAAATGCCTTTGTCAACAGTGAGAAAAGCAAGCAAATGAGGTGGATACTCTGAAGATTGCCTGGGCTTTTAGTCTGTGAGGCTCAGATGGAATCGTGTTTTTGTTGTACACTTGGCTTTCTATCTTGCATAACTTATTTACTCATTTAATAAAATGAAGGGGGCATCATAGTTCTATTATTTGTTTCTACAATAAGAAACCAATGAGTCACCTAAGTGACAGATGCCTACTTAAATGTTAGTTCCCTTTCAGCTTTGACAAGTTCATGAAATAAAGGAAATTAACATCACCTCCTGGAAGCTGCCCATCTATTGTATCTGGATGATCTTTGACTACTCTAAGCAGCTCATATATGTGGAATTATACAGTGGTTTTCTTTTGGGGACTGGCTTATTTAACTTAGCATAATGCATGACCTCAAGGTTAAACTCTATCGTAGAATGTCAGAGTGGCTCCTCCTTATAGGGTGAGTAACATTCACTCAGGTTCCCATTTCATTTATTCATTAGCCTTGACACTTGTGTTGTGTTCCCAAGTTAGCCACTGTGAATAATGCTGTGGGGGAAAACGGGTATACAAATATTTATTCAAGATCCTGCTTTCAGTTCTTCTGGGTGTACACTCAGGGGTGGATTTGCTGCATGATATGATAATGCTGTTTTTAATTTTTGTAGGAACTGACATTTCATTTCTTGTATTGTTTCTACTATTGCCTAGTCTGACAAGTAACCCACAAGTGTCTCCATTTACCCATCTTTGCCAATAGTCATTGTTTTGTATGTTTTGATAGTGATTCTGATGAGGATAAATGACAGTTTACTGTAGTCTTGATCTGCTTTTCTTTGATGATTAGCGATGCTGAGCATCTCTTCATGTGCTTGTTGTCCACTTGTTTGAGAAATATATTCACTATCTTTGATCCTTTCTGACTTAGGTTATTTTATTGTTGTTGGGTTTCAGGAAATCTTTACACATGCTATAAGTGAGTCCCTTACAAGATATATGATTTGCACATACATTCTCTCTCCTTGTGAGTTTCTTTTCTACCCTGCTTATACTGTCTTTAAAATGCACCAAATGTAACATTTTTCATGCACATCAAAAGAAATCACCAATGGAATGAAAAGACTTCCTATGGAGTGGGAAAAACCAGTCAGTTGTCCCTCAGAAAAAGGACTTATATCTAAACACATGAAGAACTGAAAAATATCACACCCCTCCCCCAGTCCAAAGACCCAATGAAAAGATGGGCATCTGAAATAAGTACACAGTTCTCAGCTGAAGAAATACACATAGCAAATTAATATGTACAAAAACGTTAAACATCACCAGTCATTTGAGAGATGCAAAATAAAACCACACTGAGATTCCATCTCATCCCAGGAAAAATGTCTGCCATCACAAATGCAACCCATAACAAATGCTCGAGGGGCTGTGGGGAAAAAGCAACCCTTCTCTACTGTTGGTGGGAATGTAGACTTGTACAACTGCGGTGGAAAATAATGTGGAGATTCCCAAAAAAACTAGGACTAGAGGTCCAGTTCAACCCACCTATTCCACTTCTGGATATGTTTCCCAAAGAATTAAAAACATCATACCACAAGGATATATGTGCATCTATGTTTATAGCATCATATTTTATAATAGCTAAATCTTAGAAACAACCCAAATGCCCATCAGCCAATGAATGGATCAAAAATAAGTGGTAGTTTAATACAGTGGAGTACCAGTCAGCCATGAAAAGATAAATGTGAGGTTTTTATAGGTAAGTGGATGCAACTAGAGATCATACTCTTAAGTGAAATAAATCAGGCTTGCAGGTGTCAATATCGTATCGTCTCCCTAATGTAAAAAGCTAAAAGAGTAAATAACATCCACAATGTACAATTTGTTTTTAGGAATAGAAAAGAAGCTGTTTAAAAGGAAAGAGAAAATGGGATAAGGGAAAGGAGAAAAGAAGGAAGGAAAAAAGAAGAATAATTATATATATATTTATGCACAAGATAAATAAGATAGATATACTATTAACTTCTGTAAATTCATTGAAAAGGTTTGTGTTTATATTGTTTAATCACTTTGCATGCATATATCTTATAATCTGAGCTATTAATTTGAAGATAACAATATGCAATGTAATTTTTTTTTTGGAACTGGGGATTGAACTCAGGCCCTTGCGCTTGCCAGGCAAGCGTTTATTCTACTGAGTTATCTCCCTGGACCCTGCAATGTAATTTTGTATCATTGTTTTTGTATTTTTCTCCTTAAAATAAAAAATTATGAAGTACAACCAGTCTATTTCTTCTTTTATTCTTTGTACTTTTGGTCATAGAAACTGTTACCAAATCCAACACCGTGATATTTTACCCTTGTATTTTGTCTAACAGCTTTATGGTTTGAGGTCTTACGCTTAGGTTTTTCATCCATTTTTAAATTACCTTTTCTTATATCATGTGAGGTAAAAATACAACTTCATTCTCTTATATGTGGATTTTTCCAGAACCATTTGTTAAAAAGAGTGTCCTTTTTCATTGAATGTTGGCACTCTGGGCAAAAATCATGTGATAATACAAATGTCCAGAAGCCCATGATAGACATTTGGGTTATTTCCAAGATTTAGCTATTACAAATTGTTCTGTTACCCTTCTTCACTGCTGGTGAGAATGTAGACTGGTGCAATCATTATGGAAATCAGTATGGAGACTCCTTAGAAAAGTTGGACTGGAAATGCCATTTAAACCAGCTATTCCTCTACTGGGAATTTTCCCAGAGGATCTGAAAACATCATATCATAGGGATATATGTGTGCCTACGT
>NW_004524637.1:8560923-8611821 GCF_000260255.1 Octodon degus
GTATCTGTGTATTCAAAGTGGTTAGGATAGATATATAGTTACATTCTCTTAAGGAATAGAGGGATTTGTTCTAATGGTGTTTGTAAATAGGATCTTGTACAGCAATTAACCACTAAGAAGAATGTATGCAGTGTGTTAATTATTGAAACCGTCCTACCGATTTGATTTGAAACTGTCTCATTGCTATTTGTTTATCAATAAAATTATGGAAAAAAACCCCAAATTGTTCTGCTATAAACATGAGTACATATATATCATTGTGGTATGATGTTTTCATTTCTTTTGGGAGACTTCCCAGAAGAAGATTAGCTGGGTCAAATGGAACCTCTAATCCTAATTTTTTGAAGAATATCCACACTGATTTCCAAAGTGGTTGCACCAGTCTGCACTCCCACCAACAGTGGAGAAGGGCTTTTTTTCCCCCATGGCCCTTTCAGCACTTGTTACTGGTTGATTTCTTGATGGTAGCCATTCTTTCTGGAGTGAGGTAGAATCTCAGTGTTGAGGTTTTGTTGTTGTTTGGTTTGGTTTTAATTATGAAAGGGTGCTGAATTTTGTCGCATACCTTTTCTGCATCAATTGAAAAGATCTTGTGCTTCTTCCCTTTGTTCTACTAATATGGTGAATTATGCTGATTGATCATTTTGTATTTGGAATCAGCCTTCAATTCCAGTAAATAAATCCTGTCACTGTTTATAATCTTCTAATATCTGTTTTAATAGCATTTTGTTGCTAATTTTGATATCAGTATTCATAAGAAATGTGGTCTGTGGTTTTCTTTTCATGTAATGGCTTTGGTATCAAGAAAATAGTGGTGCCTCATGAATCAGAAATTATTTCCTTATCTTTAATTTTTTCCATCTTTGGCTGGGGAGATAACACAGTGAACTGAGCACCTGCCTGGCAAGTGTAAGGACCTGGGTTCAATCCCCGGCACTGCATGCTGTGCCAGCCCCAGAGTCCCAGGCATGCTGTGCCAGCCACTGAAACCAGACATGGTAGTACATGCCTGTAATCCCAGAATTGGGAAGGCTGAGACAGGAGGATCATTATGAGTCTGAACTGTGTAGTGAGACCCTGTACTAAACAACTAAAGAAATAAAAGTTTTTTGAAAATTAATTTTTTTTCATCTTTAAATTTTTGAAATGTTTGACAAGGACTGATATTTGTGCTTCTTTGACTATTTATTAGAATTTAGCAGTGAAGTCACATAGTTTCACATTTTCCTTTGTTGCAAAGAGTTTTTATTACTGGATAAATTTTCTTACAAGTTACATGTCTATTTAGATTTTCTGTTACTTCATGGTTCAGTCTTGGCAGGTTTATTTTTCTCAGAATTTATTTCATCGAAATTATTCAGTTTCTTTATAGTACTGTCATAATCCTTCCTGTTTCTTCAGATTTATTTAATTTATGATTTTATTAATTTGAGTTGTTTATTTCTTTTTCTTATTTCTTGAAGCTAGAGGTATGACAATGTTCCCAATCTTTTCAAAGAACCAAATTTTGGTTTTATTTTTATTTTTGATTTTCTACTTCATTTATTTGTATTGTGGTCTATACTTTTCCTTTTGTTCTGCTAGCTTTGGGTTCTTTTCTTTGTTATATAAATTATATGGGCAGTTTGCAGATTTGAGATCTTTGTTGCTCTTTAATGTGATGATATGTAGTGATAAATTTGCTCTTTCACACTATTTTCACTATATCCTATAAGTTTTAACAAGTTGTATTTTGATTTTCTTCATTTCTAAATATTTTCTAAGTTCTTTGGTTCTTTCTTGTTTGATGCAGAAATGCTAAGAATGTATTGCTTAATTTCTACAATTTTGTAAACAGTCCAGTTTTATTTCTGTCATTAATATTTAACTTTATTCCATTTTGAATGGAGAAGATATGTTGTAATTGAAAAATATAGTGCATGCTTAAATTTTTAAATATTTGACCACAAAAGAAACATTGCCATTAATGCCACTCAAAATATTTCTCTTCACAAATCCCATCATACTTTCCACTTTCTGAAGCAGTTCCTGAAGTACCCTTTCATAAGTGTCTTCATTTACTTGTGCTGTCTAGCTGCATCCCTGTCCATGATTGATTTAAAACATTTACCTTTTGGGTTGTTGTGAACTGGGGGAAAACATAGAAGTCAGACAGTACCAGATTCTGTGAATACAGCAGGCAAGGACACGCTGTTATTTTTACTAGGCTGATTTTCTGTTGGACAATACTTGGCAGCAGCAGTCACCAATTTACAATCACATCTTCTAAAAACCCTCATGAAGCAGGACCTCCAAAAATATACAGTTGTGATGATTTTATAGGCATTCTGAATTAATCCACTGGTAGTGCTCAGCGTACACCAACAGCAAAATGTACAAAACTGGCTTGAATTTGGGGATGGTGGCATGTGGCTATGGTTCCAGCTACACAGGAGGCTGAGGCAAGAGGATCACTTGAACCCAGGAGTTCAAGATCAGACTGCGCAACACAGCAAGATCCTATTGTGGATGGAAGGAGGGAAGGAAGGACGGAAAGAAGGAAGGGAGAGAGGAAGGAAGGAAGGAAGGAAGGAAGGAAGGAAGGAAGGAAGGAAGAAAGGGGGGCAGGTAGGATAGAAGAAAGGAAGGAAGAAAGGTAGGAATGAGAGAAGATAAAGAAAGAAAGAGCAAGAAAGGAAGAAAGGAAGGTAAAGAAAGAGAAATAAAGAACAAAAGAATATGCAAGAAAGAAAGGAAGGAATAAAGAAAAAAACAAGGAAGAAAGGAAGGAAGGAATGAAAGAAGGAAAGAAAAAAGACAAAGACCAAAAAAGAAAGGAAGAAAGGATGGAAGGAATGAAGAAAGGAAGGAAAAGAAAGATAAAGAAAGAGCAAGCAAGGAAGAATGACTTTTGTATGTCTTTGCAAACATTTTAAAAGCTTTTATTACTCTTTGGATTCTAAATTGTAAAATATGACCTATCTAGGGAATTAAAGTCACTGCTTGACAGAATTGTGTTCTTTGAATATTTTTCATTAGAGGCTCAAAGGACAGCTTCTGTAATCAGAACAGCCCTCCCAAACATATATGTCGAAAAATATTGGACCGGCCAAATAGCTTAGCAGATTAGGGGCTAGGGGTTCAATCCCTGGGTCTTCCATGCTAGCCCCCCCCCCCCCCTGGGTGTGCTGAGATGGCAACTGAGACTGGGCGTGATGGCGTGTGCCTGTAATCCCAGCCCTTGTGAGGCTGTAAGCAGGCGGATCACTACGAGTCCAATCTAGTAGTGAGGCCTTGAACATCCTGTAGACCCTTCCCTAAAATACAAAAGAAAGAAAGAAAGAAAGAAAGAAAGAAAGAAAGAAAGAAAGAAAGAAAGAAAGAAAGAAAGAAAACTATTAAATAGGTGATTCCCTAAGTCATTTGGGTTTCTTATGGCTTTTCCCAATATTCTATAATTGTCCAAATTTTTGTGATATAGTATGCTACCTGATTGCAAAAAAGAATTAAAATATACACATTTTTCTGATTTTCAAATTGTTAACTAAAAAAAAAAAAAGAAAAATCCAAAGATACTGATTTTTTTTTCTAAATAAAATACAGCTTTTGGAGAAAACATTGTTAAAGAACACCATTAAATCTTCCCTTCAGACTCTTGTCCACAGATTCAGATTCCTAGGTAGGTCTTTAGAATGCACTTGGGGTTTAAAATAGCTACAACATAAGACAATTAGCAACTCTTTTCCTGTGGAAAGCCATGTGACAGCACCTCTTGCAGACACCTGCTTGTAGCACCAACTGCAAATTATGGAGGACAAAGGCCTCTTAGAAGAGTGACTCTTCTACCTTGCCAAGCTTTAAGGCATTGGAGACTGACAGCTTTAGGGCTGGCATGGAACTCAGTGAAGGAGTGCTTCCTGTACTCTGTGAGTAAGGTCCTGAGGTCAATTTCTTTCGTTTTTTGAAATTTTTTTAAAGAGAGTACAAATTAGAATTAAAACAGAAAAAATTAAAAGTGATACAGAATTTCATTTAGCAAAGTCATACGAATTCCACAGTATTTGTTGTAATATACAGTGTTGTCTTCCAACCAGTTATTCATATTACCAGATAGACGCATGGAAAATTGGAAGAAGAAAGCAAAAAAGAAAGAAATGTATAAGAAATTAAGAGGAAAAGGACAAACAACTGCAAAAAGGAGGCAAAACAAATTAAGCCTTAACTGTTCCTTTTCATAAGACCAGCACAGTACAGTTGTCCAAACCATCATGCATGATTACATACATAGGTGTATCTCTTTTCCCCACTCCCTCTCCTGTCCTTTTCCTCAACTCAGTAACTCTTTTCTTTTGAATAATTTCATTTTCTTTTCCCAGTATCTATTGTACCCTTCAGATTCCATTTTTCTCTTTCAGGTTCTCACATGAAGGAGACAATACAATGTTTACACATGCATGTCTTTCTATCAACACACACACACACACACATACACACAAACACACACACACAGATTGACAATGTGTACATTTTATCAATAAAATGCACTCCAGTTACTAAATGCTGATCAGTGGTTCAACAGATTTTTAAAGCAAAAATTCTAAATAATTTTGAGGTTTGTAATTACATGGGTTTCTTTGGACCACATAGTAGTTCAGAATTTGCAGTTCAGAAATTTGGAACATGCAACATAACATTTTGAATTCTTGACACAGTTATGAATGAAACAATTTCCTAGGTGACCTGATGTGATTTATTTCTAATATGCATCACTGGTCATGCAGTAGATCCAGTTTTTCATGTTCTAAATCTGAAAGTCAGGTTTATACTTTTAATCTAAAATTTCTTGTTGTTTTGTATCTGTATATGCAAAATAGTTAGGATAGATATACAGCTCCATTCTCTTAATTCAATGAATAGAAAGGTTTGTTCTAATAGTGTTTGAGACAGGATATCAGGTCTGCATCTTGCACAATGAATAACCACTAAGACAACAATATGCAATGTATTAATTATTGAAAATGTACTAGTAATCAGTTGTGAAAATATCTCATTGCTATTTGTTTCTCAATAAAAATATTTCAAAAATTCTTGTTGAAGTTAAGTATGAAGACCTAAAGCCAGCAGAGCCTTCAACACCGGGCTGAGGCCACCTGTTATAAGGAAAGGGGTGGACAGGCTTACCCCCCATGCCACTTACCACCCAAATGAAACCTCTGTGATTGGAAAACATTCCTTGTGTGTTCTTTTGTCTACCCATTCTCTACCGTGGGGTTTGAAAAACCAACTGTAACACGAACATTTCAAAGAGACTGCTGAGCATGATTTGTAAGGAAATAAGTTGGGATAGATTTGTTCCAGATTCAGCCCTGTTTCCCTCCTAATCCTGGTTGAACGAGTGGATGTTTTGCAAACCCCATGCACAAGCGAGTGGTCTGAAAACAAAGAGAGGAAAAGCATCTGCCCTCTTCTTGGGTTAAGGAATATTTAGGTTGCTACCTTCATGGTAATAATATTCTTCTCATACTAAATGCGTCCTGCTCAATATTACCTATATCTGTGTATTAGGGTCCAGACAACATTCTACACAATCTCTCCTCCTGTGTTCCACAAGGGTCTACAAACGTGAGCTGTTCCAGCTCATGCAGACAGCGATGAGACTGTCAGGTCTGATAATGTTGAGCTAAGTGAGGAGGTCAAGCGGATGAAAATGAACTGCATTTTCAATCAGATGTACTTTGGGTATACGGTGTTATAGCTTCATTACAATAGAAGGTAGAAGAGATTAAAAGTCCCACAATAATTCAGAATAAAATAGCTAAGGGGCTTTTTCCATTTGAAAGGGAATTGAATAACGCTGTGTGGCTGAGGACTGACAGCATAATGGAACTCGAGCAAACTGCAGGAGTTCTCACCAGGTAACTGCATTACCAGAGAAGCTCATGTTACAGCCTGCTATTTGAAAAGTGCATGAAGGGACCCTCTGTCTTCTTACAAGGCGCCATATTCCTGTAGCTCTTGGCCAATTACACTGACCTACTGCTAACCTTCAATTACTGGAAAAGCTCACTCACTGGGTAGCCTTGAGCAGTAATGAAGGCAGTCATGACAGTGCCTCTTCTTATAATTATTTTTATTAGCAGACGTAAATAGAATTAAAACTGCTTTCAAGCACTGCATTTTTTTGAGTGAAATGCTTTATTCAAAGATATCCTTATAGAGTGGCAATCCTGAATATTTTTGTATTTTCCTGAAGATGGATTACAGGTTAAACAAGTAGGTTTCAGTGATCTTTGGTACATTTGTCCTTCACAGTTACACTTTTTCCCCCCCAAACAGGACATTTTGTGCAATATAATACATAGCAAAAATGTTACAAACAGGAATGATACAAACTTTATGCATGTTCTTGTTCAAATGTTTCACTTACCAGAATTAAGAGGCAACTTGAGGCCAGTTTTGTGTGCTCAGGGATGGTGGAAAACACTGACAAAATCAAGCAACCAAAGACAAGGAGAAAACTGTAAAACAACAAAAAGAGAAATTTGGTAAGAACCTTTCCTCATCATTAGAGAACGAATACAACATCAGTCCTATTCAAGTGGACACAGGTTAAATCATGCAAGCCCTCAGTAGGTGCCAGCCAACTTGAGCACCAAAATCCAGAATGACACAAAATGTAAATGGGGAGCCTTTGCAAGTGCACAGACAAAGGAATGGTTGTGTGTGTGGTTTTGCGTGAATGCCAGGCTGTGCTCACTTTGAGGTATGTGAGTTTCCCATGCAGCTCTGTTCCTTGGAAACTAAGAAAGGTTGTGAGGCGATTTTTGCTGTCTTTCCTGAGGGCAAGTGCTGAAGCCACTCTCCTGTCACAGAAGAGTACCCACCTCGTGTTTGGTACTGCTGGCAGATGGCTACAGCTGGGGACTGCCACCTGGCTTCCTTTTCCATTAATAAGAAAATAAATGTGGTGACTTCTTCTGCTGTCCAAGTACTATCGATTTCTTTGGAGTCAAACTACTAGAGAAATGACTTCTAACTATGAGGTCAAAAGCAGTCAACCTACCGACTTTATTTCTAGAAATATGAAGCATCCGAAGTCAAAGGGGAACTGAGTTCCAAGGAAAATGTCTCATAAAACAGAAGGCTCTGTGTCAGCTGTAGTTACTATCTCGATCGCAAGAGGAACAGAACAAACTATAAACCTGGGCCAAAGCTCTAGCTGTATTCTCCACTTTTACTCATTCCTCAGAGAGTCATCTGATACACACTCAGTACTGGCTCCTGACTTCCTCCATCCAGTGCTGGAGCTAAGCCCTGCCTCCCCATGGCTTGCCTGAAGACCTCCACAGGCCTTTCTACATCACTTGACTCAGGGGGTCCCAAGGCTTGTGTGTAGGATTAGCTGATGATAGCCTGGGATGTATACTTGGCCCTGAACATGTAGTTTTGTACATAAAGTTCCACGAGTGCACAGCTGCCCCCAGTGTCTGAGGCTGCTTTCACTTTACAGCTGGTGATGGAGATTCTGTGGCTCACAAGGCTGAAATACATACCATCTGGCCCTTAGAGGAGAACTCTGCTTACCTCTGACTGGCCTCTGTCTCTCCCTTCTTTTTACAGCAACAGAGGACTAGAGTGGGAGCTGGAGACTGCTGGGACTCTGTGAGCTGGTGACTTGTACTGTTCACAGTGGAAACTGAGATGGAAGCTGGGCTTATTCCACCCTTTCCTGCATTTGTGTCTATTATGCTCACTAATATACCCAGGAATATCATTGATTCCATTGTATAGATGTAAAAGCAGAGATTGAAGGGGCATTCGTAACTCATCTGAGGTTGCGCAGCAGACAGGGCTTGGAGCTCTGGGTGGCCAACCAGAACATGCAGAGGAGGGTGGCGAGAACATTTCCAGCCCAGCAGGAGAACTACATGACCCTCATCTATCTCCTCAGGTGGAGAGAGGAGTAGGTGCTGTCCCAATAGGCCCTGTCTCCTACAGGAGGGAAGCACTATTCTAGGGATTTAAAAACCCAATACATGATTTTTAAAATAACTTCTGATGCTTTTGACCAGGATAACTAAATGGATCAGGACACTTTGAACTGTATTTAAGATGCCTCCGACTCCAAATTGTAAACGTATCAAAAGCCAGCGATCCTACTTGATCTCAAGCTACCAATGAGAAAATGAAATCTAGAGATCACTAAAGCAGCCTGGAGGATGATGTAGTACCCAACAGGGACAGTGACATGTTTGTCCCCTCTAGTGAGTGGCTGTTGACTCCAGGCATAGAGAAAGGAAAAAAAAAAAAAAAAACTGAGCCAGAGATCATCCAACCAGTAAAGTAGTCTTTGCCTTCCAGGGCATCTTAGTGTAGCTTCATGACTCTGCATTTGGGTCCAAAATAGATCCGTTTGCTACTTCCTTCTGGGTTAACATTTGCAAATTGCTTACTCATCTTCTTCATGCCTCTGCTTTGCCCATTTTTTTCTTGAGACTAAGATTACCCTCTCTTAGAGGCATTTCTCTACCAGCCTACTGCCATCTGAAGGGTGCGAGTGAAGGACTTCCTTACTGTGGCTCCCAATGGGCGAAGAGTGAGCAAATACTCATTAATTAGTGAGTTCCTTCTTCCCTTCCCATATTCATCCATTTACCTAGTCAGTAAGTACTGAAGAAGCACAGGGTGCTGGTCTGAGCTGTGTGGATATAACAAGAGCAATTCTTTCCTTCCTTCCTTCCTTCCTTCCTTCCTTCCTTCCTTCCTTCCTTCCTTCCTTCCTTCCTTCGTCTTTCCTTCTTTCCCTCCCTCCCTCCTTCCTCCCCTCCTCCTTGCTTCCTTCCTCCCATTTTCTTTCTCTGCCTTCCCAGTGTTTTTAAAATCTACTGAGGCACACAGAGAAGCAGACAGACGTATGCAGAAAACTAAAGTTCTGAGTGATGCCTGCAGTGGAGGATGTGCCAGCGATACCAGGGCCAGATGGCAGAGGGGATGTGGGCAGGCTGCTGAGTCCGCGGATTCCATTTCAAAATGAAAACATGAGAACTGTTTTAAAATGGGCTAAGGATTTCAAGACAGTGACAACAGTGTGAAACCAACTGGGCCGCCCCGCAAGTATAGGATCCAGGGGTCACACAGGTGACATGCCTAGGTGCCTTTGGTTAGGGAGGACACTGTGGAGTGAGAATTAGCCAAATGGCTTGGGAAAATGGTGCTGTAGTCCATACAAGTGTACGGGTCAGGGCCACATGCAAGCAAAATGTCACTAGAAGTTACTAACCAATCAAAAAGTTAGAGTTAGCGACATGGGTTAGCCAGTGTACTCTGTGATAGGTGAGCTGTCAGGCAGCCCATTTCTGTTAAGTCTGTTTTTTGCATAGATATCATTCCAGTTCATCTGAAGACATATCCTTGGTATTCTACTCATGAAAGACATGATGGCAAGCACTCCTAGAGGTGTAAAGATAAATGAAGCAGTCTCTTCCCTGAGGAATGACAAATCCAGCAGACGTCCACGATGAGCACAGTGAACGATGATGAAAGGGGCAGGAAGACAAGCAGCAAGAAAAATGCTCCAGAGGCTGAAGGCACAAAGTGATCTTTCATGTTAGGAGAGATGGGGGCATGTGAAGAAAGTCATTCCAGAGAAGACAGTGTCTGAGATGGCTGTGGAAGAACAGGAGAACTTTCTTAAGAACATTCCGGCAGGTGGGTCTGAGATAAGGGAGCTAGCCGGAAAGGAAATGTGAAGCTTGTGGGCAGGGGGCGTGTCTAGTTTCGTGGACAGTGGGGTGGTCACTGAGGGTTTTTGAACAGGGCAGTAATAGAGCATTAGTGGTTTACATGATTTTTTAAAAAATGTATTTAGTACAGGGTCTACAGGGTCTCACTACACAGATGGGACTCGTAGTGATCCTCCTGTTTTCAGCCTCCCAAGCGCTGGGATTGCAGGTGTGCGCACCCATGCCCAGTCTCAGTCACTGTGTCACTGTACCTTGGGAGAGGGGCCGGCACACCACACTGGAGATTGAACCCTGGTCCCTGCATGTGCCCTAACAGGCACTTTAGTCTGCTAGCTACCTGGCTGGCCCGGTTTACATGATTAATAATCAACTCTTCCCACCACAGCACCAGACTAAGGATGCACCCACTTGCTTCACACTGGGCTGCAAACTCCTTAACTCTTGCTCCACAAAACAGGGGGAAAATATTGTATCTTACTTGCTTTTTAGCTTGCTGCTTTTCTCATACTGCACTGCACTCTCTTTCTGGAATGCCTCTCTCCAGAACCCTCTCCCATGGAACCCCTGCTCTGCACTAGCCTAACAAGTCAGGACGAGAAGCCAGTTCTGAGGAGAAGCTGATAACCCAGATGAGGGTATCCCTGTGGACATTTGAGTTAAATCTTGGGCACAGTGTCTCACTGGAGACAGGGGAGTAAATTTTTCCCAAAGGAAGTAGTTATGTAACACGTTACTCTGGTAGCAGTGCCCATAAGGTTTGGGTACAGAAGCGTAAGGGGTACTGTAGGGCCATCTCCTGACTTTGGTGGGTGGCATTAGGGACAGCAGAAAAAACACTGCTGTAGGTCAGCTCTTGGTGGCAGCAGGAGCACTGAAGTGCCACTGAATGACATCTTTGAGGTGACAGCATTCAGGTGCTGAGCTCACTGGCAGTGACACAGTGCACTGCTGGGGCTGAATGAGGATGCTTTAGTGTCCCCTGCACACATGTGACTGAGCCTTGCTCCATTACGTCATTCTCTTGGGGACAGAGGTGGCAGAGACATGGGGTGTGGAGGTGCTGACAGTCCCTGGACTAATGGTGTTAATCTGGGGACCCTCTGCGAGGGAGCCGTACATAGAGTTTCCTGGGTTGTAAGCATGGATGGGAAAAAATTCCACCATACATTTTTGCTATCCATGGCAACAGACAGTGATGGTATTAGGGTACTTGTCCCATTCTCCCTCAAATTATGTATTTTATCCTGTTCTATGGTGAAGATGATTTGTTTTTCTTTTGCAATCACACATGTATTTCAAACTATGCATTTGAACTATAATCACAAGCCTTTAAAATATTTTTCTGAGGGCTGGGTAGATAGCTTGGCAGTCTAAGCACCTGCCTGGCAAGCACAAGGACCCAGGCTCGATTCTCAGCCTACATGCCATGCTGGCCACCCAAACCGGGGGTGGTACTACACACCTGTAATCCCAGCACTGGGGAGGTTGAGACAGGAGAGGATTATTATGAGTCTGAGCTACATAGGGAGACCCTGTACCAAATTAATTAAAGATTCTAAGAAATGTGAAAATATTACTTTGAGAAGTGTTTTATAGGTGCTATCAGGCTAATGAAGGGTCCTTCAATGTACAAGGACCCTTGTATCTCTCTCTCTCTCTCTCTCTCTCTCTCTCTCTCTCTCTCTCTCTCTCTCTCTCTCTCTCACACACACACACACACACACACACACACACACACACACACACACACAGGCAAACATGAACAGCTCTCTGGGCTAGGTTTTCACTTAGCAATAATCGTGCCTGAGACAAACCTCACTGGCTACACTACTGCCACCCCACAAAGCTTGGGCTAAGTTTAGGATCAGTTTAAAAATACAGGCAGGTTTTATACATGACTTCTCATGCATTATAAGATGCGATATCCTGAAAATAACCCCACAGCTCCTACTGGCCTTTATTTTAACCAGAGCCATCATCAATATGTTGCATCTGAAGAAGGTTATTGCGACTCAAATTTTAACCAAAATGTCCTCTTTGGAAGACACTATAATATTATAAAAGGAGAAGGGCATTGGTGGTAAAAAGCCTAACTGTTTGAAGGCTTCTGCAGCTAATCACAAAAACGACCCCCCACTTGTCTTGTAGGCTAATTAGGAATCAACTTTCCAAGTTTAATTTGTTGGAATCCTGACTCCAGAGAATCACAGATGCTTGTAGAGCAGAGGACGCCTGGCTTCCCAAGCTCCTGCTTCGGCCACAGGCTCGCTTAGCTAGGGACAATGTGAGGTGACAACAGCACGTGCAGAAGAGCTCTGCGGATTCTCCCTTCCTGCGCACACAGTTCGAGCCCCGCCACAACTGAATGATGTGATTCAGAGAACAGCAACGGAGCTGCTGGGCAAGGGGGCCTCTCCCTGAGCTCAGCGAGGCACAGAGCCGGCTGACTGGCAGGCGCGCTCACATTGCCACGGAGGAGATGCTCTACGCAAGCACTTCGGTGGGCCAGGAATTCGCATGGCATCACCGTCCATGTCGTACTTAATACAAAGCTCTGGCAGAGGAATCCGGGGATTGTACAAAGGCTGCTAATAAGTAGATACAGAGTCTTCTTTTCTTTTTTTAATGGGGTTTGAACTCAGGGGCCATATCCCTAGCACCTTTCACTTCATTTTAAAATTCTGAGGCAAGAGTTTACCAAGTTTCCCAGGCTGGGCTCAAATTCCGGGATCCTTCTGCTCCAGCCTCCTGAGCAGGTGAGGATGCGAGTGTGTGCACACTGTACACAGCTGTCATGGTCTTTGGTTTTTGCAAGGTGAGCAATTTGGTACAGGACTTGTTTTATAATATTTTATAATGAATCACTCAAGAGTCACATACAAGGGCCGGCGTTATAGCTCAGCAGACTAAGAGCTTGCTTATGTAAGCGCAGGGGCCAGGGTTTGATTCCTGGTGCTGCATGCCATGCTGGCCCTGTCCCTGGGCATGCTGAGCTGGTGATGGAGTCCAGGCATGGTCGCATAACCTGTAATCCCAGCCCTAGGGAAGCACAAATCGGGAGGATCACTATGAGTCTGAGCTTTGTAGTGAGACTCTGCACACACACGCACACACACACACACACAAAAGAAAAACCTAAAAAAAAAAAAAAAAAAGAATCATATACAACCAGTGCAAGAAATCTATCTACACACTAAATACTAAGGAATCTAGCTGAGCATCTGGATCTTAATATTCTGCATGAGGCCAGATGGAAACCTAGAGTCATAACAGTGCCTTCCCCACCAGTCCAGCTGGAGGCCTAGAGCCCACGTCAATGCCTTGTGCAGGCCCGCTTCATGGATCTGTGCTGGGAAGGCCCAAAGGTCAGTGGTGGGAGCTAGGCCAGCCAGATGCCAGCGAGATGTAGGATCTGTGCCAGCAGGCTGAGGGATCTGCACTGGAGCCAGGAAGCAACACTCAAGGTAAGTGCCAGAGCTCTCTCAATGGTACCACAGCCACCGTTAGCAACAGTGAGGTCCCCAGCTCCTCCAGCGATGTGGCAAGCCGAGTTCCCATTAGGAAAGTCAGTGCAACAAGCTTCTCATGAGGCTGAGCAGGGTACCATCTTCCCCTCCAGAGCCAGGAAGCTATGTTCAAGGTGAGGACCAGAGCTCCTCCAAAGTTCATGGGGAAAGCCAGCATGACAAGGTCCTCCAGCAGGACAGCCAAGAGAGCTAGCAGCTTCCAATACTTCTCCAAACAACATCCCTAGCAGCGTTCTGGCAGCTTCTCCTGTTCTGCCTTTATGCTGCTGACAACAATCCTCAGGTGGGCCTCCCACACCCAGCACCACACTACTTTAATTCCGCGGGGTGTAATAAGTTGACTACCACTTAGAAATCCACTGCAACAGTTTAACGTGTAATACCTTAAGAGAATGATTCTCTAGAAATAACTTGCAGAGGAGATCCAACCTTGCCACCGACTTCTCATTGATTGTTTTTTTGGTGGAACCGGGGATTGAACTCAGGCCCTTGAGCTTGCCAGGCAAGCACTTATTCTACTGAGCTATCTCCCCAACCCTCTCATCAATTTTTGAGTCTCACTTTGATCAAGTCTACATTTCAGGACACTTGACGGTTGGCCTTGTGCTGGCACCATGGACTAGGAGGACTGGAGCATGCAGGCTGCCCTGGTGGCCATGGATGCCATGAGCCATGGGCCCCCCCACAGACAAGACCTGTGCTACAGAACCGGGGATTGAACTCAGGCCCTTGAGCTTGCCAGGCAAGCACTTATTCTCAAAGCTTTGAGAATAAGAATGGGGCCAGGGCTCAACGTTTCTTTCCCTGGATCCACATGCATGCTTTCCCCAACATGTTACTTCATCAAGTGCCCTTGCTGAATAATTTTTCCATATGAAAAGTTCAGCTTGCACTTGAAATTCATGCATAGCACCCCTCAGCTTCCATTGCAAATCGATCAATATTAAAAGTGGCATTTTGTTTGCTTTCATGGTGATGTAGAATGTTTGACAAAAAATACCAAACAGTTCTGACTAAGTACATTGAGCTCTAGATAGTACTAAAGACCCTCATCAATAAAAACTTGCACTGTAATCTTCATGAAGCTTTGAGAATAGTGCCATGAGCCGAAATTTCTTAAAAAGGAAATGTGCATTTTAAGTGGTGTTTAGAAGACCCCAGAGGACATGGGAAATATCACTTTCTGCCTATTTGGAGTGCTTCGTACAGGACTAGTGGGAACAGGCCAGGACGCAGGAAGAGACCTCCTGAGGAGTTCCAGCATCTTCCTGGAACCAGTGTCTGGTCTCTGCAAACACAGGCCCAAGGCATACTGACTGAGGACCAGGAATCCACGCAGCTAGAAGGGTCTCTAATTGCATCTCTCCCAGCTTCTTAGGCAGAAGTTATTTTTAAAACAGCATGCTTAGGTCATTGTGCAGTTTCCGTTGGAACCCTCCAGCATCTAGTGCCTGCCTAGCTCTCACCCCAAGGTAGCACAGGGCTGGGAGAGGCAGCTCTGTTGCCGCAAGACCGCCTTACCCCCGAGTGACCCCCTCTGCTTTGCGACCTGACACACTACTCTTCTATCAACCCTGAACCACAGGTACATGGTGCCCACCACCCCAAGAAGAGGGCTCTTCAGCTATTGGAACTCTACCTTACCATGACTTCACCATCTGCTCTCCCATGAAACAGATCAAGCCCAGCTTGCTGTCCCCTTTCCCTACAGAATGAGACCCAGCTCTGTTGCTGTCCTTGTCGCCATGTTATGGCAATGAGCCTCAGGTCAGCCTCCTGCTCTGGTGTAAGCAGACTGTCTGACATTTATTCAGCACCAGGAAGACACTGCACTGTGTACTACTGCTGGGGAATCTGGGTTGACACTTCCCACTCCCCAGCTTTTAGCAAAAATGTGTTTTCAAACAGGACTGTCAAGGTTGTGCAACCACTGTTTCCTATTGGACCACAGGGCCTGAGCAAGCCTGGACACTATCACTATGTGTCTCTGGACTCCCCTTCTGTGGTCGTAAGGGACTTTCACAAAACTCTGGTTTTCTAATATCTCCTTTAGAGGAGGTAAAGGGCCCTCAATCAACGTTCTGTGTCTTAAGAGTTTCTCAACAGTGTACAAGCTCATGGGGCATAGTATGAAAAACATATGTCAATATTTGACTTCAAGAAAGAGCTATATTATTTCTGGAAAAAAAGGGTCTAGAATGACAGTGATGACTTTTCATTATATCTTTTCACCTTGTCTTGGCTGCCAGGAGGCTTGGAGGTGAATCTGTAATCCATGTTAAGGGATACGACTTTAGATCCATTATGAACATGGATGTACATGCTTGGGGGTGAACTTTGTTCCTGATCTCTTTGCATTATTTCATCACACAAACACTTAGGAGACATTGTAGCAGGCACTGGGAATTCAGGCAGGGAGCCATGCTCTGGCAGGGTTCTCAGTTTAGTAGGAAGGCAAGCGATTGATTAGATTTTAATCCACTCAACTTTTCTACACGATACATGGTATATGAAATATACCCAACTAAATGACTAAGTGCGCCAGTAAAACACTTGTGTTTTTGTCTGTCATTACTTTTTCCTAGAAGTGAGAGTACTAAATCAGCTTAAAGTTTCAATCTTTTTAAAGAACTAAATGACATAACTGGCTCAAATTTAACACACACTAAGATGCATACATATCACTCCCTTGGATTTCTGGAGAGTTATTTATTTATTTATTTATTTATTTTTCCATAATTTTATTGAGAAACAAATAGCAATGAGACAGTCTCAAACCAAATTGGTAGGGCAGTTTCAATAATTAACACATTGCATACGCTCTTCCTAATGGTTATTTGCCGTACAAGATGCAGACATGATATCTTATTTACAAACACTATTAGAACAAATCCCTCTATTCATTAAGAGAATGTAACTATATATCTATCCTAACCACTTTGAATACACAGATACAAAATGGACATTCATCTGTATCCTCTTTTTGGTTTAGTTCCATCATTTGAATATTATAGGTATGTTAACTCAGCAAAATATTCTAAAAGAGTCCAGTAGTCCATAATAGTATTGGGTCTTCCGCTTGACTGGCAATGTCAGAAATTGTTGATCTGAGTCCCCTACAGCTCAACATAACAGCATGGCTTTACTTCTTATACTTCATTTTTATACTTTCCTGCTCGATGATTAAGACCAAGGTAAAGCAGGATGTATGCAACAAGAGTTGTAGCTTCTGGGTCTGATAAGGTCAGTGAAATCCCCTCAGGATTTATCCTGAGGTCCTGTACCTCAGATTGTAGAACCTTTGTCAGTGTCAGCCATGTGGATGAGTTACGGCCATTGCTTGGCCAATGTGCTCTCTGGGAAAGCTTGAGAGAATGTTTTCTCTCCATGTGACTCTCCTTAGGCACACTCTACATCATCGATCACTTTCCTCTTTTGCCCCATAATCTCCTTGATCAGAAAATTTGGGACACTACCGAGTTACATGATGTTACAGTACGAGTTCTCATATGTCCTGAGTCTTAATTGACCTTGGAAGGCTAGGGCCAAAATATTGGCTTTCCTTGCAGGCCTCCTTTTTCTCTAATTTTGGTCTGCAAACTTAGGTTGTTAACCCTCCAGAAGAGAAGCTTATTGTTAGTAATAAGCTTAACCTAGGCTGTTAAGCTTAACCTCACTATCTGTCTGAATATCAAACATCTTAGGCATAACATGGAACAGGTATTTTTCATCAAGTATTGATATGTTGAACTTTAAGTCCCTACAGAATATGATGAAAAAACATTTAAAAATTAGAATATATTTTAAAAATAGGCATAACAAATCATATAATTCTTATGTTGACACATAAGTCCAAAAATCTAACCATATACAACCTTGAAGAAGGACAGTCCCACAACATTCTTTTCCTGTCTCCTGCCTTCATTCACTACCCCCTTCTTTTTGAACAATAATCTACCCAAGAGACAGCTCAGTAGCAACTGGCAAGTCATGACAAGCAGCCCGTATTCAGAAGACCAGAATGACAGTCACTCCAAGCACGAACCTACTATTACAAATGGCCATCTTTAGTGCAGTTGCTTAGTTCACAAGTGTCAGTAATATATAGTTAATCAGGGTGAGAATCTTTCCAATAGAAATCAACCAACAACAAATGTTGGAGAGGTTGTGGGGAAAAAGGAATCCTTCTCCACTGCTGGTGGGAATGTAGACTGGTACAGCTGTATGGAAATCAGTGTGGAGACTCCTTAGAAAGCTTGGACTGGAAATCCCATTTAAACGAGCTATTCCTCTACTAGGAATTTTCCTGGAGGATCTGAAAACATCATATCATAGTGATATATGTGTGCCTATGTTTATAGCAGCACAATTTGTGATAGCCAAATCTTGGAAACAACCAAGATGTCCATGACCTGAGGAATGGATGAAAAAGATGTGGTATTTTTATACAATGCAGTATTACTCAGCTATAAAGAATGATAAACTCGAAGCCTTTACATTGAAGCGGATGCAGCTTGAAGATATACTCATAAGTGAAATAAACCAGACACACATGTGTAAATATCGTATAGATTCCCTAGTATAAGAACTCAAAAGAAGAAATACAAATAGAAAAGTATAATACAACTAAAAGGAAAGCAAGAACTCAAGGACTGACTAATTAAGAGAGGGAAAGGAGAAGGGCTAGGAAACATGACAGTGATAAGCCATACAATTACATGTAGCAGATGGGCAAGGCAATGATCCTGAGAATCTCCAGAAGATTTTTGAATGGAGAGTCTTTTTATTGGCTCCTTTTACCCCTTACTCTGTTAGCTCCCATGTGTGTATTCCAAGCATGAATTGCCACCTCCCTACCCTAGGCACCCTCCAAATGTCCTGCCATTGTGTTGCGGTGTTGGTCCCCAGAGAATTCTTACTACATTCGTATTCTCTCAAGAGAATGATAATGCTGCCTAAATTTCTCTTTCTCTTCCCCAAGGATATTAGAAAGCTCTCTTTAGTGCTTTACTGAAAACAAGACATTTGATCTACTCTAGTGCCCTGACATAGCAAGCTGCTTATATCGACCCAAAGAAGATAGAAACGTAATTCAACATTTCCTTCTCTTGGCCAACTTTTTTGCTTTCTAATAGAGCCAGCCATTATTTACATTTACTGGAAGTAATTTGCTCAGTATTTTATCTGAAGTATTTCTAGGAATCAGTATGGAGTTTGTAATTACATAAAGGCCAGGACCACTACTATACTTTTTTTTTTGACATTCTGAATATTTTCTTATCTCTGATCATTCAATACTCATTGAAGGTTTTCAAGATTTTTTGAAGTTTATTAATGAAAGTCCTTTGATTTTATCCACGTGTCACACTTCGATGACTATGATGGCTTATAGCCAGATGTCCACCCCTTCCCAAGCATTATGTGCTTATAGGTGCCTTGAGTTTATGTTTCTTCATAGCTGAGTAATACTCCATTGCATAAAAACACTACATCTTTTCTGTCCATTCCTAGGTTGATAGAAATCCATAAGTCAGAGTCTTGTCTTTGAAAAACCTAATTTTTCCTAGAAAAATTAACTACAACCAAATATCGCTGCATTTTGCTCAGTTAATGAAATGCCAGTGAGAAGTCTGTTCTACTCTCATCCAGTCAGTGCATGAGACAGAAGCCTTCCACCTGAGGTTTAGATTTTTACCCTGTTACATTTTCCTCTGAACAAGCAGCATCACCTGCAATTACGTATTTGTTAATTTTGTTCTCTTCTGCTAAAATGCAACCCCACTAGAGCAGGAACCCTGTCTCTTTGATTGCCCACTATATTTTCATTATTGAAGACAAGGTCTGCTACATGTGATGATCAATTCACTTATCCATGCTGTACATATTATTTGGGGAGCTGCAATGTGTCAGACAGTATTCTAGATGCTGAGGCTTCAGTGGAGAGAAATTTTAACAAAAATCCCTGCCCTTACAAACCTTACTCTCTGGTGGGAGAGATGGGCCCCAAATCACGCAGGTCAATAAAATGCTCATTGTGGTGCAGCGTGCTAACTACTGAAGAGGGAAGAGATGGTGGAGAAGGAACTGATGCAGACATAGGGAGAACTGAGTGTTTGGACAGAGTGCCCAGTGAAGTTCTCACTGGAAGGGCCGTGGGACTTCCAACCTGAAATCCCTAAATCTGGGAAGCCAAACCCCTGGGACACTGGGAATCCACCCGCATAGACCTTCCCAATCTTGCTCCCTAGGACACGGTCATCATGGTGTCAATCCCTTGCTTGGGAAGTTGGTCCCCTGTCTTGCTATCTCTGCCAAGCTCCCCTGTCTGGATTTGAAGCTCTCCACAAGAACATTATCTCCCCCTATTTTCCAGGGTAGACCACTGGGGCAAGCTGGTCTCTTTGCTGTGTTTGGTACAATACTATGCTATGATATAATCAAGTATCATAGTCATGCCACTTGTCCTGCCTACAGCCACAGCCTGCTGATCGCTGGGCTCCTGCTGGCACTAGGTACGCAGTCTCCTCACCATATCTCTCTGCGGAGCTATTTGAAGGATTGTCAAATTTATAATCTGTGTTCGAGAACAATAAACAAATACCAAATGGAGTTAAAAACCCACTGTTACATAACCTTGACAAGGTCTTATTAGCACAATGAGTTATGACAATCGATTCCATGACTCACCCTCTAAAACCTCCGCTCACAAAGCAAAGCATTTAATAACATAAAATATGAAATCTCACCCAGCAAGATTTGAGGTGTTCAAATAACATGTCTGGGGCTAAGCAGACCCATTTGAACAATGACCTAGGAATCGGGTTTCGGGGTAGAACTAGTGCAGACGGTGGCTCCTCACGAAGTCTTCTCCATGCATGGTGGCTTTGGCAAACTGGACCCCAGAGCTCAACCCTTGCGACTCCAGTTCCTGGGAACCTATCTGAGCCACCTGAGGTAAGTGAGCAGTAACACCGTGAAGCTGTTGGCTAAGGTTGGGAACGGCCACGAGCCTCGGTTACACTGATCAGGCGGATATTCCAAGTCACCATGAGAATGGTCACAATGGTTCTGCTGACCTAGGCTGCCGTGCTACTAAACCAACTTGCCCATCGGCAATGAGGAGGCCACTTCAGAGGTGTGTGCTAAGTACAGCAATGAATGAAGCAGAAGTAATTTGTAAGAGACATTTGTAAGATTTATGTGAGTGTTTCCAATAAAGTCATCTTCTCGGGAGATTAATGTCAACGCTGACACCATGGAAAATAATCCAGTCTAACTGTTTTGAGGTATGAGTCCATGAGGATTAAGTTTTCCATGCTTTGTTTTGAAGGGTTTGTTTATGTCTGAAAGTGAGCCGTGGCAAAGGTTGAAAACACGCGCTAAAAGATGTTTGACAATGGTTCTCTGGCTCGAATCACTTTTCCATAGAGCAGGTTTTAAATTTATTAGGCAAATAATGACTTTAATCACCACAATTTTCTATGGCTCTTTGATGGTGAGCACTGCATTATCTGAAAATGAAAAATAGAGATTTTCAAGTACAATTTATTTCAATACAGTGAGACTTCAGTTCACAAACTTAATCTGTTATATGATTTTGGAAAAGCTGGCCACATTTGTGAGGGACAAATGGCCATAATCACATTGTCTCCTGTTGAAGAGTTGGCAAAGAAAAACAAAACGTTGCCAAATGCTTTTATTTGTGGATGGCATTGTTTGTACACAAAAGCATTTGTGAACCAAGGCACCACTTAATAAAAACTAAAAGAGACAGAAATTGACCTAGAGTTCTATTTACCTGAAGGTAAAAAGCTCTTTTCAAATACTATATTGGATAATTTTTAAAAAATCAATTACAAATGTTGTTTTTACATGATTAGATCCACATAGTCCACTAGGTTTAAAAAAATTTATTTATTTATTTATTTGGTACAGGGTCTCATTTCACAGCTTAGACTCATAGTGACCCTCCTGTTTCAGCCTTCCCAGTGCTGGGATTGCAGGTGTGTAACACCACACTCAGTTTTGGTGGCCGGCACAGCATGTGGTACCAGGGATTGAACTCATGTCCTAGTGTCTGCCAGGCAGGTGCTCAGTCCACCAAACTATCTTCCCAGCCCAATCCACTAGATTTTTAAAAAATTCCTGGACAGGTTTTCTGAGGCACTCATACTTTATGGGACATCTCTGTGTAGCTGTTTGTTTTATGCAAAGAATCATGCAGTGAGAACATTTAAATTTATTTATTTATTTATTTATTTACTCATTTATTTATTTATTTGGCAGAACTGGGGATTGAACTCAGGCCCTTGCACTTTCCAGGCAAGTGTTTATTCTACTGAGTCATCTCCCCAGCCCCAAGTGAGAGTATTTTAAAGCCATCAGAGAGTAAGAACTTGTAAACAAATCCAGCAGAGTTATGTCACAGGGTCCATGGAGTGGAGAATTGCTACTGGTTTTCTCTATTGTCGTTGGTCTCCAGAAATAAATTAGTAAAGTGACTCAAACAGCTGAAAACAAAATCTTCTTGAGCAGAATATTCTTGGCAGCAGACTTTATGATGTGGTACAACATTAGGAAAAAATTAATCCAGCAGACAGATGTCTCCAGAGGGTCATAAACAAAGACTCTGAAACCTTTGCACATTTAAGTACCTGCCCATAGAACACATGATGGATGATGCTCTAGGGACCGACCTACGTGGCTCTCTTGCTCCCAGTGACTGGAGATGAGAAGAAGCTTTAAGGTCCTGTGGTGTGCACAATCACTCAAGTATTTAATAGACCAGAGAAATTGGCAGACGCTAGAACACAACACATCCTCTCGCCAAAACTATACCGACAGCTTTCAAAGCTGGATGATCACAGCCCTCCTGGGCTTGGTAAGGAAAAGGCTGTTTGCTTTTGCTGCTATTATATCAATAGACATCAAGAATTCTACCTCCATCTGATGGTCAAAGTGGTAAACTGGCGAGTCCGTGCAGACAGAAATGCACTGGGGGAGTGAGTGCGGCTCTCTAGTATAATAATTCAGCCTTCACTGAAAATTCTAGAGATGTTTGCTTAAATTCTGTTACTATCATTTCACACGTACTCTTGAAACCACATTAAATCATGATGGGAGACGTAACAGTAGAAAGTGCTATGTGGGCCAGCCAGGTAGCTCAGCAGACTGAAGTACCTCCTCAGGCAGGCACAGAGGCCAGGGCTTTGATCCCCAGCGTGCAGCGTGCAGTCCGAAGGGCACCCTGAGACGGCAAGTGAGACTGGGCGCGGTGGTGGGTGCCTGTAATCCCAGCGCTTGGGAGGCTGAAAGCAGGAGGATCACTACGAGTCCGATCTGTGTAGTGAGACCCTGCAGACCCTGTACTAAATACAGAAAAAAGAAGAAAAAATGAAAGTGTTCTGTGTACGGCACTTCTGCCCTAAAATCTTGTTTTTTGTGGGCTTTTCTAATCCTTTACCCCATCTTAGTACGGAAGCCGCCAGCACAACTCACTTTTCTCCTGATTGGCTGAAGGTCCCACTAAATGCACCTGAGTTCCCATCAGTTAACGAGTCAGTTGCCTGGGACGCTCCACTCTCGGCTTTCATCCAGACTGCAGTGCTCTTGCTGTTACAGAGCCACAAACGGTTCCTGATTCCTGAGCCCTGAAAATGCCCCAGGCTGGCGGGGGCCAGAAGCGTCACCGGCATGACCCACAGAAGGAGCATTTTCAGTATTCTAGTCTGCTTCTTGCCGCCAGAATCCTTCCCCACTGCCTACTGCCGAATGCAAGGAAAGGAAGAGAAAGGAGAAAGAGTGATGTTACGGGGGGAAATCCTTTGTGTAGCAGACCGGATAGGAAACAGTTTAGGCTTTTCCAGCCACGTGTTTGCCCTCGCATCCACTCTGCTCTGCATTTGTTACTGTAAGCGAAGCCACATTTTGCTGAAGAAATCACCGTGGCCGTGTTCGAATGAAAGCGTGTTTAGAAAACCAGATGCAGCCACCACACCGTGGTCGCAAACTGTTAATGTTTAATGTTGCTTGGTGCGAAACTGCAATTGAAAGAAAAGCAATAAGGAAATTAACAAGATACTGTTATCTATGGTGGGCTTCACTATAAAATCTAAGAGTTGGAGAATTTCTCCAGGTCATCTCTTTTGCAGAATAGCTTTTGGAAGCATAGCAATGTGATAGTCTCCTGTTTCAAAATAACTTTCCTACATACTTCAGTCTTTGTAAGGCTTTCAATAAAATCCATATCCTCTGGTTGAATTAAAATGCTTTAATGCACACACATATCCATATCTACTTTTTCAATGTTTTTGAAAATAACTTCCCAACATTCCGTGCTTGAAAAAAATGTTCATGGCATTTCTACGAAGCTGCTGCTGATTCTAGGAGTTTTTGAGACTTTTTTCCCAGCAGTTTTAGGTTCACAGAAAAACTGACAGGAAGGCACAGAATTTCCGTGAGATTTCCCAGAGATTTCTAATCAAAGTTTTTTTTTTAAAAAAATCTTTTTTTTCAGTAAAATAAAACCTTATAAAATATATTTTCCATTTAATTAAAAATGTATATTTGTATAGTGTATTATGACTATGGTATCCAGCAACCTGTGACTAAGATACTATTAATTGAGGGACATACATGACATAGAGTGGGACAAGTTTTCCTACCTCTTTGGGGTATCTGTGAAGGAATGAATGAATGGATAGCTCTGGTTTTCCTATTTCTGAGAGTGTTTCTTTTTCAGTTTGATTTCTGAGGTAGGTTGATTTGGTGGAATTGGCACTAGATTAGGCATTAGAAGATCTAGAGTTTAGTTTAGCTTCTTTGATTTTTGACTTAGAACCCCTGAAAAATTGCTTATCTCCTCTCAGCTTCAAGTTCTTCATTTGTAAAGTGAAATCTAATGCTTGCCATGTATAGATAGGATTTGGTTATATATGTGATAAAAAGAAACCTTAGTACAAACATAAGGTGTTCTTGTAAGAGGATTTAAACACCCCTGAGAGTAGGCTTTTGTCTTATTCCTTAAAAAAAAATACATTATGCACCTACTGGGCACCACAGCCTTCTACAAAGAAGTAGTTCAATAATCATTTGTTGATCATACCGGTTGAAGGCCATCTTTAGTGATAAACAGACCTTCACCTATTCATGAATTAATAGAAAATGCAAGTCCTTATAAAACTATGTGCATTTCTATATTAGATTTCTGAAAGGAAGAACATGAAACTTATTTTTCTGCTATGATTCTTTTGCTTTTAGCCCAGCACATTTTGCCAGGGAAGGGACTGTGGCAAATGCTGGGCTTGGAGAACTTCTTTACTAGTTGCTAGAAGGCAGTGCAGCCTTGACACTACTGAAAATCCACAACAAGAACTGTTCCCATTTCTCCTCAGAAATATCTGCATAAAACTCATTGGGTCATATTTAGTACCTCCTATAACATATAAATCTTCTCAGCTTGGGCCATTAGATTTGGAATTACTATCACTAGAGGTGGGAAATACACTCTGCCAGTTTTATTTCCAGAAGGGGGTGTTGGTGTTATATACAATACCTAGGTTGGTTCATGAATTTAATTTATTCCATGATTCTCAAAAAAGGCAGACACCTTCATGTTCATGGGGGAAAGATGTCATGGTCCTGTTTGTCACCTGAGGCAGAGTTTGTAAACAAAAACAAACTTTTGCCAAAGCCTTCTGTTTGCAAACCCAAAGCATTTGTGAACCGAGGCACCACTGCATACACGGTGCAGATGCTTGGTGGCTGTGACACTGCCCCATAGTCACGTCAAGGTTAGATACCTGACACAAGAAGCTGGCAGCTATTGGGATATGGACGCATAGTGGTGTGACAGTGGAGAATGAAAGCTTGCAAGCAAACTCGTAATGAGCACGTTGGAATTATGAGAAGAGGCTTTCTTTGCTCATATGTGTCAGTTAAACTGGTTTCTTGTGCAGAGCTTGAAACCCAGGCCAAGAGGCTTGGCAGTGACACCAGACAATCTGAGGTCATGATTCAGACAGGGATCTGATCATTACCTGACCTTTTGCTATTGTGCAGATACTTGGGCAATATGAAAAGTAACAGAAAAAAAAAAGAAAGAAAAGTAACAGAAATATGCAGAGTAATAGGCAAAGGGCAATAGCAGCTGACTTCTTCTATATATAAAGCATTGAACTGAACATGGGGACCTTCTTTGACCTTTACGGTTTGATGTCTGAGAATCTTCTCACCAAGCAATGGATTAGCAGGTACGTGGCCAGCGCATCCGGCAGAATAAGAGAACACAGTGAGGTCCAGCCGTGAAGGCAAGATGAGGATTGTGGCCCATGCTTGGAACACAGCAAAGGTTCAAATTGTACTTCTCAGAAATATTTTCTGCAGGACAACTGGCAAATTCTTCACCTAAGTGAAGAGGAACCTCTAACTAATGAGTGACACAGCGAGACTCAACCATGTAGAGTTGTGACTGCTGTAGGCCAGAAAATCAAGTTTCAGCAGTGTTACGCTGGCTGGGCGCTCCTATTTTGCTGTGGATATGTCCCTGATTCTAGGTGAATAATTTGTTAAAGACAGGAGGCAAAATGGCCCTCAAAGTTAATATTTTAAAGTGTTTCCTTTGTATAGGAGGTTAATGGTTCAGTTCCTTTTGAATCTAGTTATATTGATCTAGTTATATTGAACATGTCTTAGGGTCAGGGATGGTGGTGCATTTCTGTACTCAGCTACGTGGGAGGCTGAGGCAGAAAGATCTTGAATTCAAGGCCAGGCAGGGCAACATGTGGAGACTCCATCTCCGAAAAAAACACCACATACCTTGTGTTCTGGGGTTACATGACTTAATTAACTATGAAGGAATATCTGAATTTGCTACTTTAAGAACCAAATGCAATTCCAAGAATAGATACTCTGAAATCGAGGTGCATGCAAAAAGTTACCACAGGAAGCAAACTCTAGGCAGAAATTCAAGTTGGCAATTTGGAGCCGTGCCCGCAGCTCCTTCGTTCCAGGTAACTGTCTGCAGTCATCATAAGCCAACTGTAGGAGCAGCCGGAGGGAAACCCAGTAAGAGGCCACATTGTTTATTCTCATTGCTAAAGTGAGCAGCACTTGGGAGATGGGTAAACAACAGCTGCAGCCCGAGTGCCCAGGCTGACCTCGGAGCTCTGCTGCACGGTGGCCAGGCTGCATTTGCATTGCTTGTCAATAAAGTATATATGCAAATGGTATGTATGCAAATTACATACATATGGAAGTTATGTGTATGTACACAATATATATATATAGATATATGTCTATCTATCTATCATCTATGGAAATAAACAATTACAGAGCTCACTAGCTAATCTCATAAGTACATATAATGAGTTGTAAAAAACTGCCTCCTAGTTGTTTTTAAACTAGTGCACACTCAACACACACAGGCATAACTTATGCAAAGCCCCTAGAAATCTCTGTCCCTTTTGCCTGTCTTTATGTGACCCTCACCAGCACTTAGGGAGACATGGCTTCAGCCTCCTTTCTCAGTAAGAGAGAGATGCAGTTTACTCTTTCTGAACTACTCATTTCTCTTAAGATCCAACCTCTTCTGAGATTCTTCTCTTCACTGTCCGGGATTATGACGATTTTTCTCTTCCCCACACTTCAATGATGTCTGAGTTTGTACTCAAATCTGAGCAATGAAGCATAGTAATGGTTCTCTAATTCAACACTTCCAAGATGGTTTCCATAGAAAAAGTAACAGAAATATGCAGAGTAATAGGCAAAGGGCAATAGCAGCTGACTTCTTCTATATATAAAACATTGAACTGAACATGTGGACCTTCTTTGACCTTTACGGTTTGATGTCTGAGAATCTTCTCACCAAGCAATGGATTAGCAGGTACGTGGCCAGCGCATCCAGCAGAATAAGAGAACACAGTGAGGTCCAGCCGTGAAGGCAAGATGAGGACTCTGGCCCACGTTTGAGACACAACAAAGGTTCAAATTGTACTTCTCAGAAATACTTTCTGCAGGACAACTGGCAAATTCTCCACCTAAGTGAAGAGGAACCTCTAACTAATGAGTGACACAGTGAGACTCAACCATGTAGAGTTGTGACTGCTGTAGGCCAGAAAATCAAGTTTCAGCAGTATTATGCTGGCTGGGTGTTCCTACTTTGGGCAGCTGAGGCAGAAAGATCTTGAATTCAAGGTCATGCCGGTCACTAGGTTTTCGTGCCACAGGACTTCTGAGATATGTACATATGGAAAGGTAGGTATAGAGGATAACTGCAGTGTGCTGTGTTTGTAAGACTCGGAGGAGGAAGACCAACCACCCTACCCACCACTTTTGACAGCTGAAGGGACACAGTGTTTCTTAGAAGCTGGCATGGGACTAGCTAAAGTCCTGGGAACACAGACCTTATTTTTCACTGCTTTTGAGACCGGCAAGCACACCACAGCTCTGAAAACATCAAAGTGTCCAATAAATATTTGTTTATAGTTTCTTAGAGTTGAAGGAAAATAAGAAGAAAGGCATAAAAATGTATTGTAAGATAACGATATACTAAAAGCTCTTACCATATATTTTCTCATTGATTTACTTATCTCTAATTAAATAAAGAGTGTCCTTTGTTTAGAGGTCCAGCTTAAAATTATATAATGTCATTATCTTTCACTATAATGATAACTCTTTCTAAGGAAGGTTCTAGGGCCTGATTATTAAGTCCTTGTAAGAACTTAAGACCTTAAGTCTAAAATTTATACAAGGTAGGAAATATTTCTATCCTTAAGAGAATTATAAAAAGGGGTAGGACAAACTCTAAGAGCAATGGCATTGAATTTGTGGGCGCTTGTTTACTATGTGTGAATAGAATCTAATGGGAAACTTCATGAGCATAGGCCTCCTTGGTCACAGGCGAGGTCACAACACCGAAATGTCATTCCAGATCATGAAATGAGCAATAAAAGAAAATATTGTACCTCGAATATATGCTCATCACTGTATATCTTCCTCTGACTTCTATAAGACGTTAAGCAAACCGTATCCTATCCTTTATCTAATTCCTTCCAGAAGCAACAAGTCTCCAAGGTCTGTAGCTCAGGAGGATTTAGGGATGCCAGCTATTGGCAATTACTGCCAGTCATTTGTGCCAGTTGCTGAGTTACAGGAAATTCCAGGACCTGGGCACAGTCTGTACGGACTAAATCCCGCACTTGGGGCACCTGCCCTACCCGCAGGGCCTCTTTCCCCGGCTTAAGATGCAGTCAGACACTTCAGACTGAATACAGTCAGGTTTCTGTTTACCTGATGAAAGTTTGGCTTCAGTATAAATATTTGAGTGTCACCACAAGTTTAAGGGAAAGATACCTTATAAAACACTGTTTTTCCTTTTTAGCATGAAAAGGCTAACTAGAATTTCTGATTCTATGCTGAGTGGAAATATTTGACTTCTTAATAAATATGCATCAACTAATGAAGAAGGAAAATGATATATTTATGTAGTAACAACAAGACAAATCTGCTAGCGGGTGTGAGTGGAGCTTCAGGTGCACAGGCCAAGACTGTGGACCTGCGACCAAGCATCTGAGGCGGTGAATAATAGCTCTTCAAGTCTGCAGTAAAAAAAAGAAAATGGCCTGCAATAAAACTGCATTGCAAAAAAATGGGAAAGAAACAGAATGGAACAAGTGAAAAAGTTGAGGAAGCAGAACCTGAAGAGTTTGTGGTAGAAAAAGTTCTGGACCGAGGTGTAGGGAATGGGAAGGTAGAACATTTTCTGAAGTGGAAGGATTTACAGATGCTGACAATACAGGGGAACCTGAAGAAAATTTAGATCATTTAGAGTTAATGGAAGCATTTCTTAATTCACAAAAAGCTGTACCATCCGTAAAGAAAAGGATGGTACAAAAAGAAAAACTCTATCTGATGGTGAATCTGGTGACAGCAGTCAAATTAAAAAAGAGATGCTGCTGACAAACCCAGAGGTTTTGCTAGAAGTCTTGATCCTGAACGAATCATTGGCACCACAGATAGTAGTGGAGAACTGATGCTTCTCATGAAATGGAAAGATTCAGATGAGGCTGACTTGGTGCTGGCAAAAGAGGCAAATGTGAAATGTCCTCAAATGGTAATTGCTTTTTATGAAGAGAGACTAACTTGGGATTCTTGTCCAGAAGATGAAGCTCAGTTATCTATCTATCTATCTATCTATCTATCTATCTATCTATCTATCTATCTATGTTTTGATTTACTAGTGTGAAAAAAACATTCTAAGGAAAATCAACTTTATTATGTTAGTTTTGAAGGTAGTATTTGGAGGAGTTGTTGGATTTTGTTTGTTTTGTATCTATAGCACTGGTTACTTTGAACAAATAAATAAAACTTTTGTAGTTGCTTCCTTTATAAAAAAAAAAGAGAGAGAGCATTTGGTAGCCTGATATATTTCCTCTGCTTCTCTAAATGTTGGGGAGAATTGTTCATAGTCCAAATCAGAACTCATGTTTTAGCTCATATGCTTAATGATCATTCTGTTTTTTGTTTGTGGGTGTATAAATAAAATACTTATGTAGGTGCTTTTTGTTGTGTTTTTAAACATTGCCCCAAACAAAAACTATGGTGATAGCCTCATGTTTGAGATGCCACCATTCTGTGCAACCTAAAAAATCATTTCCAGTTAAAAAAAAAGTTTAACCTTTTAAGTTAAATAGATGATTTTGGGTTAATTGGACAGTTTAAAGTAGAAATGTTCAAAGCAGCCATATCAGAATCTGTATCTGTCTTTAGTCACAAAAATGCAATTTACTTCCAAAACTCCCTCCCCCCAAAGTCTTATCTAGCTGGGCATGGTGGCTCATGCCTTCAATCCTAGCACTGGGGAAGCTGAAGTAGGAGGATCTTGCAAGTTCAAGACCAGCCTGGGCTACAAAGTGAGTGCAAGGCCAGCCTGAACTGCACAATGAGAAAAAAAAAGGAGAAAAAAATTCTTACCTCTACCAACAACTTCCCTACCTGAATAAGATAGCAAGTCAAAACTTGGTTTGTTTGAATTCGCTAAGGAAGACTTAACAAGAGAACATTAAAAAATTCCTGAGGACTCATTATTTCACACAAGTTGAAATCTGTACTCAAAAGTCAGGATTCATATGTGTCTTAAGACTTGGCTCATGGAAACCTACTGAATGGTTGGTGGTGTTCACAACTTAGGACCTATAATAAATGAGTGGACAAACTTGGAATCTAAACTATTGACCTGCATGCTTTTTCTTGACCCCAACTTGTTCCTTACATGTAGGCTCAATCTTTTCAGCATCTGGGTTACTGTTTTCAGCAGAAGCCAGGAAAACAAATTTGGAGTAGTCAGAATGTTACCCTAATGTATATCGTTTACTTGATTGTAAATAATGGTAAGCACTGGTCAGTAAACAGTTTTATATTCTTTAAAAAAGAAAAGTGCTAGGGCTTGCAATGACATTTCAAAGCAGCACAGAAGTTGTCTGACTTCTGTAACTGGTGTCAGGGCCCCGCAGGAAGGGGGTCTGCTGGAGGGACATGGTCTCACTGGACCGGGTGGCAGCACCTGCCTCGGTCTTCCCTGCCACATGGCCCCAGGCCAGCATTTAATCTTCCTGGGAATAACATTTCTTTTCTACGGAACCAAGAGGTTGATCTGTAGAAACGGAAACATAGCTTTAAGATAAACATAAATCCATCCATTATTCTATGGAAAAGTATATGGTCAATCTGTTCATGCATAGATAAGAAGATTATTTACAAAGAGCATTATTTTACATAAAGCATGCTGGTAGGTACAGCTAGCTCCACAGCAATGCGATTCTATTATAATTAACCCATTGGGTAATAACTCCAGGGCCTATGGGGCCATTTTTTTTTCTCCTATGAATTGTTTGATGCTTGGTGGGTAGACAGCAATAAGAACATCTGCTCAGATCACAAATTTCTTATTCCCAAGCAGGCCACAATGGCTTATAATGAAATACTGGGGCAATGGCTCCTAGCAAGAAAAACAAGAGCCAAAACAAAACCAGAAGAAACATCCCATCCTCATTACTTGCAGTAGTTACATTCTGTAAAGTTGCAGCAAACACTGAATTAACAAATGCCAAACTATTACTCCTAGGGGAACGGCAGCGGCAGGCTTCAGCAAGCTTCTGGCCACAATGGTTTCATTCGCTGGCCAATGCACAGGCTGTTTGATGTGTGTTCTGGTCTAGAGACACCTTATTTAGTGTATTTGTTGATGCATTAGTGTTGAACCCAAGCCAACAGCATGCATTGTCATTTATACCCGGACTAGCTTATCCACTCCACATATATTTTCACTGCCTTCTTGTGCTTAGGAATATAACACAGCACATCAGCACTGCCCTTAAAATAATGAGATTACCAACGACACAAAAAATTTGAAAAACATGGCAGCCAGCGGGTCTGGAAGCGGCTGCACGCATCCCATGTGACAGCCAAAATAAACAGGCAGCCTCACTTCGTTCAAGTTCAGTGGGGACCCACACATCAGGATGTTTTGATCCTCTGTGGACAACTGTGAAGATGCTGTGAGTACTGACTGTTCTCTCAGCAATTATTTTAGCAGTTAACAAATTTGTAAATGTGGAAATTACAAATAATGGGACCGACTGTACATCAAGCTGCATATAAATTTCAAAATCTATAAATGCTTTTCTCTGATTTTTGTAGGCATCAAGTCCCTATAAATATTCCACATAGTACACTGGTCTAGCTGCATATAAATTTCAAAATCTTTAGTTAAGAAGCAAATGATACTATAATCACCACCTGCAATACTGTGGATCAAACCTGGGTCCTTGTGCTTGCCAAGCAAGTGCTTAGACTGCTGAGCTATCTCACCAGCCCCATCAATTCATGGAAAAATGAGTTTAAATAATACTTTCTTATAAATAAAGGAAATCCATATTTATAGTCCACATATGAATGATGTCGTTCTAAACCTTAATGCACATTTTAACCAGGAGAAGTGGTTTGTTTTCGAATCAACAAATGAACAGCTGTTATAGCAAGAAGAACCATGCGGGTGGCAGAAGCCTTGTACCTAATACTGATTAACAAATTCCTTGCCTGAATCCTCATAACAATCCATATTTAATTAAGGCTCACCAAGAGGAATAAACTGAGCAATTTAGACAATGCCACCTTTCTTAATGTTTCACAGCTTACTCTTGAACGCCTATCAGGACATCATTACATTGATTGAATAAATACAAAGCTGCCAAGGCACTCGAACTTGAGAACTAATACAAAAGTAGCCAGGGCAACATCATTGTGATTCACTGAGATAAATATTCTTTTAAATCTTCAAACAATGAAAAAAATCACAGAATTTTATGTAAGGCACTGAAACTTATTGGTGCCAGGTTGACAAGAAATGCAAGAAGCTCTTCATCTTAAGAATAAAAGTTGATGAATAGCTATAGATGTCTACATGAAGGTTTCAAACTTGAATGTCTTCTACCATAATTTAAATAAGATATAATTGTTAAAACAATACTCCTAAATTTTAGGGTTTTTGTACTATTAGGAATATAGGCTCATAAGCACCTTCCTGGCAAGTGCTGGGTCCTGAGTTCAATCCCTGGTACCAAAAAAAAAAAAAAAAAAAAAGCAGGCTTAGTTGATTTTCTAGGGCATTGCAGAAGAATAATCATAAATGGAAATATGTAAATTCAGTTCCAGCAAGACAAAATCATATTTTTATCAAACTTTAAATAGACCATTCATAAGTGAGAATCCCTATAGGTAACCCACATAGTACACTGGTCAACCAGTGAGAGTTTTTCCATCAGATCAATTTTTTACTTTAGGGCAGGCCAGAGAGCTCACCAGATTAAAGTGCTTGCTTAGGCAGGTGCAAGACCGGGGTTTGATCCCAGGTGTACAGTGCTGGTCCTGCTCCCGGGGCATGCTGAGACAGTGACTGAGACTGCGTGGTGGCATGCGCCTGTAATCCCAGCACTTGGGAGGCTGCAAACAGGAGAACCACTACGAGTCCAACTATGCAGTGAGACCCTTGTAGACTCTGTACTAAATACATTTAAAAAATTACTTTAGAGTAGACAAAGGTAAGGAACCCCTGTAAAATATTTTCCTTCAGATCTGAAGTTTAAACCAATAAATATTCTTGCTCTCCAAGGAAACTCCAAGATTCCTGAGAATATTTCAGTCACAGAAGTCTGACCAGCCCGAGTGTTTTTCTTCTTTTGTAAACATCTAAATTAACACAGGTGTTTGACTTTGGGAAGTAAAATGTGTAATGCTTTAGCTCATAAGAACTAGAATTAGGATGTACCTAGTTTTTCTTTTCTAAGAAAAGTGTAGAAACACAAATCTCCTTGCTTTTAAGGAAGAAAAGACGCAATGTTATCTTTAAAATAGTTCTGAATGCACATTATTGGCTATAGTTGGGAATTATAGCAGAATAAGCGTACGTCCTTTGGAGAGGGACAGCAGGACCCTGAGAAGCAATGGGCCTGCCAAGCCCAGGCTCCTGCAGCCTCAAAGCTGGATGCCACTGCTGGCTTCTGGTTCGTCTCCCTGACTCCACTACCCCTCTTGTGCCACATGGCCTACAGAGTGCTTCTGGAATCCTCCTGTTCTCTGCTCACTTTTATCCTTATTTGTGAGCTCATTTTGGCATCCTTCTTCAAGCTCAGCCCAAGCAGACTGCATGAGCCAGGGCTTTACTGGAGAAACAGATATGACACAAGATGTACAAATGTATAAGACATTACAAGACAGGCATATGACAGTCAGCCACAGAGTTGGATGAAGAAGCATGCTGAGGGCGTCCGTTCACTGGAGACCAAGGGGTTCCATCCAAGGGCTGGAGTTTCCTGCAGCTCTCCCCAGTAACAATGAGGCTAGGAGCTCTTCCTCCAATGAGAACAACCAAGTTCTCTAGGACAGCCGTCATGGCCACCCAGCAGAATAGGCCCAAAGGACAAACAAGTTTCAACAACTCCAATAGCTTCCCCCAAAGCCTCCCCTCTGGCCAAATGCTTCATCTCATTCTCTTGGCTCTTCACTTTTGATTTCAGACATAGGTATGCCCAAACTTTCTCAACAGCAACTGTGCCACTTTTCCAACAGTAGACTGCATTGAAATGTCTTTAATCTACCCAGGAAATATATTTAAACATAAGCCAAATGTAGACCAAGTTGCTGTCCAAGCACGGTGCACTGTGCTCCGGCAGCCACCGCAGTTCTCAGCAGAAGCCTCCCGAGCTCCATCTTAGCTGGCAGCCTTTCCGCCAGTACTCTGGTTTGCCCAGCTCTGGTCAGAGTCTCCAATATAGTCCACAGCATACCGGGCCTGCCCTTTTGGCCAGTCTCTCAGACTTTTACAGTTAACTTCAAAGGGTCCCAGGTCACATGGCCAGGCAGCATCACTGCAATAATCCCAGTCTCTCAGCACCTCTGTTGCTATTGTTTGGGGTTTTTGCCAGGGGAGCAACACAATACAGGACACATTTTATAAGATTATTTTATAATGAATCACCCAAAGAATCATACAAAAAAGCGTAGGAAATCTAGCCACACACTGAAGACCAAAGAATCCAACTGAAGGCCTGGATCCTGATATCATGAATGAGACCAGCTGAAAACCTAGAGCTCATATCGATGCCACTCACAAGCCTGACTGGAGGCCAAGAGCCCACGACAATGCCTCATGTAGGCTCGCTTCAGGGATCTGCTCTGTAAAGGCCGAAAGGTCAGAGGTGGAGGTTGGAAATTCTATGCTAGCAGGATGAAGATGCAAGCAGCAGGCGGAGGGATCTGAACTGGAGCCAGGAAGAGAAGCTCAAGGTAAGAACCAGAGATCCCCTGACAAGTACCACAGCCGTCTTTAGCAACAATGAGGTTCCGAGCTCCTCTGAGCCTGAGCACAGCCGAATTCACCAGGAAAGCCAGCATGAGAAGGTCTCTCAGCTCAGTATCCCAAGAGAAACAGCAGTGTCCAACAGCTCCCAAAAGCTTCTCTAAACATCTTCTGTAAGGGCCTCTACCAGCCCACAACAGCCTCATCCTCTTGTGCTGCTGGCAATGGCCCTCAGGCGGGCCTCCCACACCCAGCACCATGCTAGCTTAGTTCAGGTGGGTGTCACAAGTTGACCATCAGTTGGCATCCACCACACAGACTCTGTCTCTCATTTAGTCCAGGCCAAATCCCACCAACCTTGCCTACTCCAGCTTTCTCCATTTTACTCTAAAGTTATTCCCTCAAGCATCCATAGCCTTCTTGGATTGGCATAGAACTGTAAATACATGTGCGTTGTCATCTAGCTTCTCCATCATAATGCTCTTGCCCATGAGCAGGGGACGTGAGTCAGCCTCATACTTCATCTTTTTCCGTTTGAAAAACAACATCAGCTTCAGAAGTGACCCATTAGTAACAGTTTGGAACACTCAGTTTTTATTTCATTATGACAACATTTTGCATAAAATTATATGGGAGGTTAAATTATGAGGGAAACATTGAAATGTCTACTAACATTTGAAGAAAATAAGTGAATAGAAAAATTTACTTCTTGATAAATACATGTTCTTGTAAACTGATGTCATAAATAGTTTATGGGGCCTCTTAATTGCCTATAGTTGGGCCTTGGTCCTTTGCTGGTGGTGGTGTGGGTGGCTGTGCAGGGGGTCCTATGCGCCTGAGCTCGCACACTCATTCTTTTTTTTTTTTTGTATTTTAGGGAAGGATGTTCAGGGTCTCACTACTAGATCGGACTCATAGTGATCCTCCTCTTTATAGCCTCCCAGGCACTGGGATTACAGGCATGCACCACCACACCCATTCTCAATTGCCATCTCAGTGTGCCCCGGGGGCGGGGCTGGCATGGCAGGCCTGGGGATTGAACCCCTGGCCCCTGAGCCTGCTTGCAGATGCTTTAATCCTGTGAGCTATTTGGCTGGCCCTTCACACTCATTCTTATGCTGGCAGTTCCCACTGTCTGTCAGGCTCGGATGTCATAGCCATGCCACAAGAAGGGCTGTGCTGCCAAGCTTCTTTCATTGTACTCCCAGCTTCTTACAGATGAAATTCATGCCCAAGTAGCCCTTCCTCTCTGCCCCACGGCTCCCTTGTCTTCATCTCTCATAGCACAAAATGACTCTATGAGGTGTTCATGTGCTTTGAGTGTTCAAGGAAAAGAGACATTGCTGAAAGTTTAGAGAAAAATTAAACACACTCTAGACCCTCCCCACACTTTCATGTTCTGGGGTGTCATTCCTGTAGTTAGATTTGTATTGTAATGTGAGTCTCTGAGATCCTCAAGTGTACAAATAAATCTTATCCAGTAACAACTTCAATGTGAGCTTCTGTCAGAAGAACTCTGTAGGAAATAATTTCTAAAAAGACAAAGCTGGAATTTTTTATTGCGAATTCCAACATGAGAAAGTGGTGGTTCTTCAGGCCTCCCCATTATGGAAAAGAATTCTTGCTTTCTTTAACATGTCTGAATCTGAGGGCGGCCTCACACATTATATAACCGAAGAACACTGTTTGTGAATCTTTAGATTCAGATATGATGTGGCATATCTAAATATGCCTAAAATATTTCTGTGGCACCCTTAATTTGTGGCATAATTTTGAGAATTAAGGAAGTGTGCTGAATGCCTTTGCAGATAATCCACGTGCTACATAGACATGTTTCCTAAAAATATGGAAACCTGAGAGATTAAAAACAGGCTATGTGCCTTGGAGAGTTCCCTGGAGTTCTTTTCCTCCAGCAACTTATAAGAATCTTCCTTCTTTTGCCCAAATATGAAAGTTAGTGTTAATTTGATGCACAGAGATGAAATAGTGAATATGAAACAGCAAAAATGAGAACCAAACAGAGCCTGGGCAAGAGTCCCGGGCAGAGCATCTCCTAGCCAAGCGCTCATTTGCAGGGAGGATCATTATTGTCCAGGCTTACCCTGAAAGCTGAATGTGCTTTATTCTGCTGATTGATGCATGTTCGCCTCAGAACAAGACCAGAGAGTGCTAAAATCACTCTCTCCTGCAGCAACAATCTGATTTAAAGTTCAGATTCTCCCAAGGGAAAGCAAAAGGTATACTGGCTGACTGCTAGATCTTAAATATTAACATCTAATTCAGAAGACTAGAGGAGACAGGAGAAGGATAGCATTTTCCAAAACCTCTTCAGCACTTTGCAGCACCTCTAACGGATTCCAGGAAGTCTTGAATTTGTTGGTGTTGTCAGTAACACGGCTTCTCGCTGTGGTATAGCAACACTAGCATCTCTGAGTCGACGGCTACCACATGCTTTCTCTTTGCAGACAATGTATTGTACTTTGAAAATGTAAGAAATCAGAACCCTAATGTGCCAATTAGGGCAATTCTTCCATGAATGGCCCGATAATTACTACCTGATTTTTGACCCTAGTGGAAGGCCTGCTTAACATCAACGGAACACACATTTATTGGCTTCTCGTGCATGCAGCGTCATCTGGTTTCCATATTTGTTGTAGCTTAACATACACGTGTAAAGTAATTACAGCTCCTTACCACACTGCCCAGCGTGGAGGCAGTGTTTGACTTGAAGAGCTCAATGACAGACAACTTAAAGTGAAAGCCTCACACAGTGAGTGTGTCTTTGGGTTGGTAGCTGCCAGGGGAGGGAGCATAGAAAGGGTTTCTGGGGCAAGACTGGCAGGATATCAAACCTCACCAACACCCCCCACCAAAAAAAATTGTGAAACACTGTTCATTAATTGAACACGTTCAACGTGCTCTTCCAATTATATGTTCTATGTATGTTATTTGAGATAATCTATATCCTCGGTATTGTTATTCTGTTAAGTCCACCACTCATCTGACAGAGTAGAAAAATTAGGAATGGGGTGGGGGCGGCTGTAACACTGACTCATTTCAGGGTCCATTTGCTTTCCACTCTCTCCTGACTCTTCTCTTGTAGTCTGATCACTTAGGAGTCACGTATTCTTCAGCTTTTGAAATTCTACTACCTAGAAGTGGATGTCTTTTGTTCACTAACACACACACACACACACACACACACACAAACACACACACACACCCCAAAGCCACAGCACCTACGCACCTATCCCAGGCCAGGCACGCTCTATCTTGGCTAAGCTCCTGGGCATGCACCAGCTCATGAGACACTGTGCATGCCTTGAGAGATCTAGAAAGGCAAGCTAGTCATTCTGAAAGAGGGCTCCAGACTTTTCTTTTTTACAAGTTGTAAGCACAGCATTTCATAACAATGGTTTGGAAACACAGATGTGACTCAGAAGAATAAGATTAGAACAGAACACTGCCCCGCTCTGAGCTCCTTCAGGTATCAGCCTTTCCTTCACGTTTTCTGAGGTAAAAGGCAGCCCTGTGATTAAATCCTGTTTCTGAGGCGCAGGGACACTACGAGAATGACATTCACAAGAATACTTTTCTCAGTGCCTCACATCACTGAACAGGATGTGTCAGGCATTCCCCAGTGACCTCATCAGCATCCGCATCACAGTAACCAGCGCAGAAGCAGAAGGAACCAGGAGGGCAGTCCAGGCGAAGTCATGTCCAGGCTTCACATAAAGAAGAAAGCAATTGGAAGCCCTGCACATGAGGCCTGGATCAGGGGTGAGGAAACTTTTGGAGCTTTTAAGGATGCAAACAGTTCCTTGTGGTGTGCATCTCGCAGGTTCTCTGTCACTGGCCTGGGTATTGGCTCTGAACAATAACTTGAGACTTACAAACAGTCACGCTGGAGATCTCCTGTTCTTCGTCAGCCCTTGCTCAACTCAAGGCCTAGGGAAGCAACAGCTTCAGATTTAAGGGATGCACTGAACTCTTAGTGAGTCTGGACACTGTACAACCATGACCTGCGATGCCCTGCGCTCCTAACTCCTGCTCCTGTGCTGGCTGACTTCAGAGGAACTTTGTGGTTCTGTACTCCGAGTAACTCTTGTATACAGTTAGCATTTCTGACATGAGCCAGAAGCCCCTGAACTATGACAAAAGCCACACCTGGATGGGAGGGAGAGGCCAGAGTTTCAATGGTTCATATTCTGACCCCTCCCTCTCTCCACCAGAGCATCTCAGTTCAGATCTGGTGGATAAATTGGTGTCCAGGTAGGGTGTCAAGTCAGGAAAAAAGCCAAGTAGGAGCCTCAGAAGCACCAACAGAATCTTTTCCATAAGTCTTGACTATAGGGAATGAGGTCTTGGTTTGATATTGTTTAAATTATATCCTTTTTTCTTAAAATTCAAGCATTGATGCATGAAGGAGGTTAGACATCGAAGGCAATTTAATTACAATGTTGCTATAAGATTTTGGTTCTGGTTTGGATCTTTGTTGTTGTTGTTGTTCATAAATCACTCACTGTGTGGCTTTCAGCAACTTTTTTGATCTTCAGGATTTTAATACCTACAATAATGGTGTATTCCTGGCTTGTTCCCAGTGTTACACTGAGTGACAAACGCAGCAATGGACTTAGCCCAGAATGCAAACGTGCAGCATTGGCTATATCTGTTATGAAGTTTAGAATTCATTAGCTGCCAGCTATAAAAAAGATAAATTCAAGGCTTTTATAGGCAAATGGATGCAACTAGAAACCGTACGCATAACTGAAATAAATCATGTCTGCTTGCGCAAACATAATTTTGTCTCCCTAGTGTTATGACTCTGAAAGACTAAATAAAACCTGAAAGATGTAAAAGAAACTGTGAAAGGGAAAGAATCTGTTCAATGGGAAGGAAAAACTAGAATGAGGAAAAGGAAAGCAGAAGGAAGAGAAGAAGATACATTTTGTGTATTCAGAGGATACTTGGATAATTATACTGCTGATTTCTGCAAGCAGTAAATGCTTTTTTAAAAAATGTATTTGGTACAGGGTCTCACTCAGCAGCTCGAACTTGTAGTGATCCTCTTGTTTTCAGCCTCCCCAGCTCTTGATTACAGGTGTGTGCTTGGAATAAGTGGCCTGCTCAGCATGCCTGGGAGTAGAACCAGTGCAGCATGTGGTGCCAGGGATCAAACCCTGGTTCCTCACTTGCCTACGCATGCGCTTAGTCTGCTGAGCTATCTCACTGGCCCTAATGCTTAATTTAAAAATAAATTAAATTTTATTTATTTGTCTTCTCCTTTTTAATTTCTTATAACTTTTTAAAACCAATTTTGCAGGTTTATGTTTGATAACCTGAACAATTAATTTGGAGATAACATTATGCAATACAACCATTGTCTAATTCATATGGCTTCAATAAAATTTTGCATTTTTCTTTTTCTTTTTTTTACATTTTATATTCTTTAAAGCATAAAAAAATTCACTAGCTTCACTTCCCATTTTTCCCGTGGGTTGAGAGCAATAGAAAAGTTTCTAGCAAGTGATGGCCTAAGACTACAGGCTGAGCACTTTAGATACTAAAAGGTTTTCAGGCTTCCTCTGAGAACCGCTGTGTTTGTACCACATCTCTAGGCCACACAGCTGCAGCAGCCCCGTTGTTATGTTACTGGGGTGCATCACTGTCTTTTCAAAGTACAAAATGCAAAACAATAGAGTTTTGGGATTGACCACATATGAGGACGGCACTGCCCAAGGATGGGGCCCTCGTGCGCTCTGTTTCTACCTGCACCACGTGCCAAGTAACTAGGCCAGTATACGGTGGATTAAATCACCTACAGAATACGTCCTCTTCTTTCCACTAGAAGCACAAAGTTCCTACTTGTACTTTTAATGGATTAGTGTGAGCTTGTGTTCTGGCAGTACTCAAAGCAATTAAAAAATGATTTAAAAGGCAAAAGAATAAAATTACTGGAGATGAAATACATCAAAGTAACCTAGTTGTTCAATTTTTTGTTTAATCAAAAGCCTCAATTTGACTTTTTGTATTAATGTTAAAGCGGTATAAACTGAACAATTCAGAAAGCCCTCGGATGATTCATTCATGTTTTGTCATGTTTATGTATCCAATTTAAATTTAAATTTCACAATTATGCAGACTACACAACGATAAGAATGGTCCAGCGGGGTCATTTTAGGAAGGATGGTTGTGAGTGATTACACTAACTGCTAAAATAAAGGCATAAAAAAAAATCATGGAATAATTGCCTGTGAAAATAATCTAAACTAGTGTTTAGATCTGCGCCAGTACCCAGCTCACTGCCAAATTTCCATGATGCTACCGGCTCAGCTGCCTTCGGAAAACTCTGCCAAGAGACTCCGATCTGGAGGAAGAAAACGAAGGGGGAGCTTTTCCATGAGCTAAGAACGAATTTCAAGTCAACAGGCTCCAGATAAAAGGGTAGTAAGAACTGACAAGGTCGGTAAACCGCCTGCGCTTGCACGCACGCACGCACGCAGGCACACACGCACACGCACGGAGCAATGGCCCCACGTTCGGTCTCTTTCAATCCTGAGGGTTGCCTTTCCTTCTCAGGCATCATGTACAGATTTTAAACAGATGTCAGATACGATTTCATCACACGGATGGAAACAGCCATTTAAACCCACTCACTACGCCAAGGCTCTCGGAGGAAGGGGTTGCAAAGCTAGAAAAGTACATTTGATAGCCCTGTTACGCTTTCAGCTTAAATTCCTGCCACCCTAGATGAGTGACATTTTACAATCAATGAGAGAGATGGGCAAGTGACAGTTTTTATCAGCTTGCGCGTGCGGTGTGCGCGCACACACAGGTATGAACAGATGTAGAGAAACAGGCATTGAAAAGCATTCTGAGAATACAGTTATGCACTAAGTTAATTCTTTAACCGCAAATGTACAATGGCACGCTCCGGAAGGCCGCCTCAGGTATCTCAAATTGTTTTCTTGCAGCATTAGTTCACATTTATTTATTGATTTATTCTTTGGTGGTACCAGGGATTGAACTCAGGACCCTGCGCTTGCCAGCCAGGCACTTATTCCGCTGAGCTCTCTCCCTGGCCCCACACTTATTTTTTACTCACTCTTGTGTCCCTCAAGGGCCCTAATCACCTCCTCTTCCCCTTCCCCAAACACATCCAGTTTCTCCTCTAGAAGAATGGTGCTCAGACAGGTCTCCCCGTGACAACTTGATTCCACAGATGGCAATTTTTAAAACAGATCTGCAGTTGGAACCAGAAGCTGGGCCTTGTCTTAATGCATCCTGTACCCTGTGACAGATCAGGAAGCTGGATTAAGTACCTGCAGATGAGCTCAAAGATGTTACATTCTTACTGGGTTGTCCTGAGATCTGCCAAAGAAAAATTGTACGACTGCCAAGGAATTTGAGCTCAGAAGGCAAAAGCCTTGCACAGATTCAGTTTTGCTGCTGTTTCTTGATGAGTGGTTGACTGAAATCTCTTTAAATTATCCCAGAAAAACAGATGAGGTCAAGAAAAATGAGATAAAGAACAAGGACTGTAGGGAAACTATTGTTTGTGCCATTTTCCTCCTAACACGTTTATTTTCTCACCACATCCATTTTTTTTTTTCATTTAAATTTTCATTTACTTTTGTTTTGGGTGGATAATGCATTCTTAAACTTCAAAAGTCATGCTCTAGAACCTGTCTACAAGTCTCACACCACTCCTGTCCACCTTGCCTCTGTCTCAACAGGGGATGGAAAAGGTGTGAGTTCTCTGGGTATTTCTCGAAGCTGGCACAAGCAAGCCAAATTTCAGTTCCAAGAAGGGATGCACGTGGAAGGATGGGGAGGGGCGGTGCAGATGGGATGACAGGGCTGCCCGTTGTGGGAGTTTTTACTCTATGACAAGAGGGTGGGACTGAAGTGACAGGTTAGTATGACTCATTGGATTTGAAGGCAGGTATAACTGTAAAGATGTTTTTGTCATATTATTATAGGGAGCTAAGTTAGATAGAAATTAACCTACAGTCAGAGAGAGGAGACTGGGCTCTCAAGGAATTCAGTGAAAAAAGACAACAGAACTGGGGCTGAAGATGCATCTGAAGAAGGCAAGGTCATGATAAAGTCACAGTGGCCACACGGGCACATTGTCCTAAGGGATAAGCAGAACTTAAGCCTAAAGCTAGTCCCACCCAGTCCATTAGGCCCAGATACCCACTGGACATTGGGTGGGTGACCAGAACACCTGGGCGCATCCTGTCCTCAAATGTTCCTGTTTTAGAAGCCACTCGTAAGCCAAGGTGAGAGATGTCGGCTACAGACCTTGCTACTTGCCCTGCTTTCCTATTGGACTAGTATTAACCAAGTGATTACACTTCTAATCCTATTGGCTGATTGTAGGTTGATGCATGTTGTGCCCACATGATGACTTGGCTGTGTGAATCACCCCCGACAAATGGCTTCGGTGGCCATTCATATTCAGGAGCTCCTGGATCTCTCAGGTGTTCTCTCTCAATAAGCCTTCTCTGCTTTTAATCTCATCTGTTCTTTGCAACTTTTTTTTTTTTATTTCAGGAGACATGGATTTGACACTTTTGACATCTAGCAGCTTGGGAGTTACATTTCTCCTATATAAATATTTAAACATTTAATACTTTGTTTGCTTCTTTTCCTACAAGATGAAAAAGATATCAACTAAAATGTATGTGGGTCCAATATGAACAGCCTTGGTCACAATTAGCAAAGTAGAGAAGTGAAGGATGAACTACTAGCTCTTATTCTGAATACTGGAAAGGTCTTAGGATTCACAATGTTGCCAACTGAAATTGTGATTCCTAAGCAAAAAAATACTGATTTATACCCAATTGGCTGCATATCAGGCTGAAAACGGTAAAAATGGGAAATTGGGAAGATGTTATTCAAATAAAATTTTTATACAAATAACATATATCCACACTGGAGAGAATGTGTGTCAGGAGAAATTTTCATAATGCAAGCTTCGCCCCTGGATTGTCAGATCTATACGGGTAGAGATGGAGTTTATTTCGTGTAATTGGAGTCACCTAGAGCCTAGCACACTTGAGGACAAATCATTGCTGAAAGGACAAAGAACAGAAATGGCCAAAGCCCGCTGGAAACTGCAGGAAGCTCCCGCTGACCCCAGAAGCACGGGCTGCATCCTCAGAAGAAGGCAGGAAGAGCACAACTGAGCTCAGATTCCTGTTTCCAGAATTTATATGCTGCACACACATCTAAATTGATGACTTCTCACTTAAAAGAAAAAAAAAAAAACAGACTACTTAAAGAAAAGAAGCCCTCAGCTAAGGAACGATTTTGGCAGGACAACAAGGGAGGGAGTATACAGAAGAGAAGATTCCTAACAACCACCTCCAAAGCTTTGCTCATTAGAAAATGACTAGGAAGGACGCAGTTGCTATCAAAGACAAAGAATTCCAAGGAGGTGGCCTCTAGGAATTTAACTGGGAATCTCATAATATCTCAACTCACTCGAAGCTCACAACTAAGTTACAAAATTACTTAGGCTTAAGATTCCAAGTTAGTGTAGGGAGCTAAAGTACTTTGTGAAGTTTCCCACGTTTCTAAAGGTGGTGGCTTCCTACCACGATTAAAGACATATTCTTCCTACAGTTTTGGGGTATTTCTTCAAAGAGTTGGAAGCTCTGCATGTTTTAGGATAATGTGGTCTACAAGGAAACATTATGAACTGAACTAGTGTGTGTGTGCGTGAGTGTGTGGGTGAGGTACTGGGAATTGAACCCATGGCTTTGGCACTGAACTTCTCAAGTATTTATTTATTTACTTATGTATTTAAAGATAGCATCTCACTCTGTTGCTAAGTTGCCAGGGCAAGCTGGCACCTGTGTATCCTGCCTCTGTCTCTCGGAGTGCTGGGATTATAGGCACGGGCCATTGACACCCAGCTGAAAGACATATCAAAGAGAAAAACAGATGCTTGCCTGAGGAGAAAAGAAAGGCTGCTAGCTCAAGGGAAAGGAGCATGCGGGATGCAGTGGCGGCTGTGCATGGGCGTCCGAGTCTGCCCAAATGGCTGGGGCCTTTGAAGGTGGCTCCTTCCCTGACAAATCTCTTACACTTATTCCACGAGCCTGCACTAACTTCATTCAGTCCTTCTGTGCTTCTATTTCCCCCTCAATCTTTTTTACTTTCACCTCCAGAAGCTTCTATTGTTTCCTTCATGCACTAATTGTCCTTAAGTAATGACTTCAGTGTACCAGGCAAGAACACTATCATTTTATATCTAGCGAGTGTTACCATAGACCAAACTGACTTCAGAGAGATGACTTTCATTTTATTTGGTGGAATGTGAATTACCTTTTCCATCCAATTCCTTCAATGTGTCATTTAATTTAGTGGATAGAATATGAAGTTCTAAAACCACACCAATGCATCACTGTATTCTTTTTTTTTTTTTTCTCGGAACTAGGTATTGAACTCAGGCCCTTGTGCTTGCCAGGCATGCACTTATTCTACTGAGCCATCTCCCCAGCCCACATCACTGTATTCTTCAGAAAGGAGATTAGCTTTGCCATGAGCTAAAATTAAACTTTGTTTTCCTTTTTGTCTAGGTATATAATACTCATCCCTAAAAAGTATGTGTGCTCTGAGATGCTCTATGAGAAGTGGATGGGGATTAGAACATGATAAAATCACTATCATTAAATAAAATGTAGGCCTAGGTGCATACTTTCATAATTACATTTCCCAAGGGAGTTTCCCATACAAGCTAAGAGAATTTTATTTTGGAGAAGACAATCTTGGTAGACTAAGACAGTTGAAAATTCATGGGCGAATATCCACACTTTTGCTCCACGTTCAAACACTTCCTCCACGTGTGGAGACACTCAAGTTCTCAGCCTTGATTTTTCTGGATTTGGGAAGAAGCAGGAAATCAGGAAATAAGGCTCATAGTTTCCAGAAAGACAACCGGCACTGTCAGATCCTATCTGAGCAGCAGCAACAATGGAAAAGGCTAGACAGGATTGCTTGAAAAACTAGGGATTGGGGACTGAGGAGATAGCTTAGGTGTTTAAGTGCCTGCCTGGCAAGCCCAAGATCCTGAGTTTGATTCCCGGTACTATTGTGCTGTGCCAGCCACTGAAACCTGACCTGGTGGAGCATACCTGTCATCCCAGCACTGGGGAGGCTGAGACAGGAGGATCACTGTGAGTCTGAGCTATGTAGCGAGACCCTGTACCAAATAATAAATAAATAAATGATTTAAAAAATTTAGAAAAGAAAATAAAAATTCAAAAAATTCTTGGGATTGATATGTAATCTAATTATAAACAGCTACTTGATTTGACATGAACTGATCTAACATGACATGAAATGTACATCTGGGTGGTTAGTCCTATGGCATCAAAGTAGGCAAGAAGAGCCCCATCATATGGCCCTCCCTAAAGATGTGAGGACATGTCTTCAGAATTCAAGGTCCTAGTGGGCTGAATTGCTCCCTGCCCCATCCTTGGCATCTTCCATCCTCGCCTTCCCTGGGACACCCACAGAGCCGTGGGCTGACTGTGCTCACCAGCATGGTCCTACAAGCAGCAGGAGTAAGGTGTAGTCACCACTGTCCCCAGGTGGGCACAGGGCACCACGGCTGGCTCCTGTCCCTTGAGTCAGTGGCTTGACTGAGTGGCTCTGCTGTGGCCTGTACTGCTAGAAGTTTGGCTCTTCCCTAGCCAGGTGAGCTTGTCTTTCATACATGACACAAGCTGGCATTGATCAACGTGAATTTTCTGCCTGATTTTTGACAAGAATTTTAATTTTCTATTTGGTGAAATATTTGCCTCATCAGATTATATCCCAACTCCAGATGCGTGATTCACTGCGGAGGATGCCGAGGCCCTGGGCGACAGACAATCCGTTAATCACGTTGCTTATGGAGATTGGCTGTTACTAGCATGTCACAAAGAAATTGTATTGAGTAGTCTGCCAGTTACTAACACTGCTATTATTAGGATAGGTTTTTATTCTGGCAATAAGGGATCACATTTCTCATGGACTTTGCATGTACAGTTCTTAGTTTTTTTGGCCACTATTTTTGGTTTTCAGTGATGTGACTTTCTAGGATCCTGCTGCACAAAATAAGTCAAGAGAAATTTCTATGATGTTCTTATACTAACTGTGCTGCAGAAAGAATATGTGCAAGTTCTCTGCATTTCTCTTGGGAACTTGAAAAGTGTAGAAAATTTTGGATAAAAAAATGTGCAGGGCCTGGGGAGATAGCTCAATAGAATAAGTGCTTGCCTGGCAAGTGCAAGGGCCTGACTTTAACCCCTGGTTCTGGAAAAAAAAAAAAGTGCAAAAAGGGAATTGGAAAAAGAGATGGAGGGAAGTGGGGGAGGGAGGAAAGGATTAAAGGAGGAATTAATATATATTATGCGTCTGTCCCAACTCGCTGCAAGACTCTGTACTTCAAACATGTAGTACTATCTGCTGTACCGTTTGGATTTTATTTGTTCTTTCAGGTTCTTACACTAGGGAGACAATATGATGTTTGCACATGCGATCTGGTTTATTTCACGGATGAGTATGATCTCTAGTTGTATCAGTTTACCATTTATCCTTCTTTATAGCTGAGTAATACTCCATTGTATAAAAATACCACATCTTTTTTTTCTGTGAAAGGGAAAGAAACCATTCAAAGGAAAGGAAGAACTGGGATGAGGGGAAGGAGAAGATACAAGGAAAATATATACATATATACACGGGATAGCTTAGATAACTGTACTGCTGATTCCTACTGGTCCATTGAAAGGAACAGTCAATACTTAATTTTTTTTTATCTTTTTCTCCTTTTTATTATTTCTGAGCAATTTGCATGCTTATATCTGGTAATCTGAGCAACTGATGTGAAGATGGCATGCAGTATAACGACCATTGTTGAATTCCTATCCTTTTGTGTAGTGAAATTCTGTATCATTCCCAATTTTTTGTTCACTATTTTTATTCTCTTTAAAAAATAAAAAAAGGAAAAGGAAAAAAAATTCCTAATAAAAACAAAAATTGAAAATCACTTAAAGCTGTGTAAAAGAAAAATATCGTCCAACAGAGTGTTGAACGCAAAATTCTGAGAAGATAGTGTTTTTTGGGAAAAAACCTTCTTCTTCCATCATAAATATAGCATTAAATTTATAGATATTTTGAAAAACAAATCTAGTCTTCTGGAGCATTTGGAAGGGTAAAGCGAATACCATAGCCTTTATTTCCTTAGTAATATTTTTGGAGGTAGCAGGGAGACTTGTTTCTACCACAATTTTTGAAGAATTATGAGAAGAGTGATTTATTAATTATGATAGAAATGTATACATTTCATTGAGCAAAAGTGGAAAAATGAGTGTGACCACCTATTGACCTGGGGTGTATGCGACAATGAGTAGAATTTGAATTTTAAAGATATATCAATGCAGTTAATTTTATAGTTTGGAATAAAAACACTATGATATGAATATGGCACATAAACTCGGACAACTATCACATTGGTGGATGCTGCCATCTCACAATCTATTTTAAAGAAATGATAGAGACACTAAAGTACCAAGAGATTCCCAGCTGTTCTCACCACTCCCAGGGCTCAGTTCCAACATGGTGGATCCAAGTGACCGCTCCACTTTATGTGGCCAGAAATGCTCTTTGCCACATGTAATTCCATTTTGTGTTCTTTGGCTCTGAACCAGGAAACCTGAATGTCACAATATCTTGAAGAGAGGAAATAATACTTCCACGATTCATGTTTCCTATGACACAGCACAGGAAGATGACTTAGCTAATGTGGAAAATTAATGTTAATTGTATTTGCCAATCTTGGGCACCCATCTGAAAAGGCCAAAGATCTTACATCTGGGTTATCTGGGTTTTGCTTTAATTCTAAAAGTTAAAAATAAGTGTTCCTTTCTATTTTTTTCCTGAATGAGTATAAGTAAATGTGGATACTGCCAAGTGAAATAACACTATTTCAATTTTTGATCCAATAGAATAATAAGAAAAGGGTAGGAAAATCAAAAGTTAAAAAGAAAGCTTCTTTGTGGGAGGAGAGTAGCGATCCTAAGAAGACACTATATTCATATTTGTTGGTTGTCTAAAATGCCTTGGTCCTCAGACCTGCTGGCATCATATTCTACTGAGTCAGAAGAAAATAATACTATAGAAATTATGAAAACAGTCATATATAAAATCATCATCTTTTCATAAAATTCAAACTCTTTTGGGCTTTCTCTCAATTCTACTTGAGAACTAAACTGAACCGCTGGCATAAACTTGTTAGTAGCCTAAGTACTGAAACACAGAAAACATCTTCAGGAAATATGTTTCAAAAAATACAGAAAAAAAAAAAGCATTACATGGGGATAAAGTACATAAAGACTGTATAAAAATAATCCTCATTTATCTTTCTCCTAATACATGTCTTAAGAGGAAAAAATGAACACTGATCATAAGTCTATTCAAAGGAAACAAAACTGTCCATTTCACAAGAGAAAGGAAGTTGAACCTGGATAGAAAGATTTCTGTTGAAGTGAGTAAGTGCTCACTGCGCACGAAGTGAGCCGGAAGCCAGGGAACAAGTTGTTCGCTGAGGTCTGAGCTGTGAACTATATACAGTAAGAGCGTGTCAGTTGAGCTTGTGAGCTGGCTGGAGTTGAAAATGTCTTGGCCTTCTGCGAAGCCAACATGTATTGTTTAATCTTAACAAGAATAACATGGAGCTTTCACAAATTTCCTACAAATCTGTTGAATCACTGTTAATCAAATTTCAGACCAGTAAGTATTTTAAGATTGCTTAACTACCGTGAAATTTGACCCTGAGCTGTTAGGGAAGTTGGGTTTAAACTGAGACGTTGCTACTTTAACTGATTTTTTTTTTCCCTTTTGTTGTTGTGGGAAAGCCTAGCATGTTAGTCACACTCTTCATAATATGTATAATTAGATCCATAAGACTTTCATGAAGTTGTTATTTTTAATGGTTGTTTATGGTTTTACTATTTCTAAATTGTACAGAAGCCAAAGTTCTAGTTAAAATATTCTACTGTATGACAAAATGAATTTAAACTATCTCTATGTCACTGATCTGTGTAGCATTCCAAATAGATATGCTCTCTTTGGCTGCAATAAAAGATCTCATTGCTTAATATTTGCCAGAATAAATGTGGCCCCTTTATATACAGAGAGAGGGAAGTTGTTGGGAGGCTATAGATAACAATCATTATTGCATTTTTTTTGCTTTTAAAATACAAAAAGATAAATGTGAATTTTCTAAAGAGGTCAATCATATCTGTTAGGATTACTTACCAAAAGTGAGAAACACTTTTAACACTTTCTGTTCTCCATTAGAGATGCAGCAGTTGTCCTCATAGTCCTTCTTAGTTGTAGCCTACCCTTCTACCTTGGGTAAAATGACTGTTGCCTTAAGTGCTCCTTCTGGGCATCAAAAGAGTCAACTAAAGCCTGCTTGATCACAGGCTTGTGGTGTGGACCTGTAACTTTTTCATGTCTAAGGCTCAGGAGAAATAGAATGTGACGGGAAGCACATACATTAGTTTCCACATGAAAAGTAAGAGCTAGCTCGGCGGGCTAAGTGCCTTTCTGGCAAGCTCAAGGACCTTGATTCCATCCCTGATACTGCATGCTGGTGTGCTGAGCTGGCCACTGAAATCAGGTGCAGTGGTGCACACCGGTAATCCCAGCACTAGGAAGGCTGAGACAGGAGGATCACTATGAGGGGCAAGAACCTGTACCAAATAAATAAATATATAAATAAATAAATTTATTT
>NW_004524637.1:8612246-8631682 GCF_000260255.1 Octodon degus
AAGTAGGTGCTTTAGACCACTGAGCCATCTCGCCAGCCCCCCACCTAGATTCTTTAAAAAATAAAATAAATTTTACCTTTCTTCTGTAAATATTGTCATTTAAAAATATTAGTCATAAAGACCTGTGTACAACACCTTGCCAGTTCCTTAGTACATTTTCAGTTGATAGAAAGGTACAAAGGCCATTGTGATGTCAGCCACGACAGAGAGCTGAAAGGTTGGAGCTTAAGACTATGAAAAGCTCTGACATTCCATCTGACTGGAAGACCACCAGACTCGAAGTCGGAGTGGGCACACATCGTGCTGGGAGAGCGCTGTGTGTGTCTTAGCCCAGCGCTTCATTTCATAGGGAAGAGCAAGGACTCCTCCTCTCCCATTGCTCCCAAGTGAGTAAACGTCCTGAAATACTCTGTTTCCATATACAAGTTCTTTGTAAATTAAAAAAAAAACTTAAAGAGAATAAAAATAGTAAACAAAAAATCCATTAGCAACAACACAGAATTTCACTAAGCAAAATGATAGGAATCCAGCAACGGTAGTTACACTGCATATCATTGTCTTCAAATTATTTATTCAGATTGCCAGATATAAACATGTGAGCTTGGTCCAAAAATTTAAAAAGGAGAGAAAAATTAAGCATTAACTGCTCCTTTCAATAGAACTTCAGAAATCAGCAGCACAATTAAGAGCAAGATTGAGAACTTTACTCACAAGCCCATATTTATTTCCTTGGTCTTCCTTGATTTTCCCATTAGATTTAACAGGAGTTTAGATAAGGAAGAAGCAAATAAATTTGATTTCTCAGAAAGGACAGTTAAATTCAGGGGGAGAAAAAGGAGGAAGAGTTAAAAAAAGCTAAGCTGTGTTAGGTATATGTACTAAGAGTCATTATATAATGCAAACAGGTGTTGATAACAATAAAAATTTCAATAACAAAGTTGTCCTGAACTATTCACAGGCATTTGATTTTTCTCCACTCTTTCCACAAGTAAATGCATATGCTTTCCTATCCGCACAGAAAAGGGAAGCACTTCAGTAGCAGTTAATGGCTCATGAACTATTAAACAAGCAGGAAGACTTGCTTGTATCTTAGTTATGTTTGCCAGTCCAAATTCTGCTCTTGTAGAAATTTTTTTTCTTTTTTGTACTGGAAATTGAACTCAGGACCTTGGGCTTGCCAAGCAGGCATTGTTCCACTCTGAGCTATAGCCCCGGCCCTCTTGTACGAATTCAAGTGTGCAATAAATATGATTCGATGGTGGTGATGACTAGACAAAGCTTACCATGACATGGGTGGAGAAGGGTGCTAATCTCAATTACACCAATTATTTTCACCCCTTTTAACAGAATCATTAAGCAATTTGTGAAAAATGCAGCACATTGTCGCAGGCATGTAATTGATTCAAAGGGTTTCAAGGGCTATTAATGCAATGTTTCTCTGATGGATTGCATGAACCCATGTACGAGGTTTCCGATGTTAATAGTGCAACATGAGTGACAATAGGAGGTGTTAAGAACCTACGATCCCTGGTCCTGTATGCAGAGCTGGCCCCACCCCCAGGCACACTGAGCCGGCCACCAAGACTGGGTGTGGTGGTGCAGAACTGTAATCCCAGTGCTGGGGAGGCTGAAAACAGGAGGATCACTATGAGTCCAAGCTGCGTAGTGAGACCCTGTACCAAATACGTTAAAAAAAAAAAAAAAAAAAGAACCTTTAGAACTATTTTCTCTTGACCAGCCTTCTGGTCACCTGCATGATGTCTGCAGGTGTGGGTTGTTGTGACTTCACGGTATGGGCGCGACCCCAGGAGACAGCTTACTGGCCTAGTCCTGGCCCTTTGACTCAGGAAACCTCAGCCAGTTACTGGCTTTCCTGAGTCTCTCTTTTCACTTGGGTAAGTGAGAGTTAAATACACTTACTTCCAGAGTCATCGTGAGAATTGTATGAGATTAAGGATGTTAAGTTTGTGAGAGGCCAATACACATAGATTTCCTGCTTCCACCTTAATTAATCTCTGAAGAACAGATCCCCAGAACTACAGAATAAAGAAACTTGGAAATGTTAATTAGCTTCCCATACTCATTTCACAGTGTATTCATGTATCAAAATATCACATTGTGCCCCATAAATATCTACAATTATATTTGTCAGTTTAAAGTAAAAGTTAAGTAAAAATGCATGTCCTTTTTCAAAGATGTAGTTGTCTAGATCTCCTTTATCAATTCATTTTCTCTTCAAATAATAAAATAAATTTAAAAATTTCTTAATAATCATGTTTTCATAATGATGAGTTGTTTTTCCTTGTATACTCCAGGGGCTGATATGAAATGCTTTACTACTAGAATTGTTTCACAGGATACTGGTAATAGCAGGATATGAACAATTTTTAAAAGTATGACTGATAGAGAATAAGACCGAGAATCAGATTTGGGGCTCAGGAATAGGAACACCTCGCCTCTGTTTTACGACTCCAATGAGTTTTCGTAATGGTCAATACATTGCATCAGCGTGAGCTCTTTAGAAGCTTAGCCAAGTGACTCAGCAGGGAGCCAGGGCCTTTACTTCATAAATCTCCCTATCCAGTGCAAGAGGAGGGCAGGAAATTGTGACAGCCCCCTCTCCCATTCTTGCTGCTTTTTCTGCTCTTGCTGTCTTCTGCTACCATGAACTGTTGCCCCTGGGCCAAGCGACCCTGCCTTGGAGCCAGCTGATTGTGGACTGAAACGTCCACACACTGTGAGTCAAATAAAGCTTTTCTTCCTTAATTCTAGGCATTGGGTGTTTTGTTTCACCAAGGAGAGAAAAGTAACTGAGACACTTTTCTCCATGACTAGTGAGAACAGGTGATTTGTGGACTTCTGCTCCCATGTCCTAGATAAGTGGGTTTAATGAAGGGCATCATCTTCAGAGAGCCAGGGTGGCCTCTCCTCTGTCCCCTGGCTGCTGGTTTGGGGCAGGTTTGTCCAGGTGGGGGGAAGGTTCTTCAGACGTTGCTCTGAAGTAGGTTAGTTAAGCATCAGAAGACAAGGCAGTGGCAGAGAAGGCTGTGGCCCAAGCAGTACAGCTCCATGCTAATGTCCCAGGCATTGGACAATGAACCATTTCAGCTTTTTTTTTTTTTTTGCCAGCTCAGCCTACCCCGCGGGCAGGGCTGGCACAGCATGTGATGCCAGAGATCAAAGCACGGTCCCCTGTGCCTGCCTAAGCTTGCCTAAGAAGTTGCTTTAGACCACTGAGCTATCTTACCTGGCCCAATGTCTTTAAGTACACCTTTCTTTCTTTCTTTTCTTTTTTCTTTTTTGGTAGAACTAGGGATTGAACTCAGGCCTTTGTGCTTACCAGGCAAGCACTTATTCTACTGAACTATCTCCCTCAGTTTTAATTATAGCAAAATGTCCCAAGAATAATGCTCAAGTCTGAATCAAGGTAAGGATAAACGGATTCACAAGGAGGTAAATTCTGTAAAAGACAGGACCCTGTCTGTCTTGCTCCAGGCTGAATGCCCTTGAATAGGGCCTGGAAGAATGCCAGAGAGGTAGTGGATGCTCAGTAATTATGGGAACATAGATAGTTAAAAATTTTATATTGATTGTTTCATAGTCTGGTATATGAAGTTATCAGAAACCAAATTGCATGATGGATTATAGTATCTGTTCACCCCAAGATAAATTCATTAAATGCCATAAAACCTAGCAAAAGACGGTCTAACAGAAAAAAAAATTAATGAAAAATTAGCATTCAATCCCAAAAGGAAGTGACATATATTAAATATGTGTATCATTTTTATAAGCCAGTTGAAGGGAATGCTCACTGGACATTTAATGGGATTAGATCACAATCCAAGAAAAATCAGTTGCAGTGCATCATCTCATTAAACGACAGCCTGTGTTCGTGTGTGAGTTGGTTTCACAGGTTGTAGGGCAAGGACTCACTTTAGGGTAAGACATTGAGGTCCTGGAATCTAGCTGCTGCTAGGCAAGGTGTTTAGCTTTTGGTTTCTTCAGTTCCTTCTGTGTAAAAAGGGACGTGATACCCATCTCACTCACTCACGAAACCTAAATGCATCACTTAGCCAAGAACAGTACCATACTGGGCACACACACTGTGTCTGTCTTTCTCACTCTATCTTTTCCTCACAAGCTCGCTTAGGACACTGCCCAGCACAGAGGCGGAGCTACGTAAATGCTAGCGATCATCATCATTATTATTATCACCATCATCCTGAGCTTACAAATGAAAACTGAGGCCCAAGATCATACAGCTGGCGGGTACTGAAACTAAGTTCGGCATCTAGGTTGTCTAATTAGTGATTGTGCCGCCCACTTTTGGGCTACTGTGTCTCCCCAAGTGAATATACTGAAAAGGTATTTAATTTCCTCCTAATAGTGAGCTGCTCAAGGAGTTTATTCAAGAATTTTCAAATGATAATCTGACACCCCTTCAGTAGAATATCATTTCAAAGATCTCTGATGAATAAGTACAGGTGTTCCTGAAGATTATTAATAAAAAAACATGCTATTATTAACCTAGTTGCCTGATTAATTTTAAGAGCCAATGCACTAGAAAATGATTGCTATTTTCTGTAATTTAGCCTTCTCAAAGTCTTATAACTAAAAATAAATCTCATCTTGGTGAGACTAGCTTTGCTTTCATTTGACTCTAACCAGTTTTTTATGTTTGCCCCTGCCCCTGAGGTGATGCCCCTCAGCAATAGCTGTACTTTAAGCTGTTTTCATGCCCAAACAAGGTTGGCACCAGAACTGTGTGCTTTTGAAAAATGGTTGTAATACACATTTTAAATTTTAATAAATAATAGGGAAGCAACACAAATTATCAACAGTGCATACTATATTTAAATAGTAAATGAGGAAAAATAGTGTTTGTTTTAATGTCACTCTGCCTCTGTATTCAAATAATTGGTATGATCAAGAAAAGGATTTTAAAAAAATGGTTGTTATTGGTTCTGGTGGTGCAGACCTGAGAGGCTGAGGCAGAAGGGGCACAGGTGTGAACCCCACTTCCAGCCTGGGCAATGGAGTGTTTCACTGAGATTAGTCTCAGAGTGAAAAATCTAAAAGGGTGGGGTTGCAGCCCATTGCAAAGGTCCTGGATAGCAGGAAAAAAGACAAACTGATTTCCAACTGGTTTCCAAGTCTCCCCTCTGACCTCAGAGCAGTTCAACCTAGTAGGTGAAACCTAGCTGCAGATGCCAACTACACTGCACTATGCAAAGACTGAAACCAGAAAAGATGGGTTTTGCATTAAAAATGACAACCATTTTCCTTCTTGGAATTAGCCAAGTGGATTGATATATATTGAACAGATGCAGGCCAGGGTTGAAGTGAGATTGTTTAGTGACTGATGGGTCATTTAGATGTACATGTTGTCTGCCTACTACAGTTGTTCTTTTTTTTTCTCTTTCTGTATTTAGTACAAGGTCTACAGGGTCTACAGAGACTCACTGCATAGATCAGACACATAGTGATCCTCCTGTGTTCAGCCTCCCAAGCGCTGGGATTACAGGCGCGCATCATCACACCTGGTCTCAATCACCGTCTCAATGCACCCTGGAGGCAGGGCTGGCACAGCATGCCAGGGATTGAACCTGGTCCCTGCGTTTGCCTAAGCAGGCGCTTTAGTCTGCTGAGCTATCTGGCTGGCCCTAGAGTCACTCTTCATTACCTGAGAGGTCCCCGACACATGGGGGACAGCTGGGAAGCAATCATTTCAAAGAAAGCCTCATCAGTAGTTAGGAAGTTCAGGCTCTTTGAAGCATGGATTCTAGGTTCAAATTCTTCCCAAGTAACTTGAAAAGCGAGACAGGAAGGAGCACACTGAATGTCGATTTTCTCTGCAACACATTTATGGTTTCTTTAACTCTTTGATCTGTCTATCTCTAATTTTTTAGATCTATAAATGTATTTTTTAGCTTATCTCCGATGCCCACTTGAAAGCTGCCATGCTGAGGTTTCAAGAATGTTTCCACTTTTGATGTTCTAGAGTCATCCTAAAATCTTTGAAGAACTTCTGAGTATGCACGGGGGGAAGGGGACGTGCTTCTTGCTAATTAGTGCAAATTGATGCTGAATCAAAGAAATAGGTTTAATTTTCATATTTTGAGATTTATCTATTTTTATAATATGCGATTATATAAACAGAAAATTTATTGGGATTAAGATACCACTTGGTTATTTATAAGACAAAACAATTTTTGCTAAAGATCATTGTATTTTCCGCAAATCTTTCCAGTGAGGCTCTCCAGTGGTTACCGGGCTTCCGGAGCTCTGGGCATTCCTTCTAGAGCCTGCTCTGACTCCAGGTGCTTTGCAGGGCTACTGCTTTGGCAGAGAATGGCCTCCCCCTCATTGGGGTCGGTAAACACCCTGCGAGTCCTCACTTCCAGACACCCCCCACATGATCAGCGTTAGGTCTGCCCAGACATCCGTCCTCACTGCGCACTTAGCCTCTCATCACCGAGGGCGCCTGATCACCAACTTCTCCTTCATTAGACGGAGAGAAAGTCAGTGCCATGTTGTTTTTTTTCTGTACTTTTATCCTCAGAATCCACTGGGAGAGGATAAGGGGGGGGGCAACTCTTTAGCCTAAGAGCACTTTACCAACGGCTCATATTTATCTGATGACCATCTTGTGGCACAGCGATTTTGAACCTCTTCAGCAAGACCCCACCCAGTGCCACTGCCCCTCACATCACTACTATACCTTTTCTTGCTTATCTGAACATGTGTGGCTTAATGTTATTTTTTCCCCACTCAACAGCTTATTTCTATGTACCATTTCTAAGTACTTACGCTGCCTTGTTTAAGCTGTAAAGCAATCTTACTGCTCTCGTTTCACTGCTAGGCAGTGCTGAGGCTTCAGTTCTGACGGAGCTAGCATGTCAACAGCCAGGGTCTGGCCCAAGTCAGTTCCCATTCCCCAGATTATGCTGCCTCTTTGGAAAATAAATACAAGGGGGAGTAAGAAAGTGATTCCTTTGAGAGATCTTGTTATTTTGACTCAACTGGCTAACCAGCACATAGACACTAAGGCCATCTTTGTCCCTGTGGTGGAAGTGCTGGCCCAGCTGGTAGCATCTCAGAATGCAGATTATGTGAGGCTACTCTTCCACAACCTTGCAACTATGTCAACAGTCACTGGGCCTGAACATTGCACCTCCAGCTGGCAAGATCTAGGTCAGACGAGATGATGTCTCTCTTTTTAATTTAATTTTTTAATATGCCACACTTTTTACTGCAATGTGGCCTTTTTCCTAATGTATTGTGTTTGATCTCAATATAGTGTTCCATTGAAATCTCTTTAATACAGAAATTGCCATTGTAACTGATATTCAAATTAGTGTCGGAGGACTCAATAGTAAACCTAAAATTTCTGTATGTGTTCAGTAGTGTGCACTCAACAAAGAACCCGACAGAAACCAATCCTGTAACACTATTTAAGATATGCAGGTAACAGGAATGAACACTGAGGTAGTAGGATGAACTGATGACCCAGTGAATGAAACTTCACTGGCATTCTTTTCAGAAGATTAAACTCATCACAAAATAAGAGCTTTTAGTGTTAAGTCTGTGCTGCTGTGTCACACAAGTAGGCTTACCAAGGTAGGTGAGGTGTATGAACGCTGAGCACCTCACAGAACTGCAATCAAGTGCAGCTATCAATAACACTGAAGAAAGTTTACCACCTGACCAGTGGCTGATGTTTTCAAGGTGTCCAATGACCTTATCCTCTGCAGTATTCTAAGCTATTCATATCGGCAATCACAGTCATTGGAGGGCTTGCAGCAAGGGTGGCAGGGAACCAGTAGTTTTGGCTAACGATGGGAAAGCATTTAACACGGTTATTCTTATGGATGACACCCACATGTTTTGTTGTTGTTTTGAGACATGGTCTTGCTACACAGTTTTGGCCCACCTTGAACTCACTTCTGTAGCCCCCAGACCATTCTCAAACTTGCAGTGATCCTCCTGCTTCAACCCCCCAAGGGCTGGAATTACAGGCATGTGCCACCATGCCTGGTTCCATTGATGACACCCATCTTGACAAGGAGTATCGGAGCTGAGCAAAACTGTCCTACAGAAATACCCCACATGTGTCAACATTGTATTGTCTCCCTAGCATAAATACCTGAAAGAGTACATGAAATCTAAAAGGCACAATAGATATAGTAAAAGGGAAAGAAACAGAACATAAGGAATAAACAACTGAGATGAGGGAAAGGAGAAAAGATAGGAAAGAAAGGAAGGGGGAAATTCATGTAAGTATATACACAGGAAAGCTAACATGATTGTGCTACTAATTTCTATGTTTTTTGAAAGTAGCAGTTAATGCTCAAAATTTTTACTTTGACCAATTTTATATGCTTATATCTATAATCTGAGCAATTACATTGAAGACAGCAAAGTACAATATAACAACCACTGTTGAATATCTATTGTCTTATTTTTTAAAATTATGTATCACCTCTAATGCTTTATCTATTTTATTATTTAAAATATATTTGGTTGTTGCAGGGTCTCACTGCACAGCTCGGACTAGTGCTGATCCTCCTGCTTTCAGCCTCCCCAGCACTGGAATTACAGGCTTGCACCACCTTGCCGGGACTCTGGCAGGCTCAGCCCGCCCTGGGGGTAGGGCTGCCGCGGCAAGTGGTGCCGGGGATCAAATACAGCCCTTGCGCTTGCCTAAGCAGGTGCTTTAGTTCACCGCGCTATCTCACTAGCTCTCTATCACTTTTTTATTCTCTTTAAACTAGAGAGAGAGAGAGAGAGAGAGAGAGAGAGAGAGAGAGAGGAAATTTAAAAAAGGAAAAAAATCAATGACTTGACTGAAGTGATAACCATCTCAATAACAATGCAGAAATAATTCAGTACGCTTAAATGTTTCTTCCAGTTGACATGGTCAAAGTACTAAGTTGTGCTTCTTTAGGAAGTCAACCCCACTGGCTCTGCTTCAACCTTGAAGTGAAGGGCTGACTTTGGGGTAGGATTCAGAGTATCAACAACATCTGAAGCTTAAAGCGGCTGCTGAAGGTCATGAATTCAACACCTTCATTCTACATGAGATAAAAGTAAGACCCAGAGAACAATGAATATTTCTTTCTAACCGTCACGTGGCTCAGGGAGAAGGCACTGGGGAGAGCAGAGCTCATGGGCTGCCTCACCATTAGCGACAACATGATTGTTGCCATCACTCTTTCTGCTCTTTCCGACCTTTTACTGGTCTTCTCCAGAAGGGAATACGAAGAAATGTGCATGCACTCTCTTTGCTAAGGGTGCTCATGTCCACGGGGTAGCCTGGGGCGGAATTCAGGGGCTCGGCCAGAGGTGTGTGCATATAGTATTGTACATGGTTTTAGTGCCCAGATGCATTCTCATCTTGCAGGGCTGGTTTAAATGTAAATACATGAGAAACCTGGCGGGTGTTGAGCGGAGAAGGAGTGCAGAAAGGAATTAACAGGGAGCACAGATAGCTCTCCTCTCATCTAAGGTTGGGAGAAAATACTATCAGAGAGGCAGGCTCCTGGTGGAGAGACTCACCTGTCTGTGAGGTGAAAAAGCAGTTTCAGGGCTAAGGATTCAAAGTGCAGCAACTGCATGAAATACCAGAAAGCCTGGAAGAAATCAGGCTCCAACCTTGAGCCCAGAGCGAAGGTGTCCTTAAGACGTTTCTCTAAAGGGAAAAGAAGGTTGGAATTGTAGCCGGGGCTCCGCAGGCTCTTTCCGTGCAGGAGGAGGTGGAGCTCCTGCTGTGTCGCATCTGTAGCTGCTGGCTGCCCAGACCTCCACGCTGCTTGCTGTGAGGATCTGGGAACCTCGCCAGCCCGTGTCCCTGAAGGGCTGAGGTCAAAGCGCAAGAGTGCCAGGCTGGGCTGTGCCTCCCCAGCCCACTTCTACCCGCGTTCCAAGCAGCCCTAAGAACTCCTGATGCTCCACCAGCAGCCAGCCGACAGCCCTAGCAACATTTCCAGACGTGTCACGGCCTGGTTTCGGCGAATCTGTCTCACACATGCCAAGTTTGGTACCAGAATTAATGAGTTTTTGCCTCTGTGGGGTATGAAATCTGTCCTGGATTTGCAACAGTATTACCAATGGCTGCAGCGTCTGAATGTTTATTTTCTAAAATTTAAATCATATAAAGTTTTGGTTACAAAACTGCAGAGCAAAACATCCTTAATTCTTCACTGTATTTTTTCAGGTTAGTTTTTACCATTATAAATTTGTGAATAGGGACGGTGAGCTACTTTTGAAAAAAAAAATTGTATTCAGGGGTAGTACAGGCAACACAAAAATTCACTTGTTTTCAATGTACAATTTCTTGATTTTTACTAAATTTATGGATTAAATTTTTTTAATTCTTTCAAAACAGGGTGTTACTACATGGCTTAGACTCATAGTGATTCTCCTGTCTCAGCCTCCCCTGCTCTGGGATTACAGGTGTATGCCACCACACCTGGTTTCGGGGCCTGCATAGTACGCCTGGGATTCCGGGGCCAGCAAGGCATGTGGTACTAGAGATTCAATTTGAGACCTTGTATTTGCCAGGCAGGCGCTTAAACTGCTGAGCTATCTTCCCAACTCAAGTTTATGAAGTTGAACAGTCAGTATCAATCTTATCTTAAATCCTTTTCAACAGTGCAGTCAAGAATCTCACACTCATTTGCCTTTAGGCAATTGTTTTCATACCTGGTTGTTTCCCAGTGCCTTGAGAAGTGCTTGGTGCTTAGACATAGGTTAAAAAAACTTTACGAAATCAACATCTTAGTGAATTAATTGGATCCTAGAGATGAAGAACTTTCCATTCATGAAATGTAACTTTTTATTTGTATACCAAGTACTTTAATCAACCATCATCTTACTTTGCCAGATCTTACTTTGTGGCTTTTTTTGGTGGAAATGGGGATTGAACTCAGGCCCTTGCACTTGCCAGGCAAGCGCTTATTCTACTGAGCCATCTCCCCAGCCCCTACTCAGACATTTGTAAGAAGGTCAGAATGAAGCTTTCCGAAAATGATAAAAGAAGATGTAGAGAAGCTGAGTAAGGCACTGGAGTCTCTCAGCTGTAAGTGCTGGAGCTCTGTCTTTTGAAAACATAACTATTACAACTTTATTATCATCAAATCAAGACAATGAAGTACTGAGAAACTGCGAGGTCATATATACGTAAGTACACATGCATTTTGTGACACATACTTTAAACAAAAACTGACATTTTAAGTCATAAATTTATTTGATGTAGAACAATAATTTTTTCATTACTAGGGATTAAACCCAGTGTTTTGGGCATATTTGGCAAGACTGTAGTACTGAGCTACATCCCCAGTGCATTTTTAAGTTTTGAGATGGGTTCTTGCTAAGTCACTCAAGCTGGTCTGAAGTGTGTAGTCCTCCTGACTCAGCCTCCCAAGTAGCTGGGGTTACATGTGTGTTACATCATTCTTGGAGCAAATCAAATCAAATCAAAACAAAACAAAAACAAAACAAAGTTCAGGCATGGGTGGCATACGCCTGTTATCCCAGCACTAGGAAGGCAGAAATCAGGAGGATCACTATGTGTCTGAGTTGTTCAGTGAGACCCTGGGAAAAAAAAAGAACAAAATCAAAACAAAACAAAGCAACCACTTTAAAATGAGAGTTACCATGCACAATAACATAGAGAACTGAAGAAATTTTTAGGGACTCTAAAAAAATATGTGTTTTCCAAACCATGAGAAAGAACTAGCAAAGGGGCAAGACAGAGATTACATTTTATTGAAATGTACTTTAAATTGATCCTCACTGTCTTTATTTTGGTAATGTGCACTATATTTTATAGACATATGGTTCTGCGATGGAAGGAAGCATAACTTTCTTTTAACAGTGGTTCTGATTGGAGAAAGCCTGGGAAGGTTTTTCATCTGTCCCCAGGGCAATTTCTAGCTGTTTCAAGAAAAAGATGAAGTAGTTCCTTCAGTGAAATACTTCAGCTAGTGGCTGAATTTACCCTCGACTTATAAAACACAATCAGGCATTTTTAAGTTCTAATTCTCTTGAATATCCAAAAAGGCAAGGGGAGGTTGACAAAGAATTTTAGGAGAAGGTTCAGTAGGACTGAGTAGAGGAGGAACTGTGTTGAAGCAACTCAGAGAAAATCAACTAAAAGCACAGGTAAATAAAAGAGAGGCAGGAACATATATCTTGATGCCCAAACCAATTTGAAATAAAAGTTGTACATCAAACAAAACCTTGACATAGGACTTCACAAAGCAGCGAAATACTCCACAAGGCTGCTGGTGGGACTGCTGCCTGCACATGGAACAGGAACTGCCACTGTGGGAAGTTTCTAAAAAACTGATGGACTGCAATGGGGTGGCTAAATCGAGCTACATGGGATAGGTTTGGGATAGAAAGCCTTTCAGCCATTTTTCCTTCTTCCACAAAGAGGGCCCTGCAGCCCAGCAGCACATTTCTCTGGCACATAAAAGTTTTTTGTTTGTTTGTTTTTGTGGCAGAACCGGAGATTGAACTCAGGCCCTTGCGCTTGCCAGGGAAGCGCTTATTCCACTGAGCCATCTCCCCGGCCCCTGAGGCACATACAAGTTGAGGGACCAGGAAACTGCTTCCTTCCCGATGGACCATCAGTTTATTTATTTATTTTTTTTGTTGTGTGCCATAGTGGCTAAATAGAACCTTAGTGACAACAAGATTAATGACCACAGAAGACCTGGTGACAGTAGTGAATGGAACAGCAGTGTCCATTCTGCCCTGCAGACAGTGGCTTTGGAGAGAAACGCAGATGCACAAGAGCAGTAAGTAGGAGGTCAGTACTCCCTTCTGTGTGGAAAGAAGAATGATGGGAACCTCGGGCTGTCTCTGCAGTAGCAACAGCACCCCCACTGCCTCTAACCTGTGACAAGCAGTGAGGGCAGAAATGTGAACAGAAGCTATGCAAGAAGTGGGAGGAGCCACCCATACACAGGACTGGGATCTGCCTGAGGGTGCCACCCTGGGGGGACAGTGATGCAGAGACAAACCAGGATAAGGAGACATGGCTGGGTTGGCCAGAGATGTACAGAAAGCTGCTGAATGAAAACTGGCCCCAGCCCTCACATCCAGAGGTCAAAATCAGTCCCATACATAACAGTGAATCTACTGCAGACATGCCAGGATTGCCCCTTACAGTTTTGGGCTCTGAGTTGGAGACTACCACACAACTGCGGACACCAGAGGGATTTTGTCTGTTTTTCTTTTGTTTATTTCATTTTCCTTCTTCTGATATATTCTCTTTCGCAACTATCTTTCTAGATTTTTTGATATTTTCCATGTATGTAAATATTGTCTCTAGTCTTTCTGGTTCACTTCAGTTGCCTTTGGTTTTATCCTTCAATCTCTCTCTCCTGTCCTCTGCTAGAGTTTCCTAAAGCTTGGGGGATCATCTTTTGTGCTCCAGGCTTACTTCTACTATGTTTATTTTCATTTATCTCTCTGTTTTGTGCCCTATCCCACTTAATACCTCCCACCCCCAAACACATACAATGAAACCACTCTACCTGGGGAAACTTATTGCTGAGAAGTTCCAGGTTTGTGTTGGATTTCATTACAGAACTGTAGTTCTTGCTCCTGTCATTAAAGTTACCAAATTAATAGTTACCACAGTTGGTCAATTTCTAGGCTGTGCTGGATGCTATTGTATTGCTAATTATACTACTTTAGCCAGGATGCAATTATTGTTGTAATCAGTTGTCCTCCCTCCTATGACAGCACTGTGATTGTCTGAGATCAGCATCATCACCATCGGTGCCATCACAATCATCACCCAGGAACCAAAGGACTGGGTGGCAAGTGAGATGGAAACTTCTCATCTAGAATGAACTGGGGAGGTAGGTTGATGGGATAGACATAAAGACCAAGAACCACCTGCACCTAGAAAACATCACAGAAGACTAGACATTCTATAGGGAAGCTTCAATAATAGCAATAAAGCTATCTACCATAAGAAATTTTTAAGCACCACACAGAAAACAAAGCAAAATAAAATAATAGAAAACAATAAGATACAGCAGCAAAATGCAATCCTAGACCACTAGCCCACCCGGAACAAGACCAGAGGACAAGGAAGTAGAGGAAGATAGAAGCCATCCATCTGAATTTTTTGAAATGATAACATCAGAAATAAAAACACAGATGAATGAGGATATAAATAAAATCAGGTTAGAAATAGCCTCTCAGAAAAAAAAATGATTATCAAAATGGAAGACTTTCTCAGTAAATCTAGAGTAGACATGGATTTAAAAAAAAATAAAGAAGCCTAGAAAACGGAAAGAAACCAATGAATGCTCAACATAGCAAAGAAATAAAATCCATGAAACACATTAAAACAGATAGTTGGGAGATTAAAAATTCCATTGAAAGTATAATTAACTGGCATAACCAAGGAAGGACAGATATCAGTTCCAAAAGACCGAATTGCACTTAGTAACCATGAAAAGAAATATCTAAAAATAGCAAGGGACCATGAAAAATCTAGCCAACAGCTGCAAGATGATGCAAAGAAGAACAACATAAGACTGGTTGGAGTCAGTGAGACAGCAGGGACAGTGCAAATGCCATAAAAAAGCTATTCACAGAAGTAACTGCAGAACACTTTCCCAAAAAAGGAGAATTTGACACACAAATAAGCAAACAATATAGGACTCCAATTAGCCAATGACTGAAATAAATCTACACCAAGACACATAATAATCAAGTTCCAGAAATTCAGCACAAGAACAGAATATTAAAAGCTGTCAGAGAAAAGAAATAAATCACCTACATAGGAAGGCTCACAAGAATCATAGTTGACTTCTCAACCCAAACCCTTGGTTCAAGGAAATCTTGAAGTGAAGTACTTCAAATCCTGAGAGAAAACAGCCCTCAACCCAGATTGATGTACCCTGAAAAACTGTTCTTTCAGAATCAATAAAGCAATAAGATACTTTCATAACAAAGAACAACAGAAGAAATTCATGGACACCAAACCAGCTCTACAAAATGTGCTGAAGATATTTTAGGACGAGATAATGAAGATCACAAATAATCCCAAGAACACCAATAGAAAGAAGTCACTAGGCAAGGCAAGCAATTGAACAGAGGTATAAGGCAGGGAACCAACAGGAAGAAAATAATATTTTACCAGGATAATCCAATACATATCAGTTATACTTATCAATGTAAATGATCTCAATTAAAGGATCAATAGAAGCAAAGTGGCATAATGGATCAAGAAACAAGATATAAGAATGTGCTGCATACAAGGAACATTACTTAATTCAAAAAGAAATTCATAGACTGACAGTCAAATGGTGGAAAACAATAGTGTATGTAACAGGAATCAGGTACAAATCAGGGGAAGATACTTTATTTATAGACAATGTAAACTTCAAGCCAAAACTGCTCAAAAGAGACAAAAAGGTCATCACGTACTTGTCAAGGGAAAACTCCAAGAGGAAACAAAGCAACAATCATAAATATGTATGTACCAAATATCACTGCTTATTAATAATTAAACAAATATTAATAAGCAGTAATACAATTGTAATGGGGAATCTTAACACCCCACTATCACAGATAGATCAACAAGACCAAAAACCCAACAGGTAAATATTGGAACTGAGCTAAATCTAAGAACAAATGGACTCAGTAAGTGTTTTCATTGTGTTCTACTCAACAGCATCAGAATAGACAATATTCTCACTGTTCATGGGCTAGTCTCCAAAACTGACCATGTAATAGCCCACAGAGCATGCCTAAGTGCAATGGAATTGAAATTATCCTATGCATAACACAGAACATGGTTAGGGAACTTGGAAATTACTGACAAAAGGAATCATATAAACTCCATAAAACATATGAATTAAATAACACCCTTCTGAACAACCAATGGGTTACAGAAGAAATTAAACAGTATCTATAATTAGATGATAATTTCAATGCAATGTACCAGAACTTATGGGATGCAATGAAAGCAGCCTTAAGAGGAAAATGTATAGTAGTGAATTGTTACTTAAGGAAAAGAGAACTAGTTTAAAAAAACCCTAATGTTGAACCTCAAACTTCTAAAAAAGAAGAACAAAGCGAACACAAGCTCATGTAAGTATGGGAATTAAAGAGATCACAGCAGAAATGAGCACCACTGAAGCTTAGAAAACAAGACAAATGATCAAAGAATGGAAGAGTTGGTTCTTGGAAAGATTAAATAAATTTGATAAAATCCTACCCAATCTTATCCAAAAAAGGTAAGCAAATACTCAAATCCATACAATTGGGAGTTAAAAGGGTAAAATCACAATGGATTCTACAGAATTCCAGAAGACTATCCATACCAACTTTGAGAATCTTTATTTTAAGAAGATGGAAAACAGAAGAAGTAGGCAGATTTCTAGAAACAAATGAATTGTGAAAGCTCAATCAAGAATATATAAAATTCTGAGTAACTCAGTAATGAAATTGAAAATGTATTTGAAAACTTATCAGCAAAGAAAAACCCAGGTCTTGATGGATAGTATGCCATTACTCCTCAAACTCTTCAATGAAATTGAAAAGGAAGCAGTACTCCCAAAGTCATTCCTAGAAGCAAGTATTACCCTGATACCAAAACCAGAGAAGGAGCCAACCAAAGAGAGAACCACAGGCCAATCTCCCTAATGAATATAGGTGCAAAACTCTTCAATAAGATACTCATAAACACAATTCAGGAAATAATGAAGAAGATTATATAACATGAACAATAAGGTTTCATCACACATATAAAGGGATGGTTCAATATATTTATTTACAGATGACCTTATTCTCTATGTAGAAGACCCCAAATACTCCACCAAAAGACTTCTAGATTTATAATCAAATTCAGCACCTTAGCTAGTACAAAGTCAACACTCAAAAATCAATAACATTTCTGTACACAAACAACAAATTCACTGAGAAAATAGAGAAATAACACAATAGTATTGAAAAAAAGAAATACATAGGAATCAATCTAACAAAGAAAGTAAAAGATCTTTACATTGAAAACTATAGTACTCTGAAAAAAAGAGATTGGAGGAGGTATCAGAAAACGACATGATATCTATTGCTGTGTGCAGAAAAAAACAGCATAATGAAAATGGCCATATGCCCCAAATTGTTATATAGACTTAAGACAATTTCAATGAAAATATTATTATCATAGTGAGAATTTTACCCTGATACTAACACCAGAGAAGGAGCCAACCAAAACAGAACCTCAGGCCAATCTCCTTAATGAATATAGATGCAAAAATACTCGCTCACAAAACCAGAGAAAAGAATCCCTGAAATTCATTTAGAATTTAGAATAAACTTATAATAGCAAACAAAATTCTAGGCAACAAAGACAAGATGGGGGCATCACAGTGTAATCAAAAACATTATGGGACTGGCAAAAACAAAGTAAAGTGAAGCAAAGCAAAGCAAAACAAAAAACAGACTCAAGGATCAGCAGAACATATTAGAATATGCAGAAACAATTCCAATCACACTCATCCATCTTATCTTTGATAAATGGGCCAAGCACATTCACTGGAACAAAGCCTCTAATAAATGGCACTGGAAATATTGGCTTTCCACACACCAAAGACTAAAACTAGGAACTGTGTCTCTCACAATGCACTAAAGTAAAATGAAAATGGAATAAAAATCTAGATCAAACCTTCCAAATTGAAAGGACCAATCCAAACATGGGCATCTGAGGTGAGCACACATTTCACAGATGAAGAAGTACAAAATGCAAATAAATAGGTTTAAAAAATGTTCAGCATCACTGATCATTCAGGAGATGAAAATTAAAACAACACTGAGATTCCATCTCACTGAATGGCTAGTATTAAGAAGTCAACCAATAACAAATGCCGGGGGGGGGGGTTTGGGGTAAAAGGGACCCTTCTCCACTGTAGGTAGGCGTGTCGAATGGTACAACCACTGTGGAAATCAGTGTGGAGATTCCCCAAGAAACTAGGACAAAAGGTTCCATTTGATTCAGCCATTCCCTCCTTAGTATATACCCAGAAGAATTAAAAGCATCATACCATAGTGTTATGTACACATTCGTGTTACTAGAATACAGTTTGCAACAGCTAAATTTTGGAAACAGCCCAAATGCCCAGAAACTGATAACTGGATAAAAAACATGGTTTCTTTTTAACACAGTCGAGTATTACTTAGTCATAAAAGATAAGCTTGAGACATTTCTAGGTAAATGGATACACCTTGAGATCTTATGCTTAGGTGCAATAAACTGGATGCACATGTGCAAATAGTGCAATGTTGCTCTGGTATGAGAAAGTGAAAGTGTAAATAAGGAACAAAATTTGTAATAGTTATTGTGGAAAAGGAAGAAATTGTCCAAAAGAAAAAGGAAGCTAAGCTGGGGAAAGGGGAAAGGAAGGAATGGAAAGAAAAAAGTGAGAGAAGGAAAAACTGGAAACAAAACTTTACAAATAAGAGTGTAGAGGGGCTAAGAGGAGCAAAATAGGGAAAAAAGAAGAATCAAGATAATTCGTGTACGTGGTATATTTTTAATTTAAAAAAGAATTTTAAAGTTTCACTCAGTGCTTATGGTGATAATTGCTCTCTCTGGAGCGTTATTTGTAGATCACTATAATCAAATTTTACTTTATTATTTCAGTCTTTATCACATATGTGTAATTTGTTTACAGGGACCGTTGTTTGTGTGAGTTTGCAGTTCTTCATGCATTTAGCTTCCTGGGCAACAGCCTCAAGTACAGCTAAATCCTCCCAATTTCAATCTCTACTATGTGAAACACACAAAGCAAACTGGGGGGCTCTTAGCGAGAAGCATCTCATAATGCAGCCAAGCTTGTACGGTGACAATGGGAAGGTTTCAAGAATGGGAATTCCCAAAGATTTCTGATGAGCAATATGTCTAGAAAGATTGAATGTCACATAAAATTTTAAGTGGAGGAGGAGAGACAAGAAGCAGGTTCTGCCACAAGCCAAGTATTTGTATAGAATTCATATTGAGTAAGTGGATTTATTCATTAAAAATCAGACAAGGGGCTGTAGTGTAGTTCCACAGTACAGAATATACCAGAGCATGTGCCTGCCATCTGGGAAATCCTGAGTTCAATACCCAGCACAAAACATCCAAGAGAATTTAATACACATATTCATATTGAAGTGAACTATGGAACATCAAATAGCATATATGTCATGGGTATAATTTCAGGTGTAAGAGGGTTGAAAAACAATATAATTTTTCAGTTCAAAGCTCTGCACACAGACCCAGTCCTAGCCCAGGTCCGGTGAGTGTGCGGAGAGTTTCCTGCTACCCTGCGCCGGCGGGACCAGTCCCAGCCCAGGCGCAGAGTGGGCTGGACCCTCTCCCAGCCCCTCGGGCCGCCCCCCACCACTCCTCAGTGCCAACA
>NW_004524637.1:8634788-8644228 GCF_000260255.1 Octodon degus
TAACCACTAAGAATAATATATGCAGTGTATTATTTGTTGAAACTGTACTTCCGATTTGATTTGAAACTGTCTCATTGCTATATGTTTATCAATAAAACTGTAGAAAAAAAAATAAAAAGCTCTGCACATCCAGCTTGTGGAACATACTGAAATATCATTTAAAAAACAGAAAGAAAAGGAAAATCCCCATCTCTGCTAGTGGTTCATTTGCATACCACATCCGCTTCTGTTCCTTTCGCTTATTTTAGGAACACACTGCATGGAGATCTTCCGTTGGATGTAATGTTAAAGCTAACATGCCCAGTCTTGATTTCATTCACTTATTCTTTGAGTTTACAGTGACTGCTTACTGAGGATCTGTTATAAATCAGATTTGTGTCTTTTTTTTTTTTTAATGTATTTAGTACAGGGTCTACATGTTCTCACTACACAGATCGGGCTCTAGTGATCTTCCTGTTTCCAGCCTCCCAAGCACTGGGATTACAGGTGTGTGCCACCACACTCAGTCTCAATCACTGTATCAGTGTACTCTGGGGGCAGGGCCGGCACAGCACATGGGGGGTTGAACCCCAGTCCCTGAGTTTGCTTAAACAGGCACTTTAGCCTGCAGAGCTATCTTTTTTTTGAGACTGGGCAGAATAAGGCATCTGAACCCCTTGTTCCATGGAGCTCACGCTTGTGTGGGAAAGCAAGCCATGTACAAGAAGGTGACCAAATGACTAAGGATTTCTAGTAATGTCATGATACAGGCAGTGGGGAAGGCGAAATGGGCATGACGTGGCAGTAGCTGGTGAACTTATATTACATAAGATGTTCTAGAAGATTCTTCTATGGAGAGGTCACCTGTGGTGACACCTGAAGGGAGAAGATGGTTCTGAAAGGCCTTCCACAGGACATGATCAACAAGTACAAGCAGGAAGCTGATGTGAACTTAATGTGCCGGAAAAAGAGACCAGTGTCTGAAAATCAGCGACACAGACCAACAAGCGGGAGAGAAACAACAGGAAATGGCCAGTGCGCAGATCATGTATTTTTTACAGGCTGTGGTGAGGAGTTGAGATTTCACTTTGAAGTTTAAGAAAGCAAAAAAGAATTCAAAACAAAGTCAAAGTCTGATTTATGTTTCTTTTCTTTTGCTGTCTTTTCTTCTTTTGGTGGCACTGGGGATTGAACTTGGGGGCTCCAGACTGAGCTACATACATAACGCTTTTAAAATTGTTTTTATTTTGAAACAGGGTCTTATGTCATTCAGTTGCCATGCTGGTCCTGCCTCGGCTTCCTGGATTGCTGGGATCACAGGAGCACACACCACCTCCCGCTCTCCGATTTCTGTTCCCAAAGCATTCATTTGTCTGCTGTTTACAGAGTGGATGATGGCAGCACGTGGAAGTGAGGAACAGTTACCCTGCTGAGTCCAGAGCTTCTGATGGTTGTCAGGAGGCCTGCACTGGTGTTGTAGAAATGGACAGACTACGTATTTTAGAAGTAGGCTGACAGAATCTGTTGATACACCACATTTGAAGCAAAGAAAAGAAAATTGGAAACCTGCATCATACTCAATATAAACAACCAAGTGGAAGGTGTCAATGACTGATGTGCTGGAAAAGGAGAATTTGGGAGATGACATTAAAATTCTGCTTTGATGAAGCTAAGTTTCAGAAGGCTCTCAGATACACACATGGAGCTGTCAACACGGTTTCTGTACCTGAAACAGGTGCAACTCACCGTGACTGATTGTTTTTTGCTTGTACCCTTTAAGAAAAAGTTCTACATGAAATCAAGGATGCTGCCTAAAAAACAAGAACAATGGCAGGCTTATAAAAATAATGAATAAGTAATTGTGAGTGAAGAGGTAAACTGGAAAATCCTACAGAGCTCTTGCTTTGCTAGCAGGAGAAGTATGGCCTTAATGCAATCACTTGAAGAAAGTAACAGTTTAAAATGCAAAGAGAACATTTTTTTTTGTGCCCTGTCTTTTTGAAGTAGGAGGGTTATTTTTGGTTTAAATCTGAAGATTTAGGCCTAAAATCTAGACTACAGATAACAGTTCATTCGAGCGAATCTGCAATAATCAACTAGAGTTAGTTGCCTGTGACAGCTGACGGGTGATTATTAATTGGTACTCAGAGCAAAGACCCAGCTAACAGTGCAGCCAGAGGCAAGGTGCAAATCTCTTCCGAAACAGCGCTTTGCTGGCACTTGCCCAACCTGCAGTGAGTGCGAGCACTCGTGACACCTATTCTGTCAAAAGTGCCCATGGTTGTGCCCGGAGCCAGGAGATGAACCTTCGATTGCAGACTGAAATGCGTCTGACACAGAGAAAAAACATTCTAGCCAGGAAAGGAGAACCTCACAGCTTCCTTTGTCTTTTCCTACAGTTTTCATACCTCTTATGATGAAATACCAAAGTACCTCTTATGATGAAGGCCAAATAGCTCAGCAGATTAAAGTGCCTGAAATCAGGCACAGGGGCTGGGGGTTGCTTCCCTGGCCTGCCATGCTGGCCCTGCCCCCCAGGGCACACTGAGATGGCAATTGAGACTGGGTGTGGTGGTGCATGCCTGTAATTCCAGCTCTTGGGAGGCTGTAAACAGGTGGATCACTATGAGTCCTATCTAGTAGTGAGACCCTGAACACTCTTTAGACCCTTCCCTAAAAAAAAAAAGATAAAGTCCTAACATTATCAAAACTTTTACAATCTTAACATAGTAAATTATGCTCAAAATTCTTTCTAATTAAGCATCTGAAGACAATTTTTACTTCATATATTCTAAAATATATTGGCTTATTCAAAATTCATATCTTTTCCTAGTTGTGCTTTATTGAAGAGAGTGGCTATCAAGGACAGAAGTATAGATTATACTGACAGGTAAATCATTTATCAGAGAAGTTCCTTGATGCAATAGTAGAATCAAAAGCAAACTTACACAAACTCTCAATGTTATATCACATGTAACTTGGTTAATGTAGGATATCAATGTGTTTTAGGGCATTTGATATGATGTAGGCTGAGGCATCCATGAATCACAATACCAGGGCTATGTGTGAAAAGAAGTTCTGAAAGACCAAATCTGGACAATTGGTAAGGTAAGAAAGCAGCATTTTCGTACTGTCTTTAATGTCCTCTTTAGCACTGAGTGCTATGCCAGCACCTATTAGATGTGATTTTTAAATTTAGTTTTTATTTGGCCAAAGTGATATATGCAAGGAACTCAGATAGTCACATCCTTTCCTACTTCTAAGCCAACTGCTTCCAGCTCTGAAGTGAAAAAGGAAATGCGAATGTTATGTCTATTTGCTGCTTCTAGGTTATTCACTAGAGACACCGTGTATTGGCTTCCTATTAGGGAGATGAGGATGTCACACATGCATAGGCACGTACGCACATACGCAAGCACATGCGCACGTACGTACGCACACACGCACGCATGGCAGTGTTCAGCGCCCTGTCTCTCCCATAGATTTAGGACATTTTGGGTATGATCCATGTTCAGTATTTTCCTTACCAAGACCACATAGTGTCTGTCCTCAGCTGAGTCAGTCTCCGAGAAGCACAGCTTACTGAGATTCCTGTGAGCTCCACAGGCTTTCGTGCAGGTGGTCTTCTCACAAGCTCACTACCATGCCCTCCCATACTGTCTCTTGTTGCCCTCAGCTTTATTTCTATGGAGTTGGGTCTTTTTCTTGGACTGCAGAGATTTCTTAGAGAAAGTTCTGTGTGTCCAGGTGATACAATCCTCTTTGTCACTCTTTTGGGAGCCACCAAGGGAGAGCTTACCTGTCATGTGTCAACTCTCACCTGACTGCTGTGGGCGTTCCTTGCTCTACCATCCTGGGTACCAAAGTCTGGAAAGTCTCCCTTGAAGTCTTCCCAGAAAATGCACCTCTGATTTTGGCCAGCGCTTAGTATAAGTACCGCACGCTGGAGCTCCTTGGCCAGTGTTTAGGAGGACCAGCTACTTGGCCTTCTGGGGCTGGGCTGGGCAGCGGCTCCGGAGACTACATATCAATCCAACTTAGAAACGTTTTGGTTAAAGGCTGCAGTCATCCCCCACCGCTGCCGCCAGTTCAGAGCCTTTCGCTCTGCAGCATAAATCAGGCTGGTTCTTGGCTTCCTCAGCTGCTGACTTAGGCCTTCACTTTCTGGGTTCTGCTAAGTCAGTTACGCTTGTCTGTGTGCTTTCAGAGCTGCTGCTCTTTTATTCTTTTAATTCCTTGTCCTAGTGACTTAGGTTTGATCTTTTACTTTAAACTATACTCATGTTATTTGGGTTTCAATGAGGTATCAGAGGCTGATGTGAGTCTTCAGGTCACCACCTTTTACCCTGAAATGTGATTCGTAAGCAAAGCAATTAAAAGATATTTAAAATACAGGTTTTCACATGAGATCTTCAAGTAGGAACTCATCACACTACACTGGTCAATGTACTGCAGATTTAGGAAGACAAACTGATGTAAAAACATAAACTTTAGCTTTACTGAGGGATAAGTTCTATTTTTAAAAAGCCATTTGTATGTGTTATCTCTCTAAACATAAACTTTAATATCTAAAGTGGACCATGAAAGACATAAGGAATGACAGTCTGTATATTTCCGTCCAGGGAATGTCTGACTTTATGAACGTGTAGATCAACAATGCCACAGGAAAGGTAAACATCAGCCAATAATGACCAGCTAGGTACAGGGAGAAGAGGCTCTTGTACCACTGTGAAGGTTCCGTGTCTCCATTGTGTAGATGAGTATGAGGAGACAGTGATTAAAATAGGAAATATGTGATCATCAATTCTAGGATATCTTTTCTGATGTGTTACGACATGAGACAGCTTGAGAGGCAGATTTAATTTAAACAAGTTAACTATTGGTTTGCCCACTCATTTATTGCCTTCAATTATTTCCACAGCTGGTGCGAGCATTTGTTACATTTGAAACGAACAGAAGCCAAAGTGTGTTGTAGTAATTAATTTATGAAAGCAATTAATGTAAGCAACATATGTGTGAACACTATCACACAGTAGCACATATGGTTAAATAAAGTTGAGCATAATTAGATTTAACCTTATTTTAGGACCACTGGCTCAAGGTTTTCTGTAAAATGTCCATAGGTCTAAAATAAGGCGATTAATTACATTGTATTAGTGACCTCAGAAAACTAGCTTTAAGGTTGTGGTCTATTACCCAGCAGAAAACCATGGCACATGTGTTCTGTTTGTTTTCAAGATAATTCTTATGATGTCAAGCTTGACTAGCACAGACCAGAGCTAAATGGGATTGTCTTTCTGGAATAAAGTCATATATTTTGTATCGGAAGGAAAAATTCCTGTCCTGAGCTTGTAGGGAATGAAACTTAGTTGCTCTTCTTAGCTGAACTTGGCTTCCAAAAATATTTTAGTAAAGTTGCATATATATATATTTACCTTTTCATGGAAGTCCTAACCAATTAAGTAATACTTAATGTATTAAGTATGTCAAGCTATTCTATGTAAGTTCTGTTCTCTGTGTTGATCTAAAGTTTCTCATTTGTTTTCCTCATAAGCCACCTTAATACAAAGGTAGTTTAAGATCACTTAATAAAGTGATCCTTCATTGAATGAGGCTAACATAGGACAATAAAATAAAATGTTAAAAAAAGGCATAAAACACCATTATGAGTTACTATGAGTGGCAAATTTTACAGCTTCCTGATGGAAGGAAAAGTTTTCTGGTAGAAAGAAAGCAAATTAAATTACAGGAGCTTGGGCTGGGGGTCTAGCACAGCTCTTGTCTGGCAAACTTGAAATTGTGAATTCAATTTCTGACACAAAAACAAAAATTATAGTTTATCTACACAGAAAATAAAGAGCTTATTGTTCCTCCTTTTGGCATTTTCTATGACAATCTTATAGCTGATATTCGTGTCTACTAATGTTTTCTCAATATTCTTTATTAATGTTTGTCACCTACCACATTTAACAAAGTTGTACACATATTAAATCCTTCTGGGTGAAGTGAGCATTTCACACTCTTAGCACTCTCAGCTCTGCATAGCCTCAGCTTCGAACGTTTTCCTGTATACTCACTGTGACATTGCTGGGGCACCCTAACATATCCTGGCCATTCTGTGGGGCAAAAGTGCAGGTTGTACACTGGCAAGTTTGCAGCATAAAGCTGTGTGACACATATGGAATTGGTTTTACAGTTCCAAAATACAAGATTTTTGACTAATGTATGTAGGATTTAATGAACGAGAGGCTTCCGGATATTTCATTGACTAGTATGTAGTGAGGAGTGTATGCTTTGGCTGTTACTCTACGTGCATGTGGGTGGAGCTTGCATCTTCTATCAGCTCTCATTTTACTGAGCTTTATTTTTGCTTTTTTTGGGTAAGTGACACAAGCTCCTAACTGCTTCCTATGCCCATATGGGCAGGGCATTGAGTCTCAGTTCAGTTCAGATATAGAAGGGCCCTTAATTTGAGCACCATATCTTAACAAATCTCAAAACATTGAGAAGTTAAGGGGCGTCTGTATTGGTGTACAGCTACTTAGAGAGTCTCTGTTGTGAGGAACATTTGTTTCCCCATATTTCTGAAGAAACAGCTTTAAAACAATGCATAGAATCAACTAATTCCCTGATCATAATGACCCTTTATACGCTGGATAGGTGACTGCAACTGAAGGCCCTTGGATGCTTCGTAAGTCTTTAAGGATGAAGTACAAGTCTTCATCCTTTACTGTCCCATTCTGTAGCAAAATGTCTAGCACAGAATGGCCAAGAATTGTGGTTGACATGGTGAAAAAATTAATGACTGGGGAATCAATAGCCTACTGGCATCTGCAGAGTGGGCAACTGCATGAGGTATATAAACAATTTTTCCACTGCATTTAGTAAAATTAATAAAAACTAAGAAAACTAATAAAACTAATTAATAAAAACTTTTCTTCATCAGTACATGTAAAGATGCACAGTACAGTCTACTCTAGACTTATTTATCTTGATCTACTTATCATCTATCTGCTTGTTTAAGGACGTTCCTTTTTTTTTTTTTAATGTATTTAGTACAGGGTCTACAGGGTCTCACTACACAAATTGGACTCGTAGCGATCCCCCTGCTTTCAGCCTCCTCAGTGCTGGGATTAGAGGCATGTGCTACCACGCCCAGTTTCAATTGCCATCTCAGTGCATCCCAGGGGTCAAGGCCAGCACAGCACAACAGGGTCGAACCCCGGTCCTTGCATCTGCCCAAGCAGGCACTTTAATCTGCTGAGCTATCTGGCCAGCCCTTGATGTTCCTTTTCAAATTGAGGTTTCTATGAAAGACAAAGATTTCTCACGGCACCATTGAAGTGAATTTTCTTAGAAATTTTATGGGAGGTGGCAGAAGATTAGTAGGAAATTATTTGACTGTAATAGTCTTCCTATGAAGAAAGGATTTTAACACAAAAGTAATCCACAAGGTAACTAGGAACACATGGAAACTGCTGAGGCTCCATAGGGAACTTAGCAATGTGTTCTTCCAACTGGGTGGTTCCCAGACTGTTAAATATTTTTGGCCATATTTTGGAACATCATTATTTATCCTAACTTCAGTAATCACCTAGTAAAATACTTCTTGTCACAACTGACTGACAGTAAAGTTATACTTCCAATTTAGTTAAAACAATGGAAACTGTATTAATTGATTGATTGATTGATGGATGGATGAATGGAGATAGGGTCTCTATGTTGTCCAGGCTGGCTTCAAACTTACCAAAATCCTCCTGCCTCAGCCTCCTTGGTTCTGGGATTATAGGCATGTACCACCACACCAATTAAAGTAATGCACACTGAAAACTCCATTGTCAAAGTTCACCTGGGCTCTATGAGGTAGACAAAATTCAAAGATCTGTCCTATGCTCAATCAATATATGTAATTAAAAATAAAAGTTGATGCATTAAGTGTAACACATAAAAATTCAAATGATAGGAGTGATAAAGTACTTGATACCAAAGAAAAATTTAGAATGGTTGAATTGGCATTCACGTTATTTGTATAATGATTTTTAAATACCTTCTCTGCTAGAAGGTAGCCAGAGCTTCCCACGTACCTGCCTGTTTTCTCATTTCTGTAGACTGGAATAAATCTCTTTTGAGAAACTTGATTTATCTGAACTTCTTGTGTTGTTCTCTTTGTCACACACATTGGACTAGAGACCCTTGTTTGTGAAAGTCCCCAGTCACAGAAAAGCACACGACAAGGACAGCTCCCCATAAATAAGAGGCCTTTCCCTCATGGGCAGAGTGGACAAGTCAGCTTTCCAAAGCGAGATGTGAGCGAGTCCCGTTTTCTGCAGAGAAACTTTAAACTTGTCATAGTTGAAATACTTGAGAATCTTTGTGGGACTTAGTCCAGAGATATTTGCCATATATTAAAACTACAGAAGAATCTGGCTGTAAAAGTTTTAGCATTTTCACATGGTTAATAAAGAGCCACTAAATACTACTGCCACAGCCATAAATTTTCCTCCCGTGGGACCAAAGTGAGCCAGCTTTGTAAAATGTAATCCTTCTGTTAATGTTTGCTGAGGCTTTGATTTTCATGTTTTAAACAAATGCTTTGTGTCTTGAGTCCATCGAAACATTTATCAAATAATAAGCATGATTTGCTAAAATAAGACAAGAAGAACGCGCCATGGTGGTGAGAACCCCGCGGAAGTTCATCACTCATCCGTACACATTCTCAGGCAAAGCACGAATCTTCGCCAGCTTAAAAATATCCTATAAAGAAGGTTTTGAACTTTCACAGTGAAGGGATTTTTTTCCCCCACAGAGAATTACACAAATCAGATTGTTGGAAGTCCTTAGATTCTGTTCAGATACTGTTCATTGACTTTTAACATAACTTGAAGCTTAGGGAGTCATCAGATGCCACTGCTAGAGCAGCTAACTTCGTGATCAGCCATGACTAAAATCGAACAATACAGAGATTTCTAGAAACCAGATAAAATCTCAGGGAGAGAGGGGGAGAAGGGAGGGAAAGAGGGAGGGAGGAACAGAGAGGAGACGGAAAGAAGAGGGAGAAGGAGGGAGGGAAGGAGGAGGAAGAGGAAGAGGGGGGGGAGAGAGAGACAGAGAGAGAGACAGAGAGAGAGACAGAGAGACAGAGAGACAAAGGGAGAGAGACAGAGACAGAGACAGAGAGAGACAGAGAGACAGAGACAGAGACAGAGAGACAGAGACAGAGAGACAGAGAGAGACAGAGAGAGACAGAGACAGAGAGAGACAGAGAGAGACAGAGAGACAGAGAGACAGAGAGAGACAGAGAGACAGAGACAGAGAGAGACAGAGACAGAGACAGAGAGACAGAGACAGAGAGACAGAGACAGAGACAGAGAGACAGAGACAGAGAGACAGAGAGAGACAGAGACAGAGAGAGACAGAGAGACAGAGAGAGACAGAGAGACAGAGAGACAGAGACAGAGAGA
>NW_004524637.1:8644328-8719739 GCF_000260255.1 Octodon degus
AGAGACAGAGAGACAGAGACAGAGAGACAGAGAGACAGAGACAGAGACAGAGACAGAGACAGAGAGAGAGGCCTCAGCAAAGAGTGCCTGGATGTTCCCCATAAACAATGTAAGAATGCTAGCGTTTAATCTAGCACAGCTTCTCATGAAGTGATAATTTCTTGCATCTATCATATTAATCTTTTCTGTCACTTCTGTGTCACGCATCAATACATTTCCCCAGGGCAGAGCAGTTTATCAACCTCACCCGCAGTCCGTGGGCCGATTTCTAAAGGCAGAGGGGACAGCAAGCCCACCTTCCAGGGCGCTAGCCTCCACCTCTCGGCCTTGCAGGACGGTCATTTGGGGGCGCCTGCTGTGTCGCTGAGCCGCAGCCTCTTCCGGTTGCCCACACATCCAAGTGGATGCTCACGGAGGCAGCGTATTCCTTAGGCAACGTCAGTCAGCGCCCAGGCGTGAGGTTCGAGCTGGAATCTCATTGCAATTACATGAGATGCGAAGACTTCGCCTCCGCCTCCTGTCGCTGCAGCAGGAGCTTCCCTCGCAGGCCAAGTGCCAGGCGCGGGGTCTTCTGTCCTCCGGTTCTTTGAGTGATACGCAAGCTCCTAACCAGAGTCCTACTCACCTGTCTACGCCGGGAGGACACCCCCTTTCGCATTTCGGCCACAGCACCCCACACTGTGCCTTCTCCCTACACAGCCCATTGTCATGAGTTCAAATCATGTAATTATTAAATTGCTTGCTTCTAGCTTTATACCCTCTGCGTATTATGAACCGCGTGAAGCCACGAACCAAGGCTGTCTTGCATAGACGATGCCTAAAAAGAGTAGCTTGAACAGAGTGAATGTTCAATTAGGAAACGCTGGATACACAAACTAATGTCTAGATCTGTTCCGACGCTGGGCCTCTGGGGATATTATCGCAGACGCGAGCAATGAGTGGAGGTGGAAAGCTTTTTAATTACGTGATTCTGATGCTAGGCAGCTGTGCTGGCTGCTGCTTATCAGCGTCGTTGCGGAGCTGGCAGATGCTGACGGATGCGCTTCGCATGGGAGCCGTCTAGACCCCGCAGCGCTCACGCATCCCGCCGCACCACGCTGCCGGCTTGCATGTTCGAAGGAGGCCGCGGGGGAATTTCTCCACGCGCAGAGCGGGGTGCCAGAGCTGACCCGGCTCCCTAAAAAGCTATTTAATTGGTGTCTTTCTGAAGAGGTGCTCAGGTGTCACTAAAGTGTAGTTTTCAATGGTAGGTCTACTAGTTCCTGGTGCCTATTGTCAAATAAAACTTTCTATGTTTAAATTTTAAAAAGTTTTTCAGAAAACAGTCAGTTGATAACTTCAGAGAATCATGTCCTGAAATGATAAATTATGAGATGAATGAATTGAACAATTATAACCCTGTCTTAGTTTTCACACGTATTTATACATAATGTAGTATATATGTCCATGTATACCTGTATGTTTTCTCTCTCTCTCTCTCTCTCTCTCTCTCTCTCTCTCTCTCTCTCTCTCTCTCTCTTTCTTTTTTTAGATAGGGTCTCACTAGAATGCCCAGGCTTGACTCTTCCCAACTCACCCTCCTGAGTTTTGAGACCACAGATATACGTAACTGCATCTGGCTTTCATATTTAGAGAGGGAAAGAATTAAAATTTGACTCAGATGTACGTTTGGGTGTATGTAATCCTAGAAGAAAAAATGAAGGAAGGAAGGAAGGAAGGAAGGAAGAAAAATAAGGAACTGTTAGGGCCTCTTGCTACCTTTCCACTCGCCACCCCTCACCTGCATGACCTGCCAAAGCCTCACCTGGCTTTGGTACTGGAAGTTTCCTGTCTTCACAAATCCTTTAGTTGTGTGCAAAGCAGCTTGGTAGGCTTACCCTTGAAGGGAGTTCAGAGGAAAGAAGGTGTGTGTGTGTGTGTGTGTGTGTGTATGTGTATACAGGTCCAAGGATGGTGAGAGAAAGACCTGGCATCACTCTTGAAAGGGAAGAAACATTTCTGCCACCCAAGGTGAGGCTTGGAGTGTGCAGCTGTGGTTTCCAAATGACATAATAAACTGCAGGGCTAGGGACATGCTGTTGGTGACAGTTTGGCTGCAGGGTCTGAAAGGACGGGATAGTGCCTGTAATCAGAGTGAGGATGGAGATCCACTTGAGAAGAACCTGTACTCTAAGTCTTCAAGAGAGGAGCTCAATGTGAAATTCTGATTTCTATATACAATGGCTGACTGCTCAGGAAAAAAACGTTACTTTATCTCCATGGTTTCCTGTGATTGCCTCAATGTGCAATTTAAAATTCATCAAGTTCAAAAAATTAAAAAAGTCTGTCACAAATTCATATCTCAGCTGCTTTGGAAGTTGTGAGGAAAATGATTGGTAGATAACATATTGTGGTTATTAGATGGCAACTATTATAACATTGGTTTTAACATTAAAAATTCTTTAAAAACCAAAGAAGTGAAAGGGAAAATAATATAAAAATCTTCCAAATTGAAAGTGTTATGGTGGCTAGCCTGATAGCTCAGTGGACTAAAGCACTTGCTCAGGCACTGTGCAGTGGCCGGGGTTCAATTCCCAGCCTTCTGTGCAGCCCCACCCCTGGGGTGCACTAAAACGGCGACTGAGACAGCGTGGTGGTGAGCGCCTGTAATCCCAGAGATTGGGAGGCTGTAAACAGGAGGATCACTACGAGTCCGAGCTGCACAGTGAGACCTTGTAGACCTTGTATCCCCTGTGCTAAATACATAAAAAAGGAAGTATTATGAATTATCAGCAGAATGTTTACATTCAGTAAATTGAATTATTTTCATACTTTTTTCCCAGACTAGCTTGAAAAGAACACTACTGTGTTAAAAATTATACTGGAAGATCAAAGATATGGTCATAATTCTCTTTCTTTGAAAGATATCCAGTTGGGTTTGTTTGTTTTTTTTATTTTTAAATGTATTTGGCACAGGGTCTCACTATGCAGCTTGGACTCATAGTGATCCTCTTGTTTTCAGCCTTGACTCTTCCCAACTCAGCCTCCTGAGTTTTGAGACACAGATATACATAACTACATCTGGCTTTCATATTTAGAGAGGGAAAAAATTAAAATTTGACTCAGATGTAAGTGTGGGTGTATGTAATCCTGGAAGAAAAAAATGAAGGAAGGAAGGAAGGAAGGAAGGAAGGAAGGAAGGAAGGAAGGAAGGAAGGAAGGAAGGAAAATAAGGAACTGTTAGGGCCTCTTGCTACCTTTCCACTCACCACCCCTCACCTGCATGACCTATCCCCCCTCCCCCTCACCTGCATGACCCGCCAAACACAGTGGTGTTAAAAATTATACTGGAAGATCAAAGATGTGGTCATAATTCTCTTTCTTTTAAAGATATGCAGTTGGGTTTTTTTAAAAAATGTATTTGGCACAGGGTCTCACTATGCGCCTTGGACTCATAGTGATCCTCCTGTTTTCAGCCTCCCTGGAGCTGGGATTACAGGCATGTGCCACCACATTGGGTCTCTGTGGCTGGCTCAGAGCCCCCAGGGGTATGGCTGGTATGGCCTGTGGTGCCTGGGATCAAACCCTGGTCCCCAACCTTGCCTAAGCAGAGAGTTAGTCTGCTGAGCTATCATGCTGGCCCCAAGATGCCCAGTTTTGATTTAACAATTGAGAAATTTTCTGATGAGGTGTTCAACCCAAGACTCAGTGTCTGTCTGTCTCTTTCTGCAGCAGAGCCAACTGTGCAGTCCAATATGAGCTACAGCTTAGCACCCAACCCAGACTATATTCGAACTCCCCATCCTGCAGGTTCCATTAAAAAAAAAAAAAAAAAAAAGACTGCCTAGAACCAAAGATCAGGTAACAAATTTTGAATTGTATAACTCCATACAACTGAACATCAAGAAGACAACCCAATAAGAAGTGGGCAAAGAATCTGAATGCAGCAGATCTTCAAAAGAAGTATCACAGTAGATGCAACTACAGACTGTACTGGTAAGTGAAATAAATCAGACCCTCATGTGCAAACATCATATTGTCTCACTAGTGTGAGAACCTGAAAAAAGTAAATAAAATCTGAAAGGTATGATAGGCACTGTGAAAGGGAAGGAAGATGGTCAATGGGAGGGAACAACTGGGGCAAGGAAAAGCACAAAAGAAAGAAGGGAAAAAAGATATATTTATGTATATATTCAGGATAGCTTGGATAACTGCACTGCTGGCTTCTGTTGGTCTATTGAAAGAAGCAGTTACTGCTTATTTATTTTTCTTCTTTTTAAATTTCTTATAACCTTTTTGTTTTTGTCAATTTTGCAGGTTTATATCTGGTAACCTTCACAACTAATTGGAAGATAACATCATGCATTACAACAACCATTTCCAAATTCCTGTTACTAGGGCTGGCCTGGTAGCTTAGCAGACTAAAGTGTCTGCTTAGGCAGGCACAGGGACCTGGGTTTGATCTCTGGCATGCCATGCTGGCCCAGCCACCCAAGGCACACTGAGGGTGACAGACTGGGCTGGGTGGCTTGCACCCATAATCCCAACACTTGGGAGGCTGAAAACAGGAGAATCATTATGAGTCTGATCTGTGTAGTGAGACCTTGTAGACTCTGTGCTAAATTTAAAAAGAAAAAAGAAATTAAAAAGAAGTATTACAAATGGCCAGCACATCACTAAACAGAGAAAGGTAAATTTAAACCTCAGTGATATATCTCTTCACATGTAAGACAGCTATTATCCAAAAAGTCAGCAAAAACAACTGTTGAGAAGAATGTGAAGAAACAAAGCACCCGGCATGCCGTTGGTAGGAATGGAAAGAGCAGCGCTGTTATGGATAATCAATGGGAGTTCCACAGGAAACTAAGAAGTGGATCTACCACAGCACTCAGTAATTCCACCAATGGGTGCACATGCAGAGGTTTCGAAATCAGTATTGCAGTAAGACCTCGGCGCTCCTATGTCCACTGAAGAGCTACTCACCCTGGCCAAAACGCGGAGCCAACCTAAGTGCCTGGCTGGGCAAAGAGTTGGAGAAGCGTGGTTCTTTGTAACACCATAGATGGAAATGCCCATTTCTTGTTAAGTTGTCTTCTCTCTCTCTCTTTTTTTTTCTTTTAATGTATTTATTGATGCAGGTTTTCACTATGCAGCTGAGACTCGTGGCAATCCCAGCGCTGGGATTATAGGTGTTCACCACTACACCCAGACTCTGGCCGGTTCAGCCTGCCCTGGGTGGGTGGGAGCAGCACGTGGTGCCCGGGATCGAATCACAGTCCCTGCGTTTGCCTAAGCAGGTGCTTTAGTGTGCTGAGCTATCTCGATGGCCCTATTTGTCTTTTTGATCGTAGGGTGTGATGGTGGTGAAATGAACCCAGAGTGGGAAGACAGACACTGCGTGACCTCACGTAGATGTGAACTCTTAAGAAAACTTGGGCCTGGGAGTTAGCTCAGTGGCATAAGTTCTTGCCTGGCAAGTGCAAGGTCCTGAGTTCGATCTCTGGTACCAGGGGAAAAACACCAAAACAAAGCAAAAGCACAACCTCATAGAAGCAGAAAGCAGCATGGCAGCCACCAACGGCAGGGAAAGGGAAATTGGAGATCTTGGTCAAATATACAGAACCTCACTGAAGCAGAATAAGTTTCACATGATTTACTTCCAATGTGGTGACTGTGGTTAATAAAAACATACTGCATACATGAAACATTAATACAAGAGCACATTTTACATTATTTTCATTAAAAAATACCAATTGCATGAGGCATTGGATATCAGATATTTTAATTTAATTATCATACCATGTACTCATATATCAAAGTTTCATCTTGTATACTACAAATATATACAATCTGTCAATGAAGAAATGAAAATCATATTAAAATGTAGAATATTAAATAACAGGCAGCTAAAGCACAGACAGGAAAATAATATATTCTTCCATGAAATAATTACTAGAGCTGGCTGAGCATTTGCTATATGCTTAGGTTCTTTAGGGGTTTTCTACATAAAAATATGACCATAAATATGAAGCCAGTCTGAAGACAACCTCGGATGCGTTTCAATCACGCTAGTTTTGTTTCAGGGCCATTAATTTGTAAGGTGTCAGTATGTTGATTTTCCCTACTTCCTTGGAAGAATATTCTTTAACATGAAGAGTTTCGAGCTGAGGGGTTAGCATGCCTTAAGGTTCCCCATTTGTCCTTTTTTGACAAAGTTACCACCTCAGACTCAAAGCCAAGGCAGGCTTAGGTTCACTGGTTCAGCGAGCTCTGCAATTTTCATGTCCAGTTTTGCCTTGAACAGCTGGGACATTTCCTGTGAATGTGTTCAACTCACCACACTCTAGGATGAAAGATTAGACAACAGACTTGGAGCTCTTAGTAAGGAATTCTTGTGGGGTAGCTCATGTGTTTCTTACCACATAGTGAAGCAGATCCTTCATTTCTGCATTTTATAGAGGAGGAGATGCAAGCTCAGAGATTGTTCTTAAGAAAACAAGTGCTGTAATGTCAGGAGTGACAGAGCAAGGGTGCAGCCCCTGAGGCCCTCGTCATGCTCCCTGCCCCTCGCCACACACTTGGCCTTTCCGGAAATGGCCTTGACCAGCTATCTCTAGCTTACCTCCTACCCTTAGCCCACACAGAGCTTTCTACTTCAGCACCTTTGCTTGGACATTTGGCTATTTGGTCTTTTCTTCTGACACGCTAACCTTCAGTGAAGCCTTTTGGGTGTATGTCCAATAAAAGATAATTGTGCTTTTTTTGAACTCAAAGAGTACAGGTGTACTGATCATGTAACCATTATCCATGAAGTCCCCTTCTTCTGGATCCCAGGGCTCCCCATCCCAACACTCATGTGCCTTTCTTCTTCCACTGTCATGGGACCCAAGTCCTTCGAGGAAGCCTTGATGACACTATCTTTGAGTCCACAAGGGCATCGCTATTGTGTTTTTCTCATGTTTCAGGAAATTTCTGTTGCATTGTGTTCAATCAGAAATATTAGGTAGAATACCCAGGATTTTTTCATCATTTGAACATAGCACAAATGTAAAGCCTAAGATTTCTTCCCTTGATGCCAGATCAATAATAATGGCAGCAAGTAGCACCCCTTGACTCTCCCGTTAAGATGACTGATGCTTATTTAAATTTTGATCTGCAGCAATAACACTATACTTAAAGAATCAGACTACGAACATAGAAGTTTTGCTGATTTTTTTGTAAGACAAATATTTTTGAAAGGTAGACTAGACGTGACTGTTGACTTTATTCTGAGCAAAAATGTAGAACACTGAAAAAGAGGATCGACCTTCTGTTTTCACTGGAATAAATGTCAGGAAAAATGTGAAGGGTTCGAGTTTTCTGCTTCTGCAATGACACCTACATGGTGGTAGTCCTCAAGAGGTGGCACTAATTGCTGCCTGTTTAATAATAAAGCAAGAGGGGCTAGCCAGATAGCTCAGTAGACTAAAGCGCCTGCTTAGGCAGACGCAGAGACTGGGGTTCCATGACCCTGCCGTGCCGACCCCACCACCAGGGTGCATAGAGACAGGCATCGACTGGGCGTGGTGGCAGGAGCCTGTAACCCGCAGCTTGGGAGGCTGAAAACAGGAGGGTCACTATGAGTCCAATCTGTGTAGCAAGACCCTGTACTAAACAAATAAAATATTAATAATAATAATAATAACGATAATACTACTAATAAAGCAAGAGATGAACACAAGATAGCAGCAGGAAGCCACTGCTCTTGCTGGGTGGATTCTAACGTCCAGGTTCAAAATGCTCTGCTACATTTAAAGAGATCAAGCCATGCTTTTTGATGCACAAATGAAGACAGGCACATCACAACACAAGTGGGCAGGGCACCCCCCATGTGGGTGGAAGGAGGCCGGCTCCTGCCTCCAGCTCAAGGAGGATCTTGTGCTCTCAGCTTCAATGACTAGGTGCCAGGTGAAGTCTGTCACTAATGAGCATCCAGAGAGCTCACATGGGCAGGGTGGGGAAATTCAGGTGCAAAGCATGTGTTAACTTATGACCACAACAGTGTTTGATATCAGCCAATTCTTTTGTTGAAACACCAGCCAACTCATGACACTTTGCCTAGAGCAAGGCACCTAATTTGCTGAAGTCATAGTGTGTGTGCATATGTATGTGTGTGCATGTGTGTGCATGCATGCATATATGTATGTGTATGCATGTGTGCATGTATGCATGTGTGAGTGCACATGTGGATGTATGTACACACATGTGCATGGGTGTACATGTGGTGTATAACTATGTATGTGTATTCATGTACATTTATGTGTGTGCATATGTATGCATGTGTGAGTGTCTGTGAGCATGAATGCATGTGTGTATGCATGTGTGTGCATATGATGTGTATATTTGTATGCATCTGTGCATGGATGTATGCACATGTGTGCACATGTGTGTAGATGGGGTGTATGTGTGCATGCATGTGTATTTATGTGTGTGTATGTGTGCATGAATACGTATGCATGTATGTGCACATGTATCCATGCATGCATGCGTGTATGCAGGTATATGTGTGTACGTGTATGTGTGTATTTCAGAGAGCTGAAGAGAGTAAGCAAGAGCTGAGACTGAGCCAGAATCTTCTCTCTAAGTCCTGGCTCTGTCATTTGTCAGTTCTTTGGGGCCTAAACCTTTCTGATCTTGTTTCTTCATCTGGAAAATACAAAAAATTATTATATCAACCATATATATTGCTTTGAAACTGCAATGAATGAATGTACATAGACCACTTTGGCAACTAGCACCCAGTGTTGAGTGAGTCTCTTTATCGTTATTGCCATGGCAACCATCAGCACTACAGCTGCCAGCTAAGCCGAGCAGTGGGTTACAGCAGCTGGGTACTGGGTTCCTGCTCACCCGCAGTTCTCTCCTCACTCACTCCCTCAGCCCCAATAGCCTGCTGGAGAAGGGCCGGCTCCTCTTCTGGTTCCAGATGTTTGAAACACAGGCGAACACCTGGTCTTGGTCCAACTACTCCTTCAGATGGCCACGGACATGCAGGAGATTTAAAAAAGATGACCCCAAGGAAAACCTCAGGGCAGAACAAAGCTGTATTCTTGCTGAAGTTATGAAAATTGGAATATTAGGAAGCAGAAGAAAAAAATCGGGGAGGGAGGGAGGGAGGGAGGGAGGGAGGGAGAGAGAGAGAGAGAGAGAGAGAGAGAGAGAGAGAGAGAGGAGTTCCTGAGGTCTTCATCCCCAGCTCTACTTTCTCCCCATCCCTGCTGAATGTCATGCAACTTTTCAACACAGTCATTTATTTCCTTCAGCTTATGTGCATGGCATTCCTTCATCTGCTATACACCTTATTATAATATCCCAAAACTACAGACAGCATAGGGATCCCAATTAGTGAAACCCCCAAGGTCTTTTTGGTTTGTTTTGTGCAGACCCAACCTAGGACCTTGCAGGCGGCATCCAAATGCTCCGCGCCTGAGCTGCACCTGCAGCCCCTGGGCCTACACGATTCACTGAGTAGCTCCCTAGTCTGGCACTGTCACTCACCTCCCCTTCATTATCTTAATTTTTTTTGGTTTGTTGCAGAACGAAATGCAGGGCCGCTGACATTCAATCTCCTTTCAAGTTACAATCAGATTCTACAGGCAGCTGCCTCTTTCTCTATTGCTCTGTCGCCCTCAAATTCCTACAGTTCTGGGAGGCATGAAATTTGCCTCTCATCCTATCCAGACCCTTCTCTCATGATCTCGAGACACATTTACAAAGACAGTTACTTTCATGTTCAGAGATTTGGACCACATGAACCACAAGAGTCACATTTCCACTATTGTAGGCCATCTACTAGGAAAGCCTGTGCATAAAGAGTGAAGTGATCCATGGAATACCAATAGATGGGAGTGGAAAATAGAGGAGTCACATGAAAGTAAATTTGGTATGGATTTAAGTAAACCTAAGAGTGACTTCTGAGGACTGTGATGCACAGTGGTGAAGCATAAATCTTTAAGAAGGGGAGAGAGCATGCATGGTTCTCTTTAAGAAGGGGAGAGAGTGTGCAAGGCGAGCAGCTGAGAAAACGGGACACACAGCAATGGGTCTAGACTGGGAACAGGTTTGCGTCCTCTACATCGGCACTTTCTGGGACTGGAGACTTTTGTGGTTGTCCTGATTTAAGAATGCAAGCTGTGGTGGGCCACCAATTGGTTGTCAGCTTGTCACACCCAGTCAAACTAAGCCAGTGTGGTGCTGGGTGTGGCGGCCCTCCTGGGATGGCTGCTGGGAGCATTGGAGGCAGAAGTGGAGAGGAAGATGTGAAGCAGTTGGGCTGTGGGAACTGTTGGTTCTCCCGGGGCTGCAGTTGGTCCTCCTGGACGAGATCCTTGTGCTGGCTTTCCTGATGCACTCAGCTGTTCTCATTGTCCAAGCAGCTGTGGACCTCATTATAGCTGAAGATGGCTGCGGTTCACTTTGGGGGAGTACAGAGGGGAAGATGGGGCGCTGCTCTGGCTCCTGGAGAAGCTTGGGAACTTGGCTTTTCTCATCACTGGAGGAGCTTAGGACCTCACTGCCACTGAGGATGGCTGTGGTACTTTTGGGGGGAGCTCTACTCCTCATTTTGAGCATCACTGTTTGGCTCCACTGCAGACCTCTCAGCCTGCTAGCACAGATCCTTCATGTGACTGGCACAGACTTTCTAGCTTCCACCACTGACCTTTGGGCTTTCCCAGCACAGATCTGTGAAGCAGGCCTGCATGAGACACTGTCCTGGGTTCTAGGTCTCCAGTTAGACTCTTGGGGGGGCATTGCCATGGGCTCTAGGTCTTCACCTGGACTCATGCAGGACACTGTTGTGAGACCCAGGCCCTCAGCTGGATGCTTTGGTCTTTAGTGTGTGGCCAGATTTCCTGCACTCTGTCCTTGTATAGGATTCTTTGGGTGATTCATTATAAGATAATCTTATAAAATGAGTCCTGTATTGTATTGTATTGTATTGTGTTGTGTTGTATTGTTCTCCTTGCAAAGCCCCAAACTAGGACACGAGTGCTCCTGTGTCTGCTGGGTAGAGGCTGGGATGCTGCTAAATATCCTAGAAACCCTGGGACAGCTCCACGACAAGCACCTGCCCATGTGTTAGTGGTGCTGACCCCGATCCGGTTATAGTCATCTGATCTGTAATAGTAACACTATTTCGAGGAGATGGGGCAAGGGTAGTAGGCTTGCCGGGCACACTTTCCCTTCCAAGCAAAAAACCTTCTGACAACAGAGCTATTAAATCTCTCAGAATCTGTAGCAGAATCAATTCTCTGCAGGCCCATGATGTTCCCCGTTTAACAAAAAGCATTTTTATGTCTCTCAGTCTCATTATATTCATTCTTTTAAAAAATATTTCAAATTTACAACATAAAAGGAAAGCAAGAGTGAAGTAAGTAGGGGTAATTTTTTTCTAGCCGGGTGCTTTCACAAGATTTACCCGGCCTCATTGATTTCTAGTACATGCCTTGGGAGATAAGCCGTAGCTGCGGTGGCCCTCCTGGACTGGAAGGAAATTTTCAGGACGGTCCCTTCCCTGCCCTCCTTGTCACAGGCGTTCGGTGCTCCTGAGCCCCTTCAGAGTGCTCCAGCCTCTCCCTCCAGACACAGAGCCGATCTCTGTGAATGCGTCAGGACGCATTCCATACAGCCCGCAGCCGGGGCATGCGCGTGTGGTGGGGGAAGAGAACGCAAGCGAATGCTGGCCTGGAGTTATCAGCCGCTGCGCGGGCGCTTCAGCGCAAGGGCCGCCTTGGCAATCTACCGGCTGTCCGCAGAACCTAAAATGTGCAACATTTGGCCATGTGTATTAGAGGCACCGGGGAGCCAGCGCAGTCCAACAAGCATGGAAGGGTGGACGTTATTTCCTGTTTTCAGTGACACTGGGACGCTCTGTCCTATACTTTTCTGTAGTTCATTAGTCTTCCTAACCCATGGCAGCTCCGTACTAAATCCCAGAGTGGCAGCTTTCCTCTTAGATGTCTGTGAATGGCACCATCTTGGGGCTGGGAGGGGAGGCTGCCCAGCGGAACACTGCTGTCCAATGGCCCTGGCCCTTGGCTGCCCCTGGACCCAGCCTGCCATACCCTGAAAAGAGACAACCCTGTACATCAGGCATGCCTCCCATGTTTGCTCAAGTTTAAATGAAACATATCTAGAATAATTGTCTCTACTTGCTGATTAATATGTTCATCTATAATGTAATTACTAAAGCCACTTGTTTAGTAAATAAAGAGAAATTGATAAGTCCAGTCACTGTAGAAGAGGAGTTGGCAGGAAAACTCTCAGGATCTGCTCATGGGAGAGATGAGACAGGGAAGAATTCATTTTCACTTTATTGGAACTGAAAACAGGGAAAAGTTCTCTTTTCGGATCAGGGTTTATTACTAAGCTACATAACTGGATTAATGAGGCTGTGTGTGTAAACAAGCCTTTCCTCTCTGCTGGCGTTTGGAAGCGAGGGAACCCACAGAGCCACGTGGCGCAAGTGGTGGGGGGCTCTCAGTAACGCCCTGACTCGGTATCATCAGTGAAATCAGCATTCCTGATTTCCCTCTGGCTTACTTAGATTTTCCTCCCATCTACTCCCCCAAAAGAGCTGAGAGATTATGAGCTAATATCAGCTGCAGCTTAAATATTTTAAGGCAGGAGCAATGTTATGGGAGTTATTAGGTTATGACCGTGTAATCTGTGGGGTGAAGCCGCAACGGGGTTTGCTCTGTTTTAGGAATAAATATGCATTATTCATTCTGTTTGCTGCAAGGTAGCTAAGAAGAAGATAAAATAAGAAACTGGGGCCGTAGAAACAACCAACTTTTCTGCACTGTCCCTACAGTGTTTAAAGATGTGTAAAACAACTCAGCTTTAATAATTTACAATTAAAAATGAAATTTCTCCAAGAATCTGATTCAGGAGGGATGACTCAGTTCCCTAAGACTGCCTCTCAGTGTGGAGGAACAAAGCATTTAAGACTTCAATCAGCAAATTCACGTGTGGAGCGAGTGCATTAAACTCTCTCCAAATTCTGGTGTAGGTGAGAGCCTGGAACTGATTATGATCCTTAGTCATGCCTAAGAATATCCTGGGTCTTACATTTCAAGCCAGATTCTTATGGTTTTTTTTTTTTTTTTTTTTTTTTTTTTTGTGGGGGGGCGGATACTGGGAATCGAACTCATGATCTTGGACTTGCCAGGCAGATGCAGTGCTGCTGAGCTCCATCGCTGACACCGCATTCATTTCACGTGTTAATATTCAAATACAAGATCTTACTTCAATAACTACATAAGGTTAATATGGACACAGATGCACACTGAAAGAACCTGTCATTTTCCTAAGGCTGAGCAATTTTTGACAGTCCTTAAAATCCCATTACTATGCCTGTGTGATGTGTGTGTGTGTGTGTGTGTGTACATGTGTGTGCATGTCCAGCGAGTGTGTGTCATACATATGTAGAAGGTCTTAGGTTAGTATAGCACAGACACAAATATTTCTCTAACACTCTCTGAAATTTAAGTACTTACGACAAAAATCTGCTGATTTCATGGAAAATTAAGGAACATTTATTTGGGGGGCATTCAGACAAATTAATTATGGAAAGCATTTGATTGATTTCTCTGATTCATTGTGGTGCTTTTTAAAAAGAAGCAAAAAATGTGGATGGTTTTATCTGAGGGCAAAGATTCAATAGTTGTTTATAGAAAGCAAAACGTTATTTAAGCCAAAACACTCATGAGGCTGGACCATATTGTAAGCTACATACTTCCTATAGTCAAAATAGATACCCATTATAACTGAGAAGTCCTTCCTCGTGTCTCATCTAAATATATCTTTCTGCCAACTCTGGCTACTTCTCTATTTTGCCTCAGCCGGAAAAATAGGTCTGCATTTTCACGGCAGCACAGCTTTTGTTTTGTTTTGCTTTGCTGGAAGTCCATCATCAAATTGATCATTTGGTATATCCTCTCTTACCTACATAATCTGAATCTTCTCACCCTCTTTAACAGGCTCTGCTTTTTTGAATCTTGTATCGTCTTTGTAACTGTCCCTCAACATTTTTTTGTTTGATTTTATTGTTTTTGAAACTACAGAACAGGGGCCCAGGAGATAGCTCAGTGGCATGAGCATCTGCCTTGCAAACGCAAGATCCTAAGTTCGACCCCCTGTACCGAAACAAACAAATAAAAAATCCAAAACTCAGAGCAATTGAAATGACAGCGTTGCCCATTGGGAGGGGAAGAAAGTGTCACCCAGACAGCCAGGGGTATTTATTTGGTTTGCATTTTGCTTGCGTCCTTTGACTAGGAGACTTGCTAAGCTTGCGTTTTTCTAAATGCTCATGGTCCCAAGGATATAAATCTCATCTGTCCAGGTCTGGCCTAAATCCTGGATGCCAGGGCTCTGCCAAGATCCCTCCCGCAGCCACCTCTGTCTGGAAAGCTCCCGATTAACTTAGCCTCACTAGATCCTTTCCTTTGTAAAGAAACCAACGTTGATCTTTCTTCTCTTTAGCGCCTTGATGCTTATTTTATCATTGTGATGGGAGTTTTCCTGCTTTGCTTTATGTTCTAAAGTCTGCTTGTATTGTGCTTCACAGATTATTTTAACATTTCATTAATCTTAGGTCTGAATCTCTGTAATTTCACCATAAGAGCTCGCCTGAAAGTTTCCTAGGCCTGTTTAGCATTAACAACGCCATTGGGTAAAATGTAACTGAACTCTACCACTGGTGAGAAGAGAGCAAGTGGGGCGATGTTCCTGGCCTCTCGGCTGACATTCCTGGCCTCTCGGCCGACATTCCTGGCTTCTTGGCTGTGCTACCACCCGAGACCTGTCACACTGGTACTTTTACCTGCATTAAATTATGCTTAATGTACATATCACGAATAGAGAATGCAAAACTATGTCATTTAAAAAGCATTTAATAAAATTCCCCAAATAATGTCAAATAATACCTGGGTGGTTATCTCTGACATGGTATTTGAAAACATTTTTAACTCATCTAAAGGAGTCTTTGGAGAACTTCCGCCTTTGGTAGAATGGCCATAAGTGTTTACTTCTTTTTGTAGGCCTAGCATTGTGCTAGGCTGCTAAAAACCTAAATAATTAATTATACTCTTCAGCCACTTCTTTGCAATTGTGATTATTATTTACAGGAAGAGAACAACAGGCTCAGAAAAGCTTGACAATTTGCTCATCACTGTTGAGCTAAAATTTCCCCAAAACTTGAATTTAAACCTAGATCAGTATGATGCTGAAATCTGAAAATTTTCTTACCTAAAGTTACAAATTTCTCTCCTAAATTCAGCAGAGAGAAAGAAGCAGCTGCCAGTATTGGGAAACATACAAATCCTTTGAAATGAATCAAAAAGTATCTTGAATTAACAAGGCGGAGAAAGCTGCATATGTGAACAGAAGGAGCTAAACATTCAATAAGCATATCTAGTCTTTCAACATCCATTATGAAAAAGTTATGCATTAATAAATCTAGTAAGTTTCTTTCATGTACCTGTGCATGCATAGTCTTGTCTGTAGCTCACATGATTTCACCAAGTAATTAATATTTTCAGAATATTAGAATTCTGAATCTCTAGATCTGACACAAGTTTAAGCTCAAGGAAGGAACAAGTAAACCTGGGGAAGTTATAATGATAATACATGAAAAAATATGTTCTAGGCATATTTTTTTAGCTTCTAATATAATAAATATTAATAGATATAACTGCTGGTATGCTGGAAATATACCTCTGAAAAATATCTAGTGGTTTTTGTAGGATTTTGCTTGATCAAAACTTGCTTATCTGTTTAATCATTTCAATGAAATTTGTTATATTTTACAATGAAAACTATGAAAAATTAAATTATACAGGATATATAAAAAAAGAGAGAAGCACTGTGCAGTGTTTTGCCCGCTACAGATCTGCCTACCCACACCCTCGCTTGTTCATTTTCCAGTTTCTTTCTCTCTTGCTTCTGAATAATTAGAAATTTTGCACATTTGAACTCTGCGGTGAGAAATGAGGGCAGAAATGTGCGCTGTCAAAAGGGAAAATGGAGAATAAATGAGCAGGTCTTTCAGAGCACACAATCCATCAGCAAAAGTGCCAGGCCAGGAGCAATCGCAGCTTCAGTGGTGAAAGGACACACCGTCTTCAAGGGAATGGAAATGATAATGGTGAAATGTTATCTTGACAAATAGAATCAAGAACACTTTCTTGGCTCCGGATCCAGCACAAAGGTGTAGTATTCTTAGGTTTACAGGACTGTATTAGATACAACTGCAATGTTCACTCTTTTACAACTATCTTGACATTCTAATACGATCTTCTCCTGACTGGGTTTCTGTAATGACATCAAAGTTGGTCTCTCTGTCGCCATGCACCCAGCAGCAATTCGTCTGTCACCTTCTGGTTTCCAGGCACCAACCTCCTTGCTGGCGTTATTTGTTTCTCAGCCCCATCCATGCTTTGTTTGTCCCACTGGACCAAGGCTGAGTGGCTGATAAACACCCAATTTAATTCTCAATGCTCTACAGGGCAAATGGAAGTCTGAGGTCAGGGTGCCAGAAAGCCCTTTTCTGAGTTTTGGATTGTCGCCTTCTCTTCACCTTCCCAGACAGCAGCAGCGCAGCTACTTAGTTCTGTGGCTTTTCTCAGGGTGCTAATTCCAGGCATGTGACCTCCACCTGAAAGACCTCGATGCCTCCCACACTTCCCATGTCCGAATCTTATTTATCATGATGGGGACCAGGACTCCAACACAAACTTAGGGTGGACACAACCATCTGTCTACTGCATTATTACTGTTTCTTTAGTCCTCATGTGAAAGCTCAAAAGAATTTTGCAAAGTACAATCTGATCATGATATCATCCTGCTTTAAACTGCTCATGTTGCTCTTGGGATAATGTTTCAAGCTCTTCAGTGAGGCTAACAAACCTGTTCCCAGCCCAGCCTTGGCTCCTGTAGTCATGGGCAAGGGCCCCACGTGTGAGCAGCCTTCTTTGGACCTGTTACCCAGTCCCCTTGCAGGAGACTAAGACAATATATGACTTCCACCTATGGCAGGTTCTAGGCATGGTCAGCTGGTGCAACACTGGTTAATCTCTGCACGTGCTAAGTGTACTAAGACAAATCTATGCCTGCCACTTAATGCGCTTGACTACCACTTATTGAGCATGCCTACCACTGAATGCACATGCCTTTCACTTTATGTGCAAACTGTTACTCACGTTCACCTTATCCCCTTTCAGCATTTCATTTAGGACATTGTCCAGAGACTCATAGCAGTCAAAGCTAGAGTTCCAGGCTATTTGAGAAGAGAGGTAAGAGGTTCGGGCAAAAGATAAAGGGACAGTAGTAGGAAAACAATGCAGATAATAATTTCTTAATCCTACTCACACACAAAATCCTTTTTGTTCTATAAGACTTATCATGAATGAAAACATTTACATCTATGCCTGAATGTTAACAGGTTATCAGGTGAAGAAGGGTAGATGAAAGATTGGCTTGTAGGTAACAGTAATAAAATGTGATTTTTAAAATATTCAATATAATTGTTCTATATTCTGGCAAAAGGTTCATTTCTGTCTGTCACTAATGGGGCCACATGGACCAGATTTAACTTTTATAGTTTTGTTTCCCCAACCATAAGATGAGAAGCTTTCAAGAAATCTACTGTAATATCCTGTCCGGCTCTAAAGGTAGTATTTTTGAGGAGTTGCATTCAAAATCTTAGCTTGGAGCCTCCCTCTCTCTGACTGCCACTGCCTGCCATTCTTGCTCTGCCTTTCTAATTCCTCCTTTTCTGTCAGGGACCTGCAGTCAACCTCATCGCCTGTCGTCACATCCCCACACTTATCCATAACCAGCTTCTGTCTGGGGCACGTGCTATCATTTGACTGGTGTTTTCTTATATGTGTTATGGTTTGTGTCTAGTTGTCCCCACAAAGCTTCATGTAGTCATCGGGCAGCTTTCTATAGTTTGTGATTAATTCATGATCCAATGCTGGGATGTGGGTGTGAGTGCTACACCTGCCCTGGGGGTGGTGGCCTGAATACAATATAAGGAGGACAGAGAGGCTTGCTAGCTGCCACAGCCACTGCTCCTCTCTTTGCTCTTTGCTGTTTTTCTGCTGCCATGAACAGCTGCCCTCTGCCATGTGCTGCTCTGCCTTGGAGCCAGCAGAGTATGGACTGAAACCTGCACTAACTGTGAGCTAAATAAACCTGTCCTTCCTTAATTTGGGGCATCATGTATTTTGTCCTAGTAATGAAAGAAAAGTAACTAAGACAGAATTTATAAGAAATAAAACCATAATGAGTCTTAGAGTTTAATATAATGAACAATCAGATTAGCAATGTACCAAGGAGTATTCCTGCAATCTAGATGTCACCAACAGGTGAAAGTAATGTGCTTGTACTGGACAATTCAAGGTTTAAAAAGAAAATAAATTGCATTTGATAGAGGTGCTCCTATCTGTTCTTGTATTTTATTATTGATGATATGACCTTAAAAAGGACCTCAGTAATTTTCAACCACTTGGAACTATTCTCATCAGCCATTAGCCCTTATCTTACCCAATAAATATGAAATTGATGCCAAGAGCCCTTCTGGAGGTAAGTCTCAAGTATTTAATTGTGCTTAATATAAAACTGCATGTAGTTATCTGCTTGAAATGTTTTCTCTTTACTTATAGCCAGCCTGTTCATTTAGAAACCTCCCATAGAAGACTTTTGGCATCTGGTTTAAATTTTGTCTTTGTTGAAAAAGCAGAGACCTCTAAATAGAGGCACAGAAACTGAAATATTATTTTTTAAAAAATATATTATTTCTCCTAGTCATTGGAAGGCCCACAGGGTTCAAAGAAGGTAGACTGGTAAGCCTCTTGATAAGAACTAGGCTGTCTCTCCAAGCAGCCACAAACTACTATTCGTGGTCTTTCATGCTTAGAAGCAATCTGATGTTGGCCGAAGGCTGTAATTATCACTTTGGAAAAATTTACTGTTATTTCTTTAATTTCCCACCAGATTTATCAAGGACAATGTTTTCAAGTTAGCTATTTTCTATCCTCTGGTTGATTCTCTTCACTGCTTGTCTTTTCTCTGTTATTTCTGTTTTTACTTTGTTTCCAAACCCTCACAAACTATCACACTTCATTTGTCTTGTCTGCCTGCATATTCTTTTCTCCACAACACACTATTGGTTTTGGTCTATTTCCCACAGTTAGTAAATCTTATTATTTGCGAGTTATTCCCTTACACCTATGTTGTTCTTTCAAGAAAACATTTTTCTACATTTCCAATTTAACTGTTTCTCCATAGCTTTACCTTTTGTTTGAAAACTTTTCCACTGAAATTTTATTGCTTCAATTTTTTCTTTATGTATTTAGGACAGGGTCTACAGGGTCTCACTATGTAGATCAGACTTGTAGTGATTCTTCTGTTTTCAGCCTCCCAAGTGTTGGGATTACAGGTGTGTGCCACCATGCCCAGTCTCAAGTGACATCTCAGCACTCCTTGGGGGCAGGGTCAGCATGACAGACTGTGGATAGAACCCTGGTCTCTGTGTCTGCCTAAGCAGCCACTTTAGTCTGCTGAGCTATCAATTTTTAAAATATCTGAAAGCAGATATATTTTTCTGAGCTTGTAAAATAGAAATTAATGACTATCAGAGCAAAACAAAGGTGGCATAACAGATATCGTTAATTTTCAAAAGGAAGGTAGAAATATTTATAAGAATTTCTTCATTTGATTCTTCCATCCCACCGTGACCATTACATCAGAGACTAATTTCCAGAGCTTTTCTCCTACAGCACGGAACTTTTTTCTATCCAATCAATGTCCTGTTCGTTTTTTCTTTCTTTCTTTCTTTTGTTTCTCTGAGATGAGATCTTGCTATGCAGGTCACACTGGCCTTGTGCACACTTTATAGCCCAGGCTGGTCACAATCTCCTGTTCTTGAATAATTCACTACAGCTTGCTGTCTCCAGCCCTGGATACAACAACTCCAAAAGGCTTTCCTTAATTTTAGAAAGCCCATATGTCTAGCTTCTGTTGACAAATGCTTCCTGGAGACATAATTTATATAGATATGAAAAATATCTGCCAGTAGAGAAAGGATAGTACTTCATACCTTTAAATGGTAAGGGGATAATTAAGATTTAAACAGTGCAAGTCCTCGACGGCAGAAACACTGGCCTAATGTATGTCCTTGGAGAAGGATCGAGGGGCAGGAGGTACCTGTGTCTGCGGACCCACTGCTGTCACTACTAGGGCGGCAGACAGGAGCTGCGCTGTGCTTTGGCTTTGCGATCCCCGCGAGGCAAGAGACCAGGCAATGTCAGCGCCGTGGACTGCTGCTGGTCTGCCTCAGCCAAGGTTCGGTGCGAAAGTTGTCAGGGCACGGTGGGGAGAACATTGAAACAGAAGCCGGGAGAAAGGAGGGTAGAGTAAACGACCCTTCCACCGCGGTGAGATGCAGCCTGCGCTCTGCTCTGTTTCTCATTAACTCAAAGGCTAAGGGCTTTCAAGGTATATGATACTGAAGAAATTAAGTAGAAAACGCTTTGGGAGCTCTGTCCAAAAATAACGCACTCGCAGTGTTCCTATAGAGGAGAAATTCAAGGGTTGTAATTATTTGCCAGGGCTCATCGGAGGCACTGATCATTCAGGAAAAGGAAAAGCCTATGTCTTTATGGGTATCCCAGCATGAAAGGTGTTTAGAGATAATTAACACAGGCATAGCAAAGCCTTTTTTCTCTTAGTGATGTGGGTTTGGAATGCTGCACCTTTTAAATAGCTGCCTTTTCTTTAAAAACAAAAGTATCTACAACTCACTTCTGCACCAAGTCTTTGCTGCATTGCCAATGACTTACTTTGCAGATGAAGGTGGGTCAGAATTTTTTCCAGGTAAAAGTAGAGTCACTTATCTTTTTCTTTTGAATGTTCAGTTTTGAAAGTTTATTCTTATTTTATGTATTATTGTTGTTGTTGTTGTTGCTGTCTTTTTGAGACAGGATCTCGCTATGCAGTTCAGGCTGGCCTTGAGCCCAGGCCAGTCTCGAACTCACAACGATCCTCCTGCCTCAACCTCCTGAGTGCTGAGATTACAGGTGTTCATTAAAGGTGTAGTTGTTGGTGGCGCACTGTCACAGGAACAGAGAGACAAACCAAGACAGTGAGGTAGACACTCAAGAAAGAGGCTCGCAAAATGTTTATCTTACAGACAGCAACAGAACACTGCTATAAATAGGGAAGGAAAGGATTAGAGTACCTGGTTGTAGTCCACATGGCTCCCTGATTGGAAGAAAAGTAATAATCCCAAGTCTTCACCTCATAGCATTCACCAACTAATTCCATTTATATGCTGGGACTCATTATAAATATTAAAGCCCCTAAAAATTTAAAATAATATAAATGACTAACTCCAGAAAAGCAGCTGGAGGTTGTACCTTTAAAATCATATACAAAACAACAGTCAAAGTAACAGAAATTAGCTTTTCTATGTGATCCAAAGGAATAAAAAATAGTATACCAAAATCTGTTTGGAATAAACAGCAGGGTCAATAATATGATGCTTGCCATTGATTATGAAACTCCTTTAAATCTTTGAAAGAAACATTAGAATCCTGATCAGTAAATGAACCACTGTGAAGGTAACAAAGAAGTAAAAATGATGTGTAAATGTATTTAACTTGAATTGTAGGCAAAGTATATCAAGAAAAGGAAATATTTTATTATGAAAATTTTAAATGTAGGATAAATAAATATCTGATCACTTTCCAGAATTGGGCAGAGTACAAATCTGTTTCTAGCATATTTGGAAATATGCATAATATGCCTCAAAAATGCCCACTGTGGTTGGCCTTGTGACTGTCCTCCCGTAAGTGGATTTCAGCACAGGGCCTCCAGGAAGGAAAGGCTTCAGGAACGATGAAGCTGAAGAGGAAAAGAATCTGGAGTATGTCAAGGAGGGAAGGATACCGGCTGCTGGGCAGCTACAGTGTGTGTGCAAATCAGAAGAGTATATGGCTATTAAAAATAATTTTTTGAGGAGAACATCTGAGTATTGAGGGAAAATGCTTTGGTTAAAAACCCTAAAGAATTAGGACATGAAATTGCTTTCTTCGTAACGCAATACATGAGTGTAGACATTTCCCTTCATGTGACATTTTCTATTAAACAGAAAAATGCTGTGCACACATATTAAATTAAACAGAAAATGGCTAGTACTTGAACTTTATAATTTATCATTGAAAATGAGCAAACGATCCAAGATGAATACCCGGCCTTACTTTGTTCTTGCAGTATGGAGAGGATTGACTGGATGTTGGTTGTACAGTCCAGGTAAACACCGTGTCATTTTAAAAACTAAAGGCATTATTAATTATAAGCTGAAGTAGTGCTCAGTGTCAGTTTTAAGAGGGTTTCCTCTCCCCTGTGCTCCCTTTCGTAGCCTCCTCCTTAACACAGCTGTGACTTTCAGGCCGTGGTCCTCAATTTCCCTACACTTGTAGCCAGCTTTTGCTCTAATCTTATGCTCCTCTTTTTCTCCTCTTCCTCCTCCTCCTCCTCCTCCTCCTCTCTTTTGTCTTTTCTTTTGCTACTACTTTTTGTTGTTGTTGTTGTTGTTGCTGCTGTATTTTAGGGAAGGGTCTACAGGGCTTTCAGAGTCTCACTACTAGATCGGACTCGGTGACCCACCTGTTTTCAGCCTCTCAAGCACTGGGATTACAGGCGCCCGCCACCACGCCCAGTCTCAATCACTGTCTCAGCGTGCCCCGGAGGCGGGCCGGCACGGCAGGCCGGGAGATCAAACTCCCAGCCCCTGCATCTGCCTATGCAGGTGCTTAAATCTGTTGAGCTACTTGGCCGGCCCTTGCTGCTGCTTTTATTGATCTCCCAGGAACCCCAACTAAAGGTCCTTAAGCCTTTATTGTTTACCAAGTATTTTCTTATGTCTTGTTTACTAGGAAAATGGAAAGCTTAACAGTTGAGGCTAGCTGGAGCTTATTTTGTAAACAAAAATGTAGTTGCACAATTTTCCTCACCAAAGCAGCATCACTCCATTTGCCCAATATCCTGAGTTTGAAAACGGGCCAGTCCACGCCGTGAGTCCCTCTGCCCACTGGGTCCTGCACACCGGTGCTAGGCATGTTCTGCGTTCTAGGCTGAATGTCTGCCTGCTGCGCTTGGGACAGTCTCTTACAATGCCTGCAATACCAGCTTGTGGAGCTTAGGAATTTACTAGTGGAGGGGTGAGGGGCAGAAGCGGACTCTGTGAACTCCTCAGTGGGAGAAAGCCCAAGGTGACCACTCTTAGAATGATTTTTACTGGGCCAGGGAGATGGCTCAGTAGAATAAGCACTTCCCTGGCAAGTGCGAGGGCCTGAGTTCAAGCCCCGGTTCTGAAAAAAAAAAAAAAAAAAAAAAAAAAGGAATGATTCTTACTATACTTGAGACATTGACAGATATGATGCACAGATGTGAGATTTTGACATAATTTACCACTACACGATGAAGCTCGTAACAAATCTAGCAGCATCACTTTCTCAACATGTTGAGCATTCTCTGTGCTCTCAAATTCAATGAACCACAAGTTGTCTTTCAAAAGATGGAAACAGGTTCTCCAAGTTCTGTACATCTGGGCCAGCCAGACAGTTCAGTGGATTAAAGCACCTGCCTAGGCAAACACAGAGACTGGGATTTGATCCCTGAAGTGCCATGCTGGCCTAGCCCCTGGGTACACTGAGATGGTGATTGAGACTGGACATGGTGGTGTGCGCCTGCAATCCCAGAACTTCGGAGGTTGAAAACAGGAATATCACTATGAGTCTGATCTGTGTAGGGTCTGACCCTGCAGACCCTGTATTAAACACATTTTTTAAAAAAAATTCTCTATGTCTGCCCAAAGAGGAATGGAAAAAGAAAGGGTGGTATTCAGACACAGTGGAGATCTACTCTGACATGAAGAATACATTTGAGCCGTTTGCAAGAAATCAGTTGCACCTTGGGACCAGGATGTTAAGCTTAAATATCATGTGGTTTCTCTTATAAGTGATACCCAGAGTAAAGGTAAAGAGAAAACAGAAGACAGATAATAGGAAATGGAGGTAGGTATCTTTTCAAACGTGAAAGAAACCAAGAGATTGAGGTGAGGGAGAAGGGAGAAGAGTGAAAAAGAATTAAGATGTGTTCTGGACATGTAACGATCATGCGCTGAACATGTGTACTAATAAATACATTAAAAACTGTGCCCAAGTTCTCCAGGCTCCACAAGCCAACAACAGAAAGTTTGGGCAATTTTTTTCCTGTTTGTTATCTCTTAATTAAAAATGTAAAATCATGTACTTTTGACCTTGCGAGTCTGAATCTCTGTACTCACAGCCCCAGATCTGTATGGTACAAAGGCTCCTTGGTTATTTATCCAGGTTTGAGAACCACAACTTTAAAGGGCTTCTGAAAAATATCTACGTATTTCTTTGAAATTCTCACCAATAATTTTCCTCTAAATATTTCATGGAAATCATCCAGTTTACTGAATAATCAGTGTAAGGTGCCTTTAGGGTACAGCACAGAGATAAAGTTAGACCTTGCTTTTAGTATGACTTTCTAGGAATGCATTTATACCCAGTATTGATACTTAACTGAAAGACCTCAGTAAGCATGGTTCTTATGCATTTTTCAAGGCAAATATGGAGCATTTAAATTATACTGTGGTCACAGTATAAAACTGTCACTATAGACTTCATTATAATTTATGATAACTTTGGTACAATTTAATAGACTTAAAAGAAATGGATTTTTGATATTCAATCCATGGCCTACATTAAAAGTGGTATATTTAAGGGTCAGGCAAATAGCTCAGTGGATTAAAGGCCCTGCAAGCAGGCACAGGGGTTGGCATTTGATCCCTGAGCCTGCTGTGCTGGCCCCGCCCTTGGAGTGAGGTGAGATGGCAATTGAGACTGGGTGTGGTGGCCCATGCCTGTAATCCCAGCTCTTGGGAGGCTGAAAACAGGCAGATCACTATGAGTACAATCTAGTAGTGAGACCCTGAATGCCCTGTAAACCCTTCCCTAAAAATACAAAAATAAATAAATAAATAAAAATAAAAAATAAAAATAAAACTGGTATGTTTTGTAATTTAAGTACATTATCTCAATATCCAGGCCTCTGAAGTTTGGAATTTGTTCAACCCACCTGGTAAAGATCTTATTGAATTTTCTAGTAAGTAATCTGATTTTCTGAAGTAGGTATAAATAATTTTGTCCTGTATCACCTTGATCACTCTGTGACAATTAATACAGATTATTTTGGATGGAAAAGAAAAGCCTCTAAGTCTTTCTTCCGTTCTTCAAAAAGACCAACAGTTTGTCTGTACATAGCTAAACATTAAATAAGTGGATTAGGTCTATTATGTGTAGTTCTAAAAATACCTTCAGTGGTTGAATAACATGTAAATTGAATTTATTATACAGTACGTGGTGATGAATAATTCACGTTCGGTGAATATTCACTAACCCGAGTTTTCTTTGGTTTTGTATTTTTTTAAAGCTATCACATAACAGGATGCTGCCTTTGCCTTAAGGCAATGTGCTCAACAGCACCTACTGCACTGTCACCTCGTTCCCGCCTCACCGCCCAGCTTAAGCAGCAAATGATGTGGGATTGTACACGGGGATGAGGACTCTCACCTGGGAGCTTTTAAAGACTGAAGCCCTCAGGAATCTACCTTAAATCTACTGACGCAAAGCGCGCGCGCGCGCACACACACACACACACACACACTCACGCGCACACACACACACTGGGGGCGGGTGCACTCTTCCTAGTTCTCTTGGGTATGTCACATGTCACATCCCATTAAGAAGAAAGCCTCTGGGCCGGCGAGATACCTCAGAGGACTGAGCGCCTGCCTTGGCAACCACAGGAACAAGGGTTTGGTCCCTGGTCCCGCGTGCCGGCCCCACCCCCAGGCGCGCTTCCGAGGCACGTTTCCCAGGCGTTGTGGCACACACTTGTAATCCCAGCGCTGGGGAGGCTGAAAACAGGGTCACTACTAGTCTGAGCTGTGTACCAAATATGGACGCTGTACATAAAATAAATGACTAGAAAGAAAGAAAGAAAGGAAGAAAGAAAGAAAGAAAAAGAAAGAAAGAAAGAAAGAAAGAAAGAAAGAAAGAAAGAAAAGAAAGAAACCAACCTCCAACTACTAGAGTTTGTGTCCTAGTATTGGAGAGTTTAGGCTTTATTTTTAGTGGCATATCTAATTCAAGTCCTCATATGCCCACATAATAAATGTGGGACCAATTTACTTATTCTCTCTGGCAGTAATTGTTCCTCTAAAATACAGGAATTATCCTATAGGACTTGGGATGTGATTTGGGGTAATCGAAACAAAATGACCAAGGTAAATGTTCAAATTTTCCTCTGTGCAAGACAAATTTTCTTCTTTCGTTTCTAAAGGGATGCCTCTGGATGAATAATATACTTTACATAATCTCCCTTCTCTAGCTCTCACCTCATCAGACAGATCTGACAGTCTCCACAAGGAATAATAAAAAAAGATCAACCTTATCCCAGAACGATTGTCAACCAAGACAAAAGCCAGAGGGCAACTAATTTTTTATCACCTTTAAATATGAGATTAGCAAAGAAAAGTGTTTTGCAGCTTTTCTTGCTTTCAGAATGAAAAGTTGAGCTCTCATTTCTTGGGAAAATTTGCATATCATTTCTAACAAAGATGTTATGACCATCTAACAAAGCTCCGTGCCATTAAGTTGCCACCCAAGAATCAGATTCCTACAGATGTGAGCTGTGGCAGCTGTTGGGATGAATACCCACAGAGGAATGCAAAAGTGCCACAGCAGTAGCTACCCAGCAGCTTCCAAGGTTACTTCTTCAAACGGCCCAATGTGATGCAGGGACTGAGTATAAACTACGTTTCCCGGGAAACCTTAAGGGTACAATTTCAAGTGTCAGAATAATTGCTTTGACACCTTTGAGTCCATAGAGCTGGCAAATGCTTAAAAGACCCAGAAAAGGCACTCTTTTGCACAGTGCTTATTTAGAGTTCCTATTTGGAATCATTTTTATTCTGACCACTGCTGTAGAGTTCAAAATCAAATAATTTTTCAATGAGTTAGTAGGATATACCAAGTCTTACAGCACTTTTTGAAAGTGAAAGTGGTTCACAAAACCCAATTATTATGAGTTCTGGCCAGCAGAAGGGCCTGAGATCAATGTTGTAGTGACTAAAAGTCTTACTAAACTTTATGAGGGACATATTAAGGGTGTAAAGATCTCTTAAACAGCAGCAAATCTGCAACCGTAGGAGCTATGGAGTTAGGGCTCTGGGGCATTGGGATAGCTAAGTCTCCCTGGAGGGATTTCATATGCAGGAGCTTAGAGCAGTGGCGATATTTTTATTGACCTGGGCTAAGCATTGAGGTGTTGTCCCTGGCACATAGTAGGTTTTTAATTAAAATTCACTAGTGATCATGGATTGCCTTTTAAACCTTGTAAGATGCTTCAGCATGTTTACCTGAGTAGCAAAAATTATGTGAATAAACACCCACAAATCTATCCTGGTTACAGGGGCAAAAAATCCTGGAAGAGTGTCCTTACTGAGGGTGGCCCCGTGGGGCAGGTTCCCACAAAGAGGGCAGCCTTTTTTTTTTTTTTTTTTTTCTCACAAGACACAAAGTTGATGTTTATTATGAGAAGAAAGAAATGCAGTGTTCAGTCATAGAGGGCTGTACTTTATCTCCTGGTCCCCTAAGAGGAGAAGGCAGCTTAGGCAGGGGAGATGCATGCCCACAATTTCTCTCCTGCTCCTCGCACCGGCAATCCTCAGTCTCCTGGTGTGTCCAGCGCTGTCTCTGTTGAAGACAGCCAGGTAGGCGCCATGCACCCAGCACTTAAAGGAGACATCCTGCCATTCTCAGTGGTCATATTTTACAAATAAAAAAAGTCTGAAGTCGGCATTGAAGGACAAAAAGCCCCGCAGCCTGATGCTCTCACCCCTATGCTCTAGGAAGAAGACAGATGTGTCCGGAATTGCTACAGCCCTTGTTGTGGTGACTTCTGGCAGCCCCGTCCCACTTTCCACCATCACCTGTGTCAGTAACATGACCCACACCCCCCCGTCATAAGCTACTTATTGCTTGCACCAGCTTTGACAGTTGCATTACAACTTTAACTTTTTCTTTGGAGATGGACAAGAGTGTAAAATCTGGCTTGATATGGAAAACTATGGTTCAGGCAGAGGGAAGGAAAATCCATGGCTTATCTTTCCCCTGAGATGCCCATGCACCCACTCTTCTCATTGTAGCTTCACAGCACTGTATTCACATGGCGCCATTGGAAGCTTAGTAATAATCACCGGCAGTGAACAGACTGGGTTAAGACACTGTAATTTTTTCTTATTTAAATGGGAAAAAGCCACACCAACTTCGACTGAATTTTCATTCAGAGGAGATGATGTGCAGAAAAGAAGTATTTTCTGCTCCTGATGCTCTGTTTCAAAATCCTGGCAAGCCAGGCTGTGACTGCCTTTCATGGTAAAGGTGGGTTCCATACAAAGTACAAACTCTGCTGAAAACAGCAGTGGCATGAGTGTCATCTGCAAACTGCTCTTTAGCTGAAGGAGCTCTGCTTCTATATAATAATACAGTTCTCAGACATCTCCACTCTTACAACAGTACAGAATTCCTCTTGTAATAGCTCCTTAAAGCCTGATATATCTGCTTAAATTCTCCAAATCTGCCAGAGAGGTTGCTCTGTAGTTAAGTCAATAGCTAAATTACTGGCTACAGGCATCTGGGTGAACTTTCATCACACATGTGATTTAGCAGTGTTTCTCCTCATAACTGGGAAAGCCTTGTGTGCATTGAAGAGCTTTCACCGCAAACCCAGGAATTTCCAGTTGAGAAAATGCAAATTATCGATTGAATTTAACCTGTGTTAGAGCCTAATCCTGGCTCCCTATAAGATACTGGGGCACCATGAGTATAAAGGGGTGAGTCTCCCGGCTGTGGGAGGTAAGTTCGAACCTTCTGGAAAGAAGGCTTTAATTCAGGGATTTAGAGACTTCAAACTGTTCTCTTTCTTACAGAAAACAACTAGTGCATGTTAATGTTAGCTATTTCGTTCTGCCCAAAAGAAGAACATCTTTTCCATTATTCTTTGATACTGTATATATATGTGTAGCTAATGCAAATAGTAGAGTTGAACCTTACATGGGACTTACACTCCACATCTAGTGAAAACCATTACACCCAGAAAATTGATGCTACATGACTTTTATTTTCTCAATTAATTGATTTTTTAAAATGTATTTAGTATATGGTCTACAGGGTCTCACTACACAGATTGGACTTACAGTGATGCTCCTGTTTCAGCCTCCCAAGCTCTGGGATTACAGGTACGCACCACCACGATCTGTCTCATTTGCCATCTCAGTGCACCCCAGGGGCAGGGCTGGCATGGCATGCCAGGGATCGAACTCAGGTCCCTGCATCTGCCTACTCAGGTGCTTTAATCTGCTGAGCTATCTGGCTAGCCCCATCCCCTTTAAATAGACCACAAGGTAGAGTATTCATAGCAATGCTGGCCTAACTGTAATCATACGGACCCCAGATTCAAGATGTTCTAAAAAGTCTATTTGCATACAGTTGGACATTGAAACATTTTGGCTCTCTAAATTATTCTAGATATTGAGGAGAATGAGAAAGAAATAAGTAGACAATTCTAGGATGGTCTTACATGATTATATGAATTATGTTATTGTGTTTTAAAATGAAGCCTCTTGGAATTAAACAAGATGGTAGGTTTGCATTCTGTTAGACACCAGATTCTAGCATCAGTAGATAAATGATACAACCTCATTGTTTCTAAGGCATTTCTTATATAACAGGGTTACATAACTACATTGGCTGACATGAAGTTCAGACAATGAGTTGCATGGTATTTTGTTAACAACACTTTAATTTGTCACCAGATTAAGGCTTTGATTAAGGTTAGTTTAAGTTATGACTAAGGGTGGTAATATAGTCATCAGGCAAGAGGATTGGCATCATAGGTAACTACCTGAATGTAAAAGTCCTTTATCTAAATATCCTCGGGGCTGGGGAGATGGCTCAGTAGAATAAGTGCCTGCCTGCAAGTGCAAAGGCCTGAGTTCAATCCCCAGTTCTGCCAAAAGAAAAAATAAATTCAATGGATATCCTTTACCCAAATATGTACATTTTACACAATTCTCTACCATATCTGAACTGACACTTTTGAGTATGTCTATGTAACCGTTTACATAGATTTTGCTAACTGAGGAATTAAATAACTGAATGGTTTTTGAAGGTCTTCATGCTCAAGATTGCCAACTGCTTTACTGAACTATTTAACTGTAACAATATCTAAGTTACGGGTCTAGGAAATCTATTGAACATGGAAGTAAGGTAATGCTGGTGCAGTTGTTTATTCTTGGTAAGCCCAAATAGGATTCCAAGAACATTTGCCTTTCAAGGTACACACTCGCTTGTCTACTAAATAATCTCTTTTGGAATATTGCATTTCACTGAATGAAGCTCACTTGCTTTTGAGATTCTCTAAAATATGGTTCACAATAACATTTGTCTTTCCCTATCTCCCCAGACTTTCCCCATTTCTCCCAATCCTACCACAACTCTGAACAATGGATTCCTAATCTCATTTAGGACTTTGGTAAATGCTTGGCAAGAAGAGTTCATTCCATCCTAAATACTTGAATTCCTTTTGGAGAGCTGCATGTTCTCTAGAAAGGGCCAGATGTTTGGCACCAATATTACTTTTCAGCTTTCTGTATAGAGTCATCGGATGTGATGCAGGGAGATTCCGAAGCTTGTCACTGGACTGCTGGTTCACATTTCGCTGAGGCATCAAGGCTTCTACTGAGCAATTTATGAAATGCAAAGCCATTCGCATCAAGAGTGAGAACTGAGACAGGGTGGTTTGGACACTAGTGTATCACAGTATTCTGCTTCCTCAGATGGCAGTTCACATGCATTCGGCTCACAGCCTCCCTGGGGATGGCCACTGCCATGTGCTCACAGCCCTGCTGCTGTCACCTGAGGCTGTGTCTGAGCAAGCTGCTAACTCCCTGGCCCTCTCATGCCTCTGCAGAAGAGCACTTCAGGGCAGGCACAACTCCATGTTCAGTTTCAGCTGAACAAAACAAGTTACAGAGATCTGCTATGTAGCAGAGAAGCAAACTGGTGTACAGTTGAAAAACTGTCTTGAGGTGCGAGCTAATGTTGAGTGTCCTCACCATAAAACAAAACAGAAGGAAGGCAAGGAAATTGTGAGACAATAGATTCCAGCAACACGGTTACTCCACTGTGATCATATCATGGGCGTCCACTCAAGCCCCAAATCACTGACATGTGTCCATCAAATATGTGCAGTGATGGGTAGAATCTGCTTGCACATCTCCTTTATGCACTGGAACCTGAAAAAACTATCTTGCTGCTGAGCTGAGAGAGAAGAATAAGTAGAGTTCTCACGCAAGGTTTATCATGGAGTAGATGCTCTGTAGTGGTAAGTCTGTCCTTGTCCTGTCTGTGTCTGTCACAGCACTGCTTCAGGGTATGCCTTTAGTAGCTAGAGGCAGTCAGGACGGAGGGCAGAGGTGGCGGAAGGCAAGGTACATCTTCACTTGAGTATATCTCACACACACAATCAAATGTGTTAGGCCATGTCAGCTCTCCTTTCCAGCCTTTCTGGGGGCTCCAGTGTCTTATCTGCTCTGCTGTCCTCCAGGGTGGTCTCTGACGTCGGTCCCTCTGCTGATTCATACCAGCCATAGCGACTTTCTTGGCATCTTCTTAACACTCCAGGTACAATGACAGCTGGAGTCTTGGCCATCATGGCTGTTTCTTGCTGGACTGCTCTTCCTTGATATCACCCTGGTCCACTTCATAGCCATCTTTAAATCCTTGCCACTTGTCTCCTTAGCGAGCCCCTTCCCCACCCCTTGGTCACCTACTTAAAAGCTGTAATCTCTTCTTTCTTTGCTTAGGCAACCCCCACCTCCCTTATCCTTTTATCTTTCTGTGGAACTTACATTTTCTAGTATCCTATATAATTTATTCACATACTAATTTTTTTTTTGAGGTACCAGGGATTGAACTCAGGACCTTGTGCTTGTCAGGCAAGCTTTTATTCTACTGAGCTATCTCCTCAGCTATTCACGTACTAATTTTATTGTCTGCATCTTCCTCTGCATGTAGAGACATACAGACACACACAAGGTACGTCTATAAGGCAAGCTCTTATTTCCTTTTGCCTCCCTGCTGCAACTGTGCCTGGCCACTGGAGCTTCCTCAATACATATTCAGTGAATAAATGGACCCATAGGTGTGTGAGCAAAGGGGAATCCAGAAATGCAAAACAGCAGGAGAGGACGACAACTCTTTGTTTGGCCAAGTGCCAGGTGTCAACCCAGACAAAGGAGAGCAGGAAGTGTAGTATCTGGGCCCTCCAGAGCGAGGGAAGACTGCCTCCTGCGGACCTTGTCAGGCCACCTTCTTCCCTTGAGCCCCAGCACAAGTACCACCTCTCCTGAGAAAATTCCTTGAACTGCCTGGGCTGGGTGCACTCCTGCTCGACTTCTTCCCTGCTTCCTCTGCCCCTTTTAGTGTCTTCTTTTGCATATTTATTCACATTAATTGCTTTTCCTCTTAAGACTTTGTCTGCTTTAAATATGGCTATACTGTCTCCTTTCTGTGTAGTTTTCTTAGGATATATTTTCTCACAGTCTTATTTCAGTATTGGATCTTTATGCAAGTTATTCCCTTCATGACTTAGAGGTTCAGGCCACTGACCTCATGGCCATTGAACGTGCTTGTACAGCTTTTGACTTCCTCCAAGTCTGACGACCAATAACTCGCTGTGGCCTAGAAGCCACCCGTATGAAGTTGGCTAAATGCAAACTCTGCAAGTTACACAAATGATATTAGGTGAGAAACCTGCAAGAGATCACTTTGGACCATCAGTGCAATTTACTGGAGAGAGCCAATGGTCCTGCGGAGATCACTGATGTCCCTTGTCACAGGGCGCTTTCAATGCATGAGGTGCTTTCCACACTGGAGCTTGGTACAGCAGCAACCAGGGGCGACCACAAATTATTACAGTAGCAGCACGTAGTACAATGTAATTCTGTGGCTTTATAAAGATACAAATGAAGGAGACTCGCATGTGTAGACGTCAGATTGTCACCCTAGTGTAAGGGACTGAAAGCGAAGATGATCCAAAAGGTACAATAGATACTGTGAATGGGAAACAAACTGATCAAAGGGAAAGAAAAATTGGGATGGGGGAAAAAAGAAGGAGTATATCTATATCTATTTATCTATATTTATATTTACATAGATAGATATCGATATATAGATACACACACACAAGATAGCTATGATAACTGTACTGCTAATTTCTTTGAAACAAGCAGTGTTCATATGATTTGATCAATCTTACGTGCCTGTATCTGATGATCTCAGCAAGTACTTTGAAGATAAAAATATACAATGTGATAACCATTGTTAATTTGCTATCATCTTAGTTTGAAATTTTGTACCACTTTTATTACTTTGATTATTCTTTTGGAAATAAAGCAGTTTAAAAGAAGATAAAGGACCTTGTTGTATTTTTTTGGACACAGTCTTTCTGTGTACTCCACAGTGGCGTTTAACTTTGCCTCAGCCTCCCTGGACTAAAATTACATGTGTGGATTATTAAATCCTGATTTTTTTTCCTTTGTTTGCATTTTTCAATTGTGCCATTGTCTGGTCTGTCTATATGCATGAATTTTGATAAATATTAGTTTTTTTACAAGAGATTTGTGTATACTCAGTGCTATGCACACATATTTTATAGATCCATATTATTCAAGCGTCAACTGCATTTTCAAAGGGTCTCTTAAAAACACATTAGCGTTATCTTAAAAATGAACTATGTTTCAAGTTTTGTCTTTCAATGTGACTGTTTAATCTACTTTTACTTATTAGGTTAGTAGCATATTGGTGCTTTTTCCAACTCTTTTTGATCTTTTTGAGCTAATCAGATTATATTCTCTTCCATGTTTTCTGGTCTACTAGTTTCAGAATTATACTCTATTATTTTAGTGTTTACACTCATTTGTAATATACATAAGTTAATGATGTGATATTTAAACAATATATTTACTTTCTCTTGAATAACACAGTAAATGACCTTTGAAAAACACCACTCTGCTCACTATTATAATATCAGATAGGCTGTTGCCTCTCATTTTTCTTTTTAATACTTGAAGTCAACTTTCTTTCTCTGATACAGCTTGAGAATCACAGTGGTAAAAGTTATGTTTAGAACAAAAGCATTGTTATGGTTTGCATGTAGTTGTCCCCCCAAAGCCTCACACAGTTATGGTGCCTACTTCTAGTGTTTGTGATGAATTTATGATCCACTGGGATTATAGGTACGAGTGCTGCTGGATTATGGGTGCGAATACTACACCCAGCCTGGGGTGGGTCACCTGAATGCGACTGAAGGGACACAGACTTGCTCTCTGTAGTCATTGTTGCTGCCATTACTTCCATGTCCTCGGCCTCTCTTGCTCTTTGGCACTGCCATGAAAGGTCGCTCTCTGCCCTGTGCCATTGGGCCTTGTAGCCAGCTGAGTATGAACTTCAACTTCCACCAACTGGGAGCTAAATGAACCTTTTTTTCCTTAATTTTGGGCATTGGGCATTTGGTCCCAGCGATGAGAGAAATACAACTCAGACAAGCGTTATATAGAGATCCCATTAACTCACTTATTTCAGAGAAAAGTAAGGGCTGATGTTGCAAATTACACACTGCAAAGTCTGACAGCGACACAAACCTGTTTTTCTTTATTTGTTTGGTGTCTTAATCCACATACACAAAAAATGCATTTTCTTGTAATCATTAATTGCTTCCTTAATTTTGGTTTTTAATTAGAATTCTTAAGGCCTGTTAACTGTGCACATCAGTGTTTTCACTTAGACATTGCCTACATGCATGCATCAGATTCGTTTTAGTCAATGCACAAATTATTATATTTAATCATTTGTAGACAATGCTTAGATTGTTGCTATTTTAACTTTTATTTGCTTATATTTTCTTTCATTTCAGATCTTTTTTTGAGGAAGTTTGAAGACTTTTGCTTTAATAAACTCCACAAAGTACATTTGCTATTATTCTTTAGTGCTTTTTAACAGTATGACTCTTGTATTTATCTGCTTATATTGACATAACTGTGTTCCCTATTCATTCTTTCCTTTCAGACATGACATCCCTTCTGGGATAGTTTCTCTTTCTCTTTAGGTACATTCTGTAGGAGAACATATATGTGAAGGTTTCTTAGTAATGAAATGTGCAATTTTATTTTTAATATTTTTGAACAACTGAAAACGAATTTGTTTTGCCATTGTTCTTTGAAGACATACAATTACACTTGTCAGAATTTATCTCCAGAACTTAATTATTTCACTGTCTTCTGTATTCCTTTTTTGTTCTTGATAAGTCAACTGTCAGTCTGTCATTCTTTTTTAGGTTATTGGCTTTTTTTTCTGGCTTCTTAAATTTTTTTCTGTGTTCTTTAGTTTGCCTATGATGCATATGCATTTATTTTCATTAATCATTTTGGGATAAATTTGCTGCTTGAATGACATAATTAGTGTCTTTTACCAATTTCAGACGCTTCTCAACAATCTTACTCTGGAATATTTCCTCTTCCACATATTCTTTATTCTTTCTGAAGTTCTCATCAAAAGTACCTCTTGTCCTTGAGTCTTTATATTTTTAGCTTTTTGCTCTTTTTACATTAGCAGGGGCTAAAATGCCTTAATATTTACCACTCCTGCCAGCCGCATGTGTAATTTCTAGCTGTTATAATATTCTTTTACATATGATGCCTGGGAAATAAGCCCTTTCATCCTCAGCTCTGCGTGGAATGCTCCTTCACTGCACTCAACAGATGCTATTAGCCTCTTTTGTCCTCGGAAACTGATTGGGCCAGGGCCGTGATCTTTGGCGTTTTGATTCTGCCATGTGTTTCTTTAGCTGATGAGTCATCGGCTCGGTGGCCTGTGCTGTGACGTTCCCGGGAAGCCTGGGTAAGGATCCCTCCTGGGAGATCTGCTTGCTTCTGTCAGACGTGAGCTTAGGACTGGGGGCACGCACGGGTAATGTGAACTCCAGCTGTCACTTGCGCGAGTGCTGGCTTGTGCTTCTCAGGGGAAGGGTTTTCTCTCTCCCTCCAGGGGGAGCCAAGAGAGAAATACAACTATTTCCTTGCCCCTCGCTCTGTGCAGTGCGTCCTGCCCCTTCATGCTGTGTTTATCTCTGCCCCCAGTCCTTAGGTCACTTGTGCTTTAATTGAGACACTCTCGCCCCCTTCGCTCTGCCTGGCTCCCGCGCGTTCTAGTATCTGGGGCTCCAAGCATTCGCAGGAGTGCACTGCCTTTCCTGACGGCTTCTGTCTGGAGTCAGAATTTCTCCTTGGTTTTGGCATGCGTCGTTTTCTAGACGGCTCAGCTAAGCACTGCTCAGTCGGTGCTAGGAGAGAGATTTTCAGGGGTATGTGTTTCCCCACAGCATTAGAAAGATAGGCCCTTCTTATTTTGTAGTTTTTCTTTTTTATGTATTTGGTACAGGGTCTACAGGGTCTCACATACAGACTGGACTCAGTGATCCTCCTGTTTTCAGCCTCCAAGCACTGGGATTACAGGCACACAGCACCATGCCCAGTCTCAACCATGCACATCTCAGTGCGCCCTGGGGAAGGGGCCTGCACGGCATGCCGGGGATTGAACCCCAGTCCCCACTAGTCTGCTGAGCTATCTGGCCTGCTGTATTTTGTATTATTTTAAATTTCTCATTTTATAACATTTAGCACGTTGTTTCGCAAATGGCAATTAAATCTTCTGTCCCTCCCTCTTGATAGGCTTCATCCTGAGGGCAGGAACTGTTTTTTTTTTTTTTTAAATTATCTAAATTAATTGATCCAGTCAACAAATGCTTTGCAGTTTCTCTTACTTGTTCTACACTAAAGCACTGCGTCAACTGTACACATAAACACGCTGCAGATGAAAATGACCACTGCCTGCTGCATAGCTGACACATTAAGCATCACAAATGCCATCGTTTCTTGAATCACTGCGAACTCAACAAATTGCCTTGCTGGTCTCAGAAATACTCTCTGTTTACCATCTTGGGTCGGTCTTCAACATGATCCTACAAGTTTGCTGCCGTTCTTATTTTATTTGAAAGATGGAGAAAGTGGGGCTGAGAGAAGGGACAACTGTGTGGCCAGACAAGAGAGGACGAATGCAAAGAATAAGTAGCTGATACCTGCTTTTTAAGGAAACAGTCACTTTCTGTTAAATTCCTGTCACAACCGCCCACTGCTGTAGACTCAGCATTGCAGATGGTTTTGGGCTCATTGAGCCTACAGGAAGCAAAGGTGGAACCAGCCTCCGGCCTCAGGGTGTGCCTTGGATAGAGTGGTGTGTATTCAGGCAACACCCTAGACCAGCCACGGGGTAGAACCTGGTAAAAGGATCCAAATTCCAGTTGATTTCTTATGTATCAGAATTTTTCATGGAGTCCTATGTTCAAATATCTACTTAGTATGGTAGACACTGACCTCCTCATATCCATTCTGAGAAGATGAAGAAAACATACTGTTTATGGCCTCAGGACGCTGATTCTCCCCAGGCAGCAAGCAGGAATGGTGACTGCCGTGTGACGCATCTGCATTTCATTTTGTCAGTGACTCCTTGTCAGTTGCATCTTGTACTTCAGTCACCTCATTGTGTGTCTGTGACATTTAGAGTCCTTCCTTCCACTCCTCTTAATCTGATTTATTTCAGGTTCTGGTCTTTGTCTTCTTCATTCTCTCCACTCCCATCTGCTCTGGCTGCCTTGTCTCCTCTGGTTCTCAGCAGCTGCCAGCTGTGAGGACACATTGCTTCCTTAGATACTGCTTCAGGCAGGGATGGGAACTTTCTCCTTCGGTTCTATTGTGATCTTCGCCTCTGCACAAACCCAGGGCTCTATCTCATTGCAGCTCAAGGCAAATGCTTGATTGGGATTAAAGCTTTTCTTTTTATTTTCTTTCTTTCTCATAATCTCTCTGTATCTGTCTTTCTCTCTGTCTTTTTCTGTCTCTCTCGCTGTCTTTGTCTCTCTCTCTCTCCCTTCTTCCCTCCCTCCCTCTCCTTCTCGACTCCCCCTCTCCCTTTCCTTTTTCGTTTCTTAGCTCCTTAAATACTGCACTTATTTCACATTGGACCTCTCCTTCTTTTTCTCTTTTCTTTTCCTAAATATTATAAACAATTTTTTGGTTCTGAATTTTCAAGAGAGGTTCATGAAATCCAACAATGGAAGCTGCAGGGCTTTTCTAATCGGGCATGAGCTCAGAAAAAAAAGCAGCCTGGACAGGAATTTTCTTTCTTTTTTTTCCCATAATTTTATTGAGAAACAAATAGCAATGAGACAGTTTCAAACCAAATTGGTAGGACAGCTTCAATAATTAACACATTGCATACTCTCTTCCTAGTGATTACTTGCCATACAAGATGTGGACATGATATCCTATTTACAAACACTATTACAACAAATCCCTCTATTCATTAAGAGAATGTAACTATATATCTATCCTAACCATTTTGAATACACAGATACAAAATGGACATTCATCTGTATCCCCTTTTTTTTTGTTTAGTTCCGTTATTTGAATATTATAGGTGTGATAACTCAGCAAAATATTCTAAAAGAGTCCAGTAGTCCATAATAGTATTGGGTCTTCCACTTCACTGGCAATGTCAGAAATTGTTGACCTGATTCCCCTACAGCTCAGCATAACAGCATGGCTTTACTTCTTATACTTTGTTTTTATACTTTTCTGCTGGGTGGTTAAGACTAAGATAAAGCAAGATCTATGCAACAAGAGTTGTAGCTTTTGGGTCTGATAAGGTCAGTCAAACCCCCTCAGGAATTTTCCTGAGATCCTGTACCTCAGATTGTAGATCCCTTGTCAGTGTCAGCCATGTGGATGAGTCACAGCTGAACAGGAATTTTCATGGTTATATTCTCACTTTGTTTTACAAGACAGTACACGGAGGAAAAACACATTGTTCATTTAAAAACAGGAGGCATCAACAGTTGTGGAAAGAAATGGCACTATAAGTAGCCAAAAGCAGTACACAAAGAAGAATCATCTTGGTAAACATTTTCAGAAGTACAGAACACGGGTGCTGCAGTCATGGTCAGCAGCTCTGTCAGGCAGGGATTACCAGGCCCACCTTGTGTGTGGAGAAAAAAAATTAGCAAGTCTGCAGCTCACGACTGTGGGAAAGCTCGCTGAAGAGTGGGCTTTGATGGCTCCTGGGCCTGCGATTAATTACAGATGAGCAACCGCGTGAGTCATAGCTCATTAGTCACATTAATACTCTATCTAAATCAACCTGAAACTAAAGTGGGACATAGATCTATTTTTCCCACATGAAAAGATAAGAGTCAGTTCCAACATTAAAGACCACGAAGGCTTGACAACGACGGTACACACACTGCTTTTAGGCTTTCCCTAGCTCCTTGGAGGGACAGCGAACAGCAAACAGCAACAGGAGCACACAGAGAAAGGAGCCGACCGGCCCTGACTGTGTGTGGCGTGTGGCCACGGGAAGAGAACACAGTGAGATGCCGGTACGTGCGCATGATCGTTCCAAACTGCCCAGAAGTCCATTTTAAAATACTGGTTCTTAAGAAAATGAAGAACTGAACATTGGAGACAAGACTCATGAGGACAGCACCTGAGCTTTCAAATAAAATTCTCTTTGCACAGCAGGATTACAGTTCAGAGACTAAATACATCTTTAATAGCACAGGTCTTTTAAGTTTTGATTTGGAAAATTTTGGATTTTGATGTGGTCATCATATATTTCAGAAAATTTTAACAATGGGAGCGTGTACTATCTTTTTTTCTCCTCTTGTTATGTTTATTTTCAAAAGTACATGAAAAGGTTAAAAAAAAAAGTATCCATTTCTATACTTTTTTTTTTAATCAGTGAGTACATAATCAAAACCATGGAAGTAAAGATCGAATTACACTTCTTCCGTCCTGCCTGAATGTCTAGTTGGTCACACGCTTGTTTCTGTCCCTCAGCACACTGAAATGTTATTCCAGCTGTCCTTCACTGTGATATCACGCATAGCACATAATCAGAACCCCACAATTATTTGGAATGCACAAAATATGGGGTTTGCTTGTTTCTAAAGCCTTCCGAGAAAATAATGAGATTCGCTGGAGAAAGAATTGAAAATGGGCTTAAAGTCATTTGTGTTAGAATTGAAGCCTGCTGTGCCGCCCCGCAACAGAGACTGGGCATAGTGGTGCGCGCGCCTGTAATCCCAGCTCTTGGGAGGCTGTAAACAGGCGGATCACTACGAGTCCGATCTAGTAGTGAGACCCTGAACACCCTGTAGAACCTTCCCTAAAATACAAAACTATACAACAACAAAAGAGAACTGAAGCCTGTCTTCCTCTCTCTTCCTCCTCCAACTCCCCTGCCCCCTCCTATCTCAGTCTCTTCTTATTTATTTCCTTTCCATGGGACTCTTCTGGCTTGTGCAGCCTGGTCTTGAACTCCTGGGCTCCAATGGTCAAATGCTTCTTCTGCTTTAGCCTCATGAGTGGCTGGAATTACAGGTGAGCGCCACAGCGCCCAACTCGTTCTTTTTATTTCTGTCCTTCATAACTGCAGAGTCAGCATTCTAATATTGAGAGCTCTAAGGTAAGGCATCTGGTGCAGACTAAAGCATGTGCTTAGGCAGAGCACAGCGGCTGGGATTCGATTCCCACATGCCTTGCCCACTCTACCCCTAGGGTGCACTGAGATGGCAGTTGAGACTAGGCATGGTGGCTCGTGCCTGTAATCCCAGCACTTGGGAGGCTGAAAACAGGAGAATCACACACACACACACACACACACACACACACACACACACACACACACAAAAGCTATTAACCCTACCACTTAACACTGGGGATTCAAATTAAAGCAATCAGACAAATGCCACAGATGATCTGCAGTTCAACCTTAACCCAGGAATTCACATGGTGAAATCCTAAACCCCCAGGTATTGGGGGGAAGTGATTTAATGATGAGTAAGAACTTACTGAATGGGATTAGTGCCCGTATAAAATGGGCTGGAGACAGATCCCTGGCTCTTCACCAAGTGAGGACAATGACTAAGTGCCACCTAAGAATCAGGAAGTCAGCACTCATGAGATAATTAAACTGACCTCCTCACTCTTGGACTTCTAGATCCCAGAACTGTGAGAAACAAATACTATTGTTTGTAAGGCAAACAGAGTAAGGTTCGCTGCTGGGGCATCTGGAATGGACTAACACAGAAAAATAATATTATATGGATATTAGTTCTCTCCAGGTCTTCTATCAATTTTGTCAATTTCATTATAAGCCATAAAAAGTTTTATGGAGAAGGGGGCAAACTGACAATTTGATGCATTTTTCATAAGAAAGGTAAAGGCCTAAGACCATGCATGATAATCAGGAAACAAGAAAAGGAGAGCAGCCCTTCCACTGTTGTAAGTGTGCAGTAATCAAGACTCTTGGGAGCCCAAGGGACAGACACAAAGTGAATTTGAGCAAAATAATATAAAGCCCAGAAGCCTGTTCTAGATTATGTGGATCTTACATATGTTGAAGAAGTTTTGAAACCCAGCAAAGAATCTAGAAAAAATGGATTACTAGCACATTCTCTTCTGGAAGTGAGTATAAAATCAATTGAACTTGATATCTATCTATCTATCTATCTATCTATCTATCTATCTATCTATCTATCTCCAAGTGGTTTAAAAACTGACATGTGGTAAAAGAACTTGAATAATTTTGAAAGTATAGGAGAATCTCTCTAGTACATGAGGGCAAGATAGGATTTTTTTATATAAGATACAAAATAAAGATTATTTTAAAAATTGACAAGTTGTCTATAGAGAGCATAACTTATAAACAGCAACAGGTATGCTGATATTAAAAGCCAGGTGCCTATGAGAATATATACATTAGTATATGGAGTAAATGGTGAATATTTAGAATATATGGTATTATTTAGGAAAAAAAGACACTACAGAGAAATGGGCAGTGATGTAAACAGTAAATTCATAAAATAAGAATCCTAAATGGCAAAGGAAACGTGAAATAATGTAATGATGTGCAGTTTTATTTGCAATCAAGGCAGTGAAATGTGAAAGTCATGAAGAAGAGATACTCATTGCTACCAGAAGTGGCAAAAAAAAAGAAAGAAAGAAAACATCTGGCAGTATGAAATAGTGGTGGGAATGCAGGGGACCTGGAGACTTCCTGGGCCCCTTCTGGGAATGCAAGTTGTTAATCCCGTTTGAAGACTGCTTTATCAGTATCTTATGAAGTGAACAGAGCCTGTAAGTCTACTGCCAGATTTAGATCGTTCAGAAATTCTAGAACATGGTGATAGAGACAGACAGAAAACTATTTCCAGCAGTATTTCAGTCAAAATATATAGTATTGAAAGTACAAAAAGATCGTGAAAATATTCACTGAAAATTATGTAAAATTCTGATGTATATAAAGAAAAAGTATGAACTGTATCTGTCTGATACCAAGACAGATATAGAATATAAGCAACACATCTAATTATACAAAAGATAGATATTATCATAATTTATATAATTTGATATATAAAATGGCATATTCATGATGGTGAAAGAATAAATGCCAGAAAGGGCAATAAATGAGAAAAGATATTTCATATTAGAACAAAAATTTCCTGGCTCTGTTATTAAGTAACTTGAAGAGCAGCAGCAGTTCTCACGAGTGGCAATGTGACATGCAGCCCTAATGCCTAGGTTGTGACCTCTGCGTCGCAGGAGTTCAGGACTATTTGAACAGTGAGTGATTCCTGTCCACAGCTAGGAAAATTTAATTGCATTTGAAAAGACAGAGTACGAAGATCATGAATGTGCTTTCTGAGGTGTCTCAGGCAGTCTTATAAGAGCTGAGAATGCCTCTTAGAGCTGTGACTATCAGGGTAAGAGAAAACAAACAAAAAAACCAATAACTGTCGCAGGCCATGAGTTGATAATATTATTCAAAATAGACAATCACAGGAGAGATAAGGCAGCAAAGGCATCAGTGGATTTCCAGTGATTCCTACAGCAAATGTACACATCAATTGAAGGGAATACATTATATCTTACTTGAATTTTTTTATGAACAAAAGGCAGATGACAAAAATTAAGGAAGAATTGAATGCAAAATGTTGTAGATGAGATGTCAAAAGAAAACTAGGAAGGAAGACAATAAAGAGATGTCCATATGCGAGAAATTCTCCCTTGAAATCCAGTTGGCACAAGAGCTGATGGTGCTGGGGAAAAGTCCACACCAGTGATCTGCTGGATAGGAAAGTGCACCAGCACTCCTGTGTTTAGTCACCTGCGGAGAGTATAAATCCACAAGCGCACCAAGGTCTTCATCTGTCACCTGTGAACCTGACCGCTAACCAAATAGCCAATCTGCGGTGGCCATCTTGCTTCCATGGCAAATGATTTGACATCTGATACTATGACAGATGGTGGAAGTGACAGAGCTGCCCTAGATGTTCAGCGTTAATCCTTTTGTATTAAGGGCAAGTGCCTTCATGATTGGCAATATTTTTGTCAATTTGTGTTTGTGCCAACTGCCTCTTAAGGAGCCACTTAAAGAAATCTTACATAGATGAGATTTTTATGGAAATTTAGAAAGATTTAACTTAACTTTCAAATAAATGTGTAAACGCTCTGGTAATTTGACTTATTGCAATGATTTATTTTATTCATAATCAGAGTTTTGGTGTTTAAGAACATTTTGGTTTTAGCGTGTACTTGGAAGTTTGCCCCTGGGTGTTTGAAGCACTAGAATGGGATGTATCAAATGTGTGCCTTTAATTAAAAAATGTTTACGAGAGATTGCTTAAATATCTTTAAATATTTTCAAATTTGGGGGGCTTTTATTTAACTACACAAACAAATGAAGTATTAATTCAAGAACAATTTACCGACATTTTAATTTATTTACAAAACTGTTAGTTTAGAAATATAAGGTTCACCTATCTACTTTTATGCCTTGAGAAGCTATGTGTTAAAATTAAAACTGCTAAGCAAGATATGAAAGACCTGAAACTAACTATAGTTGCTGCTTCACTGGGTTAGAAGTGCCACTTCTCACACCTGTCAAAGGAGTTATTAGTGAGTCTAAGTGGAAAAATACAAACCACAGAAAGCAAAATACCAGATGATACAATTTTTATCAATGAAGAAAAGAAACACAAACAAATCTACGCATTCAATATTTGTGAATTACCCTAGAAATTACAATAAAAACATAAGCTGAGGCCAGAGCACAGTAGATACCAAAAACAAAGTTAATATTTGTTTATTAGCAGCAGGCAATCGATTGTAGATTATTATACCATCCATTGTTTCCTAAATCTTTATGTTTTAATATGTCTTTAAATAAAGATTTAAATAAAAATATGTAAAGACCAATAAATAGTAAGCTGGCTATAGACAAAGCAAGTCAAATATATTAACTCTTAGGATGATGGCTGAGTAATTAAAATTATATAATAAAACATTTTCAAGTAAAACAAAAGAAATTTCCACCAGTATGCCCTGCACATTATGATGAGCAAACAGTGATAACTTGATATTTATTGTATTCATTTGCGTGAAGTAGACAAAATTAATGTGCATTTAAGGAAAACTGAAGCTGATGATGAAATATGTTGTTTCCAGGAAAATTTGGAAGGAAACCATCAAAGTCTGCGGTGGAAACTCCAACGTGAAGGAAAGTCTATTTGGCAAAATCTAAGGGAAATGAATGCTGATTTATTCTTGTGGAATTGATGACGTTATTGACGGAGAATTCCTATTATTGAGTAAAATAATCGCATTTCTTTTGGTGGAGGGATGGTGAGGCATCTGGGAGACTGCGCAAAGCCAGCCAAGGGCTTCTGTGGCCCTGGATGGTGTCATGTGATGATGTCATGTGTGTGATGACATTATCATGATGGATGGGTTTGAACAATGGTGTGATAAGTCCTGTCATTATCACCTTATGCATAAAACAAGGCTGTAAACGCCTTCAGGCTTCTTCTAAAAATGCACCAACAACTTTCCCTACTGTGAATCATCGAAGGGAATGCAATTCACATGCAATTCCGGAACCTGATTTCCCAAATATTTTCACTGATGGCAACATTACCGGAGAAAAAACTCTAGCATTATTCGAACAATATTTGACTTAAAAACCCTGACTTGTCTTTTGAAAATGTCTTTCTGTTTTATGCAGAGGTAATTATTTTATCTTATTTTGGTGAAATTTTAAATGCAGATGTTTCAGGAGCGTGGGTAACTCAAGGAAGCACGTGGATTAGGGACAGAATTGTTACTCTGCCCTTTCACATCAGGGATGGGTCTCTTCACGTGCAGAACGAGGAGGGGGAGCACCCTCGCCCTGTCATGAGGACCGAGGACCTTGTAGGGCGCGGACTGCTGTTTGTGGGGCCCCTCAGGAAGGGCAGCGCTGACCACTGTGGACGCTGTCACGCACGCAGCAGTCAGCATTCACGTGACAGGTCTGGTGACTGTTCTCTTACCACCCGGTTACTTCCCTTCGACTTGAAACACAACGGGCTTTTCCGCTTTGGTTTCCATAACTTCAGTGGTTGAAGGGAAGCTGGATCCCGGAAAATCCACGATGTGATTTTTAAGTCCTTGGCAAATAATAGCGATGTTTATAGATCCACCGTGTCTCAGAACTACATTTACCACAACTTCTGGGATTTGACTACTTTGTTTACTCTAGTTAGTGCGTGCTTATTTCTTCTAGGTATAAATGAATACATCTTTCAAAATGTTTTAAAAATAGATGTCACAATGCATATCTAATCTACTTTAATAAATTATCAATAATGTGCTTTTCAGAAAACTAAAACCAGATATTACTTTCCCACTCTGAACATAGCAACAATACATTAGATTTAAAAACAACAACAACAACAACAACAACAAAAACTACACAGTTCTTTAAAAAAAAAACAAACCCAAAACTCCGCAGTTTGCATTTGTAGTGATCCTCCTCTCTCAGTCTACTGCTGGGTTTACAGACATGCACCACCATGCCTGGTTCCAAGGCCGGAACTTAGGGTTCTGGAGCGGCACAGCATGCAGTACCAGGGATCGAATGAGGGACCTTGCGCTTGCCAGGCAGGCACTTATGCCACTGAGCTATCTCCCCAGCCCAATAAAGTCGCTTTGATACTATTAAAATAGTTGTCCTTTCAGATTGGAAGAGACATTTTCACTTGGGATTAAAAATATGATTTTTAATGTTGAAAACATATCCATGCATCAAACAATTTCAGCTAGATTTAGGTTTATTTATGTGAAATAAGGAGCTTTAATCCAAAGATACATTTTAGAGTCTATATATCACTGGTTCTTATGTATTTTTTATATCCTTTCTCAACACTTATTGTCAGTAGCCTCCTTGACTTTCATATATATGGAAGAATGAAACAATATAAGTATATATGTATTAAATTGCTGCCTTAGAATATTCCTGTTATGAGGAATCTCAGTTCCTCCTGTTGTCTTGGCAGCAAAGAAGTTTTTCTAGATGATTTTCCTTGCGCTAAGAACACGCTATTCCTTCTGAGATACTCCGGAGGTACAGTGAAGCACAACGAGGGCTACTGGCATGATTAGGGAGAAAGTACAGCAAGGCTTCTTCTCTAAGCCAGGTAAAGCCATTACGCAGGCTGCTTTGCTCTGTAATAAATCACGTCTGATATCTGGAAGCAGAAATAGCCTGTAAGTGTTTCTGTTCTTTTCCTGTCTATAAATGGTTGCAGAGTTGTATTAAAACAAGCTTTTCTTTTTAAACAATTTTTAAAATCTTTTATTATTGATTTGGTACAGGATCTTGCTATGCAGCTTGGAGTCATAGGGATCCTCCTGTCTCAGCCTCCCCAGTGCCATCACACGGCATGGCACATGGTACCAGGGAGTGAACCCAGGTCCTTGTGCTTGCCAGGCAGGTGCTTAGACAGCTGAGCTGTCTCCCTGGCCCTAAAATAAGTTTTTCAATGAAGTCAATGAAATCTGCACAGGAGATTTTAGAATTGCTTTATTTAATGGGTTCTGTGGCTCTTTTACAAAACTAATGGAAAATCTGAAGAAGGACAAAAGCATGTTTATGGCAACTGTAACACAATCATGAATTACAGCAATTATTTGTCAAGTACTGAAGAAAATAGCTCACAAGCATCAATAAGTGTAGATGACTAAAACCATCCAATCTGAGTATGATCATCAATCTGTACATTCTACATCAGTTTTTGTAATATTAGTGTCATATAGAAAAGGTGAATTAGAAAAATTATCTGAATATAAATTATATAAGGAGAATGAAAATCATATCTCATCACTAAGGGAAAAAATGAAAGGTATGTTTACTCTAGACAGGTTTAGATTAAAAAGAAAGGAGATTCTTCCTCTAAATGTGTAAGATGCTTAAGAAACTAAGAAAAATTAAGCTTTGTAATTTCTGGAGATTTTTACAGCAAAAAACCAAGCATACCATTTAAATTAGGTTTTAGTGTAAGAACTACTTATGTCTGCAAGAAATATTTATGTTCTCCAATACCTATGAAAATGGATAATTGTACTTTAAATAATTTAATATAAAAGAAACTAATTTAATGTTTTTTCTCACCTTTTTATCATAGAATACATATTTTTTAATACTCTTTATAGAGAACAGTAATGAAAAGGATTCCATTAGGATCACTTTAAATATGGATACACCCTCCACTTTTTTACCCAGATTAAAAATGAAGAAAATTTTCTCACTGTAAAGCACCAGGTTGAAGGACCTGCTGCTACATGGCTTAGCTTTGAATCCTGGCTCTAGATGTTACTACTCGTCCACCCTAACACAGTGACTTAAGTACGGGAGGGAAAAACATACTTGCCTACCAGAGTTTTTGAGAAAATTAATGACATAACACATGTAAAGCTCTTGGGAAAACAACTGGCATGTAGACATTGCTCAACCATGTCTACAATGGTTGTAACTCTCAAGTCATTTCACAGGACAGGCTCAGGACAGATGAGGCTCACTTACATGACCAACACACCTCTTCGGTTTTCTTTTAGTTTCCACACAGTAGCCCTTGCTACTCCTTAACAAATGTCACCATGGAATTCAAATAAGAAATGATGATGCTGTTGTAGAAATAACATGGAATCTGCTCCATTCACAGTAGTTTATAATTCAGACAACTGTTAAGAGTACTTCTTTTAGGAAGTAAAGGGAAGGGAAAGACGTGCTTAGTGAAATAGAACTTATAGGTTTGGATAAGGTTGCAAATATTAAAATCAATAACCTTCCCATCTGTCCATCCACCCAACCATCCATCCATCCATCCATCCATCCATCCATCCATCCATCCAACCACCCACCCATCCATCCACCCACCCACCCACCCATCCATCCATCCATCCACCCAAATTACCCACCTGTCCATCCAACCATCTATCCATCCATCCATCCATCCATCCATCCATCCATCCATCCATCTATCCCCCTCTGTAATTCATCATTCCATCTGTCTATCCATCAAGTACTTATTGAGAATCTACTTGGGGATTCAGAGACTGCCAATAATCATGCATCTTTTCTTGGAGAACTATGTTTGCTTATTTTACTGTAACTATTTTTTTTCTGACTGGCTGAATTCCCTATTCTGGCAAGAGATAGGAAATACTAAAATTTCTCCAATTGCTTTCAAAATGAAAAGTATTTTCCAGTGTTGCATTTGAAAAAACAAAACAAAACAAAACAAAAAATCAACCTTTAATGTTGCAGATGGATGTCTGGTCAATTTTAGATTCTGCTATGTGGCACTTTCCTTAGACTCATATCCAGACCAGGAGACAAAAAAGTATGATGGTTAACATTGATTGTCTGGGTTGGGGAGATAGCTCAGTAGAATAAGTGCTTGGCAATCGCAAGGTCCTGAGTTCAATCTCTGGTACCCCAAGAAAACAAAACAACAACAAAAACCCAAAGAAGACAAAAAGATGTTGATTGTCTACCTGAATGGCTTAGATTTTGGGGTGTGTCTGGGTTGGAATTTTATCTGGTCCCTGGCATTTGCCCTTGAGCTCTTCTCCTGATTTCTGCTTCCCAGCAACCATGATTGTTGCTCCCATGAAAATCCTAAAACAGAGCCAAACTGAGCCTCTACTGCTTTAGGTTGCATATGTTGGCAACACAAACCTGAGTAACACAGAAGGAGAGGCATCCTTGTGTTTATTACTTATTTATCCTGAAGTCATTCTAGTCACAACCAAAATCCAGATATCTGATTATGTCATGAGACAATGTATGATTCCAAATTTTAATAGTTTTCTTTTTAAGTAGTTGTTGTGATTAGGGGTTTTGCAAAGTGAACAATACAATTTAGGACACATTTTATCAGATTATAATAAATCACCCAAAGAATAAGGAAATCTTTCCTCACACTGTAAGACCAAGGAATCTGTCTAGGGGCCTGGATCCTAATGTCCTGCATGAATCCAGCTGAAGACCAAGAACTCTTCACAATACCTCCCACAAGTCCAGCTGGAGGCCTAGAGCCTGCAACAATGTCTCATGGAGGCCTGCTTCACAGATTTGCGCTGGGAAGGCCAAAGGTCAGTAGTGGAAGCTAGAAAGTCTGTGCCAGTGGGATGAAGGATCTGTGCCAGCAGGCTGAGGAGTCTGCACTGGACCAAAGCCATTCTCAGTAACAGTGTGGTCCAAAACACCTCCAATGATGAGGAAAGTTGAGTTCCTATCAGGAAAGCCAATGTCACAAGATTTTCTAGGAGACTGAACAGTGTACCATCTTTCCCTTAGGAGCCAGGAAGCAATGCTCAGGATGAGGAACAGACCTCCCCCAAGGTGAATCACAGCCATTCTCAGTGACAAGGTCCTGAGCTCCTCCTCCTATGAGAATAGCCAAGTTCACCAGGAAAGCCAGTGTGACGAGGTCCCCCAGCAGAACAGTCTGAGAGAGCCAGCAGCTCCAACAATTCCGACAGCTTCTGCAGCTTCCCTAACAGCCTGTCCTCTTCTCCAGTTCTGCCTCTCATGCTGCTGGCAGCAGCCCTCAGGTGGGCCTCCCATATCCAGAACCACACTAGCTCAGTTTAGCTAGGTACAACAAGTGGATCACCAGTTGGCAATGCACCACAATCCATCCCTTGTCAACTTCACAACCATGCATGTTTTCTTAATCTAGTCTCTAGTGGCAGATTTGTAAAAAGTTAGCATGTTTTGGTCTATGTAAATTTACAATAACATTTCATATATACAACATTTAAAAAAGTTTTATGTATTTGGTATAGGGTCTCATGACGCAGCTCGTACTTATAGTTATCCTCTTGTTTTCAGCTTCCCCAGTGCTGGGATTACAGGTGTGCGCCACCACTCCTGGACTAGGTTGCCGGTTCAGTGTGCCCCGTGTGTGAGGGCTCCATGGCATGTGGTACCAGGGATTGAACCCTGGTCCCTGCACTTGTCTAAGCATGCACTTAGTCCACTGAGCTATCTTATCAACCTTCCATACTCCTAGTTTTTAAGGAAAACTCTGATTTTATCTTTTGAAATCAAAGGACAAATAGAAATTTTTTTTATATAGGAAAATGAAAAATCAGGGCCTACAGAACATATATAGGTCCTTGTATACATCAGGCACAGATGAAGGCCCAGCAGTCAACAGCTGAAGTAGAGATGGATGGACGCGCACACCTTCAGGATGGAAGTGCTGCAAGATGGCACGATGAAGTTGTCAATGTGGATAGTCCAGAGTGAGGCAGATAGCATTCCCATCACGAGCGTCATTTATACCGACTGACATCTGTCCAAGTTATTAATTCATCTGAGTCACAGTACTAACAATTATAGAATGAACTCAAAACACCTACTTTGAATTTCTGTGCAGTAATTAAGATTATATTATGTAGAACTCTGAGGGAATAGTGTCTGTTCAGTAGCATGTTCGTTATGTTCAATAACATGTTATTGGTCAGGAAAAGTGACACACTCCCTATGACCCTTGGAGGGGACTATAGGGGTGAGGCCTGGATTGAGATATGTAGTTGATAATTCAGTTTTGGGTTCAGCACTGGATGCAAACACTAGGCTTCGTGCCTTCTTGTTAAATAATATGAGGCAAAGCGTCCAAGGACACAGGGAAACATGAAGAACACTTTGCTCTACGGCCACACACCATTTCTCTTCCCATAGCCTTGGCTAAAGCTTCTAGGGACAGAAAAGCACCCATGAGTGGAGGGTTCAGTGATGGCTACCACTGCAATGAAGATTTAGGGCTCCTCCAGAAGGTGTGGTGCGTGGGCACAGCAGACGCGACTGGTGCTCTCCAGCTGTCAGACGAAAAGTATGTAGCCAGGAGCCAAGTGATGTATACACCCTGTCTCAGGTACTCTTGTTTTGGGGACAAATACCTGACACCCAAGATGAAGGAAGGAAAGATTTATTTAGCTCACAGTTACTGGAGGTTTTCAGTCTGTACTCAGCTGGCTCCAAGGCAGAGTGGCACACGGCAGAGGGCAGCAGCTCATGGCAGCGGCAAAGAGCAAGAACAGAATGGAGGAGTAGTGGCAACACTGGCAACAGAGAGGAAGTCTGTCTCTCTGTCTCTCTTATGCTACCTTAAGGCTGTCTGGCCCAGGCTGGGTGTAGCACTCACATCCATAATCCCAGCAGCACTAAAATGCATAATCCCAGTGGATCATGAGTTAATCTCAAACTCTATAAATCCCTGCCCAGTGACTGCATGAGGCTTTGGGGTGACAACTAGACACAAACCATAACATGCCCATATTTCTACAAGCAGTCGGCTTAGGGACTGGGGCCAAGCTTCCATGCCACTCTCCAGCTGGCATGTGCACAGAGCTGCTTTTGTAGAAGATCCTGTTCTGGATCTCTTCTGGTCGAAAGAACTCAAAATGGGATTTGTCTGTCAACAAACAATGCCCGGAGTGGTGGAGAGAGTGGAGTAGAGACAGGACCACTGTGTGACCCCAAGATAGATTTAATATCGTGTGTTGAATCCACCAATTCCTTAGCGCCTTTCATTATGGTACATAGGAAAGATTATATCATAGCTCAGCAGACTAAACTGCTTAGGCAGGTGCAGGGACTGGGGTTGGATCCCTTGCATGCCTTGCCGGCCCCGCCCTCAGGGCAGGCTGAGACAGTGATTGAGACTGGGTGTGGTGGCGTGTGCCTGTAATCCCAGCACTTGGGAGGTTGGAAACAGGAGGATCACTAGGAGTCCGACCTGTGTAGTGAGACCCTGCAGACCCTGCATTAAATACATAAATGATTATATCTACAAGGTGCTTTGTGCACTAACTTTCAGCATTTTATGCAAAAGTGCTTTCAGCGAACCTTTCCTAATGAGTTTTTGAAGACTCTATACTTGAAGGACAGCAGAGTTCACATGTTTTTCCTCCAAAAGGAAAACAAAGACAGTGGTGTGGACAGAGGTGGAAGTCAGACATGGAAGATTCAGGATTCACGTCTAGATTTCCCAAGACCACTTTCTAGCATTAGGAAGAAGTTACTCTGACATGTTAAGACTTGAGTCCCTCATCATATAAGTGAAGATTATGGTCGGTGCTTCCAAAGATGCTGTAAGGATGAAGTAAAGAAGTATAACTCATGGAACTTAGGTCCTCGAGGAAGAAGGTTCACAAATAAGTATTTATTGGATGAAGGATGGGAGCTATTTATCATGGGGTGGTTATCCAAACAACAGAAGCTATTGTTAGCTACTAATTAAACAATGTTTAAACATTGACTCAAATGTAAAAAGCTCTGTATAATCCTTGAGACTCTAGTTTTTCCATTTCCATGGAATACACTTCCTGTCCTCTGAGTGAAGGTAATACACGTCTGACACAACAGCAACAAGTAAAAACGAAAATTTTATTATCCAAAACTGAAAAAAACAACTCAAGTAAAAAGACGACTAATAGAGACCATGGTAACACTTGTGGGACTGTGCGTTTGTGAAGTTAAAGTGTGTAAGTGCAATGACTGGTAACAACTAGCACTTTCGGATAATTCTTCACAGCCTCATAAAATCAACTTCACTCAAGCTTTGGGTACTGTACACATTTTAATATTTGGTAGATGCTACCTTATGAAAATATCAAGTTATTTTACAAAAACCAGGCTAATACTTCTGGGAAAAAAAGAACTAAGACATAGGAAAGACAAGCAGCTTAACTAAAGCCCTTTACTGACCCAGATTTTCTTAGTGAGCAAACATTGCTTCTGGAAACAGTTGTGAATTTTGGAGTTGGCCTTAAGTTAGCAAGGCTGCTGGGACAGACTTCAGTAATTTATTATTTGTGCTCACTGGGGTGCGTTGGATCCGGAACAGCACTGATGGCTCATTATTACATAAGGAAGTGCAGCAGGACAGAGGCCCAGGAAGGGTCGGAGGTGACATCTCTAGACTTAGCCAATGCTGACACAAGTGGAGGCAGAGATGGAACAAGAAGAGAAGGATTTAGGGACTTTAAAAACTGTAAGTAAACCAAAGGAAAATAGGGAAGATAGGCTGAAATACAAGAAATCATGGAACAGGTAGCAGGCTCTAGACATGATTGCGGTGCACAGTCCTGGAGGTACTTACAGGCAGAGGCTGTGGGCTCTCTGCAGAACCAGTGAGAGGAGACAGGCAGGCTGGGAGATAACTACTTGGGTCTGGAAGCCACTGCTAGGAGGAAATGGTGGTCTAAAAATTTTCTACTTGTTCTGTTCATTTACGATACCCAATACTTAAATTATTTGCTTTTTCAGTTGTAATTTATGTCACCTAGGGCTATAGTATTGAAGAAATTAATTTTGAACAAGTATTCCATGCTAATGAAACTTTTTTTTTTTTTAAAGTGTTTCTCCCAGAAATATCTACACCTGAGGAAAACTGCCATCCTTACATAGTTTTCCCTGTAGAAACAGAACAACTGTACCTGGGTCTACTAACTCATATGCCGTGCCTCCTCTTCTTTACCTATTCTTCAGAATACTTTCCAGTTCCCTTAATCAGCAGCTGTATTGTCCACTCATGAAGCTTCCTGGAATCTTTTCAACAACACTCACGGCGCTTAATGAAAAGCAAGAATCTAACCCTGCAGTGTTGGTGCTTTTTCTCTTCTTAATTTCTTATACATCTCTTTCTTCTTCTAATTTTACTTTCCGATATCTGGTAACATGAATAACTGATTGGAAGACAACACTATGTATTACCACAAATACTGTGAAATTCCTATCACTTTTGGTAAGTGAAATTCTGTATCTGTTATACTTTTTTCTCTTTTGATTCTAATTTGTACTCTCTTTTAAAAAAAATGTAATGTGGGAATATATTATGTACCAAATCAACTGGATTGAAGAAATACTTAGCTCTAGCATGGATGTGATGGATGAGCTTAGTGTGATGGTCTCCCTCTCTGAGGAACAGACTTGACCCACTCTGCTTGCGTTCACTCACCTAGTAACTGGTTTTAAAGTGTCTCAGAAAGGGGCCAATCAAAGAGCTCAGTGGATTAAAGCCCCTGCATGCAGGCACAGGGGTCGGTGTTTGTGCCAGCCCTGCCCCCAGGGTGCACTGAGCCGGCAATTGAGACTGGGTATGGTGGCACGCACTTGTAATCCCAGCTCTTAGGAGGCTGTGAACAGGTGCATCACTACGAGTCCAACCTAGTAGTGAGACCCTGAACACCCTGTGGACCCTTCCCTAAAGAAATACCAAAAAAAAAAAAAAAAAAAAAAGGAGGGGTCTGAAGAGATTGCAGCCTCCATGAGGCTGTAAATTGGGTGTACAAAGCAGGAGGTGAATAAAGGCCAACTTTAATGTTTTTCCTGAATTCCCATCTAGCATACTTAAGCCTCGTTGCTGAGCTGGGCATCCTCTATACCTTACAGAGCTCTCCACCTACCCAGAATATCAACTGAATCATATGCTGCAGCCACTTTTTTGCTTCTGTTCTCCAGAAAAAATATCATTTCTTCTTCTCTATGCCCCTAAAAAGTAACAGTGCAAAGGTTTCAGATGAGGGAAAAACAAACACCGAGATGTGCTATATTTAGACAGATAAGACGGGCTGGGTTTTCTTTCCCTTCGCCTGGGCAGTCCCCAGAGCTTTTTGATGATGAGGGTGGTAAACACCAGGATGAATTGATGAGAGATTCTGTGATTTCTTTTTAAAAATGTCACTTGAAAGCTACTTTCTGAGAGAGTTGAAAATGTGGAAAAACAGCAAGAGCAAAAATCAAGGCTTCCCAGCCCATCTGACTCAGATGAGGAAGGTCAGCGCTGCGCTGGGCACCCTGCTCAGCTACGAGGCTAGGCCGGGTAGATGGAGAACGCTGCGCCAACGCCTTCCTCTCACGCAGTGAACCTGACTTTTGCGGCTCCTCGGTGCTGGCCTCCGCTGCGCTCGGAGCAGCGCTGAGCCCCTGAGGCGACCACCGTCCCCATTAGCCCAGGAGGTCCTGGCTGCATCGCCTCGGTGACAGCTGACGCCAGCTGAAGGTGAAGCTCTGTCCAGGAGACAGGAGTCTGTCACTTGCCTGTGGGGACTCGGGTTGGACAGTGTGGGCCAGAGCTACATGCACACCTTGAGGCTTAGCCACGGGGTCCGGGAGCCATGTGCGGGGCGAATTCATATTTGGTACACGGCAAGAAAATGTAGGCACTGGGAACAGAAACCAAGAAGAAGGCCCTACACGAGGAGGTGCCTCAACTGCTTTGGAGATGTTTCTATATTTACACCAGGCTGTGGAGGCAGGATTTGTGGTGCCCGAAGCCTACACCCTTTGGGAGCCTATTTTTCCCAAGGAAATATTGACAATTAAAATATAAAATTCCATGCTGGGGCCCATGAAGCTTACGTGAAGGGCCTTTGGCTTGAACTCTGTCACTTTTATGTATGTATGTATGTATTTATTTATTTAATATGTATTTAGTTCAGGGTCCACAGGGTCTTACTACACAGATGGGACTTGTAGTGATCCTCCTTCTTTCAGCCTCCCAAGTGCTGGGATTACAGGCACGCACCACCACGCCCAGTCTCAGTTGCTATCTCAGCTTGCCCCTGGGGATGGGGCCAGCACGGCTTGCTGGGGATCGAACTGCAATCCACTGAGCTATCTGGCCGGCCCCCACTTTACTTTTTACTGGTGTTTATAATCCAGTGGTGTCCGATAAAGACTTTCCAGAATGGACTGCAAGGGAACATTTGTCAGGAAGAATCCGGACTGAATTTTCATGATCCTTTCTCAGAGGACCTTTACTAAGGGACATTCCGGCACATCCTTTTGGTCACTAAGCCTCATGTGCTCCGGGGAGCCTGAGGGCCAGATTCCTACCTCATTTTTAATTCTCTGCACGTCTTGCTGGTCTTTCTACAATTTCAATTTGGTCTTCCTACAGCTTAAATTGCCATTGGTCCTCTGGAAATTTACTGTGTCTTAGATTCTCCTTTAAAGCAATCTCTAATTTTCTTTCTTTCTCTCTCTCTCTCCCCTCTTTCCTGTCTCCCCCGCCGTCTGTCTGTCTGTCTGTCTGTCTGTCTGTCTGTCTGTCTGTCTCTCTCTCTCTCTCTCCCCTTTTCTCTCCTCTATTTAGGGCAGGGTCTCCAGGTTCTCACTACATAAATTGGACTTACAGTGATTCTCCTGTTTTCAGGTTCCCAAGTGCTGGGATTACAGGCTCATGCCACCACACCCAGTCTCAATCACTGTCTCAGCATGCCCCACACGGGGGTGGACTCCTGGCTGCTGTACTCTGCCTAAGCAGGTGATTTAGTCTGCTGAGCTATCAGGCCAGCCCTCTCTTTTCTAGACACAGGCTTTCACTATGTAGACCAGGCTGGCCTCAAACTCACAGAGATCCTCCTGCCTCTGCCTCCCAAGGGCTGGAATTGCAGGTGTGTGTGTCACCGTGCCCCACCTTCTCCTGCTCACTTTGTATTGACAATTATGCTATTCAGTCTGAACTACATTGTTCACCTATTTTCTGCTTGAGTGATTTTTCACAGAAGAGAATGTTCTCAAGGCACTGGCCATCTTTCACTTCAGCTGGACTTCGCCACTCTGGTCCCACCCTCAAACGGTTTCCAATTGCCTGGTGGCCACTTGTCTAATCCTATCAGCTAGGGAATCATTTAAGTGACTGGATGGCAATTGTCAGTTTGCTATCTAAACTAATATTCACAGGACACTTTGGATAGAGCTTCTAATACTGCATACGTAAATACAGATTTCCATGAAATGCATAAAAGCACAAGGTACATGCAAAAAAAAAATAGAGTGGATTTTCTTCTTTTTCCCCCTCAAAATTACATGCACTTACATGCACATACCATGCACATGTGCTAACAGACTAGTGGTGAGCCAGAAATAGGTAAACACCAGGGAGCACATCAAAATAAGTATCATGAATTAAATTCACAACCCCCCTGTATAAAATATATAATTATGTTTCTGAAGGAAAGTATCCCAGTATAGAGCTTTACAAGAAAAATTGATACAGGTTGATTACAGTTCAGACAGTAGAAAAATGAATAATCTAAGGTTGTGTATAAACCACTGACCCAAGTCATTTGAAAAAGAAGCAAAGCAACAAACAACTGTGTTCATGTTTTGATACTGTACTGAGAGTGTCTCAGTTACTCTTCTTTCCTTGCTGGAACAAATGCCCTCCACCGAAAATGAAGGAAGGAAAGGTTTATTTAGTTCACAGGTAGTGGAGGTTTCAGTCCCTACTCAGCTGGCTCCAAGGCAGAACGGCACAGGGCAGAGAGCAACCTCTCATGGTGGCGGCAAACAGCAAGAGAGCAAAATGGAGGATCAGCAGCAGCTCAAGCAGCTAGCCTCTGTTCCTTCCCTACATTGTAATGCAAATTACCTGCCCCAGGGCAAGTGACCGCTCACACCCATAATCACGGTGGATCATGAGTTATTCACAAACTCTAGAAGCCCACCCCATGACTGCATGAGGCTTTGGGGGGACCACTAGACACAACCATAACAGAGAGCTTTACAGAGTGTCTCACACTCTCCTTTAAAGAGCGCTTCGGGTTGAATGTCCCATTTGCTTCCCTTCTTCCCTTGTTATTACTCCCATTGTTCTGTGGATGGGAAAATGAAGTTAAAAAAAAAAACTAAGGCAAAGTGCACATAAGCACAGGGTGAAGCCAAGACTCCAGGCCTTTTAGAATAATCTCCCTCTAGGAAAGACCAAAAACTTTGCCAAGGTCCTACTGAAATGATCAGATTGAAGTACAGTCTAAGGGGGATTAAAGGGTCATGTTGCAGGTAAGTCCTCAGATGAAATAACTTCTGTTTTCCACACTTAAATATCATTCTGTCTGGAGATTCCACAAAAAGCTAGGGTTGTAGGTTCTGTTCAAGCCCATTATTCCTTCTGTGTACTTCTCCAAAAGAACTGAAATCATCACACCTCAGTGATACATGTGCACCCGTGTTTAGAGCAGCACAATTTGTCAGAGTTAAATCTTGGAAACAACCCAAATGCCCATCAATTGAGAAATTATAAAAAATATGTTTTTAGTGGTACCAGGGATTGAAAATTGTAGTAATTTTATACAGTTGAGTATTACTCAGCTATTAAAAAAAGATAAATTTGAAGCCTTTGAAGATAAATGGATGCAACTAGAGACTGTACCCTTAAATGAAACAAATCAGACCCTCATGTGCAAATATCATATTGTCTCCCTAGTGTGAGGACCTGGAAGAATAAATCAAATCTGACGGGTGCAATAGATACTGGGAAAAGGGAAAGAATCTGTTTAATGGGAAAAAAAAAAAACTGGGATGAGGAAAAGGACAAAAGAAAGAAGGAGAAAAGGTACATTTATGTATATATGCAGCATATAATTGTACTGCTGATTTCTGCTGGTCTTTTGAAAGGAGCAGCTAATGTTTAATTTTTTTTTTCTTTTTAATTTCCTACAACTTCACTGTTGTTGCTATTTTTATTTTTTTTTTACTCAATTTTGCAGGTTTATATCTGATAGCCTAAACAACTAACTTGAAGATAACATCATGCAATACAGCAACCACGGTTGAATTCCTATTACTTTGTTTAATGAAATTTTGTATCATTTCTAATGTATTTTTTTTATTATTTTATATTCTTTAATTTTTTTAAATGTATTTGGTACAAGGTCTCACTATGCAGCTAACACTTATACCTGTTCTCCTGTTTTCAAGCCTCCCAGTGCTGGAATTATAGGTGTGCGCCACCATGCTTGGACTCAGTTCCTGGCTCAGCGCACAGGGGATGGGGGGACAGGGCCAGCATGGACTGTGGTATCAGGATCAAACCCTGGTCCCTGCACTTGCCCTAGTCCCTGTGCTTGCAAAATTTTTTTTGAAGAAAATTATCTTATCAACAGGTATTTAATGCTTTGATAAGAATTTTTTTCTCATGAAATTATAAAATAGAGAGGCACATGTATTTAAAGGAACATTGTTTATTATTATTAATGGGCCCTGTTATAATACTAATAGTAAAGAGGTTGGAATTATTTAGTGAAGAGACTTTTTCACTCATTGAATGTGTAAATATTTTGTGTTGTGTGCCATAGACAGGCCTACACTGAAGCAAGATGGGAACTAGAGGACACTCCTGAGAAAAAGAAAATTTCCAACTGTAAGTAAGTACAACACAAAGCAACCACAAACCTAGTTTGAGAGGCTCAGCCACCTTTCCCCGGCTTCCCCTTTCTCACCTCTGACAGGGTATCAAGCTATTCGTTGTTCATCATAGTACAAGTCGTCTACAGATCTCACTCAGATCTCACTGCTCTTCCAACGCCTCACAATTGATGCAGTTTTATGAAATGTCCTTGCATGTGTGAATTTAAAGATGGCCACCACAATCAAACTACAGAAACCAAGAACCTCTTGGAAGGGAAGAGCAGATCAGAGAGATGCTCCAAGACCCCCGAAACACAAAGAAATGGATGCAAGGCTAGAAGCTTTAAAGGACAAAATGAATATGAAGGAGAGACCTACACTGCGCTGAAAAAATAAAAGTAAGAGTTGGAGGGCCACAATGAGGAGAAATATTGGGAAGGTGACAGTCTTTAGTGGGCTGAGGGAAAACTATGTCGTATGCCATATAAGACAATGATCTATTCCCTGTTCCTAAATTTAGGTATCACAAGAGCAGCTCCTCTTCTTGAAAAGAGAGTCTACACTGACCACAACATAGAAAAATGTCTAATCTCATTGTGCAAGTACAGAAGAACTTTTGAAACACATTTCTATGGAGAGAGAGAGAGGGAGAGAGAGAGAGAGAAAGAGAGAGAGAGAAAGAGAGAGAGAGAAAGAGAGAGAGACTATTTGTATGAATAAAGTTGTCCTCAAGTGGAAAGAAACAGGTGATATTTTGTGCTCATAATAAAGATTTTTAAAAATCATGACTGCACAGTTGGGAAAATGTTTTTGTCAATGCTGCAGGCATTGCCCACTTGTAGCCAGCATTTTTGAAATTCATTAGCATGTGCTTGTGTGGTATGTTGCATACAGGCGTCGTGGGTGCAAGGTGCATGCACACGCCACACTTCATCTCTGTTCGTGGCCCTCCTCTCCTTCCTTCGTGGGCGCATGGTGCATGCACACGCCACACCTCATCTCTGTTCGTGGCCCTCCTCTCCCTCCTTCCTCCGTCGCTTAGTATGCTTTCCTCTGACCAGAGATCTGACTCCCTATTTCCTATTCTCTATCTTTGATTTTGCTCTTTGATTCATTTGTACTTTGGGTTTCTTATGTAAGAGAAACGCAGAACTTCTAAGCTTGCGTGTCCGACCATGGAGTCAGGGCTCATCCGTTTTCCTGGATGGATGGTTCAAGAGAGCCTCCCTTTCTCTATGGCTAGGTTGTGTAGAAATACCACACTTGTTTTCTTCATGCATCTGCTGATGGGCAGACGGGCCTGCGTCTGCGGTGCAGTTATTACGAATTGTGCCGCTGAGACGAGAGGTCTGCGTGGGTCACTGTGCTCTGCTGTCTGTAGCTCTCTGGGGAAGATACTTCGGAGGACAATGGCTGCATGTCCAGTTTTCTTTCTTTCCTTCCTTCCTTCCTTCCTTCCTTCCTTCCTTCCTTCCTTCCTTCCTTCCTTCCTCTTATTTGCTTTTTTGTTTTTTCATTTGTGTATTTGGTACAGGGTCTCACCATGTAGCTCAGACTTGTAGTGATCCTCCTGTTTTCGGCTTTCCCAGCACCGGGATTACAGGAAGGTGCCACCATGCCCAGAATCTGTGGCTGGCTCAGTGTGCCTGGGGCAGGCACAGTGAGGCACACCGGGAATGGAACTGGGACTTTGCACTTGCCAAAGCAAGCGCTTAATCCGCTGAGCGCTCTCTCTCTCTCTCTCTCTCTCTCTCTCTCTCTCTCTCTCTCTCTCCTCCTCCTTCTTCTTCTTCTTCTTCTTCCCCCCACAACAGAACCTCCCTTCTAGGCTGAACTTGCTCTGTTTGCTGCTTTTGCACAGGAAAAAGACATGAAATCCAATTCTTGAAAGATGGAACTTGGGGAAATCATGTTAGAGAGATTTCCAAGAGGAATTTCTTCTTGGATTGAAAGAGGCGAGGCAGCCAGCAGTCCCCTCTGCCTTATTGATGTCCTGCCAGGATTAGGTGCTTGGCACTGCGGTAGCCATCTTGTAACTATGGGGTGCGGGCTAGAGAATGACACAGAAGCTGAGTCACAGTGCCTGTCACGGAACGTATACCAGATCACCCAGGACCTGGGCTTCCAGCTATGTGACAAAATTAAAGCCTATTGCTACATTAGTCCAATTTGAAAGGAAACTCACCAGAGGAAAATGCACGCTGATTTATTTAGTCAGTTTGAAATCTTGCAGGAATGCTGTCGTGACTACTAAGCACTGACTCTATGCCATGCACTATGACTTGCATGCCATGATTTCCCCTGAAGAATTACCTGTGAATACGCCAAAGAGAGACCACCAAAGCCACAGGCATTGGTGCACGCGCTTAATCCCAGGTACGAGGGAGTTTCAGGCACTGGGATCACCAGTTTCAGATCAGTCTGGCCTACTTAGCAAGAGGTTGCCTCAAAATAAAAATAATAAAGGACGAGACATGACTTAGTGCTCTTTATTTTCAATTCCCAGTAATGAAGGTAAAAAAGAAAAGTTCAAAAGCTGAGAATGGGCTAGACGGTATCATTTTTAGGAGCTGAGGAGATAGCTCAGCGGTTTAAGCACATGCCTGGTAAGCACAAGGACCCACGTTTACCATGCTGGCCCCGAACCCCGGGTACGCCATGCTGGCCACCAAAACTGAGTGTGGTAGTGCATGCCTGTAATTCCAGCACTGGGAAGGCTGAGACAGGAGGATCACTACAAGTCTGAGTTGTGTAGCAAGACCCTTTACCAAATAACTAATTAACTAAATAATTAAAAATTTTTAAAAATCATTTTTATTTTGGAGATTAAAAATAAACAAAGAAAAAAATATTTTTATCAGCAAGAAAGTTTTATGCTGTAGGACTTTTGCTATTGAAGGTAGGTATGAAAATGAGGTTGGAGTAATAAAAAAGAAAAATATGTTTGTATTTTTCAACTTCGGATGTGTTTTCTAACGTGAATCTTAGTGATTAGATTTGCCCTAGCAAGAGGAAGGCTGTTTTCAGGCTTTACGAGAATGAGAACAAACGGTTTTGTGTGTTTCCTCTGTTTATACATCTTGCGTGATCTGTGGTTGGGAGAAAAGAGACAGAAAAATTGATAAGTCTGAAAGATACAAAATTACCCAAGAATGCTGTTCTGTAACATTTTCCGAAAGTTTGCAGCTGTCTGGAGAAAGAAGAGAGGGCAGAGATCATATCATGTCGAGAAGCAGCAATTTAAGGCCACCAACCCGGGACTCTGCCATTGAAGGGAAGGACTTTCACAATGCAAATGACTGCTTGGTGCTGCCCCATCATTAAGAATCAGCTTCCCAACTGCTGCCTCCCCAGAGATGGAGCCCCATGTACCTCTCAGTGCCATACAGTTTAGTTAAATATAGAAGCAGTCAAGAAGTGTAGCACAGTACCTGCAAAACTTTTCTTTATATTTACTCACAAATTATTTTAATGCAAAAAAATATTTTAAGGTTAAATGCCATGGGAAAAACCTAGAATACTTTTATTCTAATGTATACTCCTTCTATAGTTCTATGAGCTATTATTCAGCTCAAAATTTACATTTTAGATGAGTTTTCTCAAGCCCTTCAGCCTTTATTATTTGTTCTCCTTTTCTAAAATTAATTTTATTGAGAAACAGATAGCAATGAGACAGTTTCAAAACTGATTAGTAAGACAGTTTCAATAATTAGCACATTGCATATTGTTTTCTTTGTAGTGGTTATTCATAGTACAAGATGCAGACAGGATATCCTGTCCAAACACTATAAATACAAATCTTCTTATTCATTGAATTAAGAGAAAGTAGCTATATAGCTATCTTAACTATTTTGTATATACAGATGCAAAATGGTCCTTCATTCCTATTCCCCTTTTTTGCTTAGTTTTGTCAGAGATGGGCATTCCATTGCCATTTAAATATCATTGGTGCGTAACTGTTCTACATTTTTTCTGCTGCTAAGAAACGCAAGTTCTGTGAGGTAGATTTCTTTGTGTGTCTCAGGAATTCACCCAATGCTTGCCACTTTGTGGGCATTCAAGAAATATTTATTGAGTAAATCATCCTCCAGTGGAATTACAGACTCTCTGGGAGTTTGTATGGGGGAGTGCAGGCCACACCCTGTGTTCCACATCTGTATGTATGTACAGTGGTTATCAGCAAACAATTAATACCTAAGTTGAGGCTGGGCTGATAGCTCAGCGGTCTAAGCACCTGCCTGGCAAGTGCAAGGACGCAGGTTTGATCCTTAGTACTGCATGTTGTGCAGGCCCTGGAACTCTGGGAGTGGTGGCACATTCCTATAATCCTAGCATTGGGGAGGCTGAGACAAGAGGATCACTATAAGTCTGAGTTAGGTAGTGAAACCCTATACCAAATTAAAAAATAACTAAATTGAGTGAAGTAATTCCTCCTGAGATTTCTATTATTTCAGCCCTCCAGTGTCTTTTTGTTGATTTTTTTTAAAAGCTAGCATTGTTTTTTTCTCCCCTGACTTTTAAATATTCAATAAACACAAGTTATTTCACTAGCCAGATGCTCCTGCGTACTTTAAGATCTTTTATATTTGTGGCTAATTCCAAAGACAGAAAACCAAGGTCAGGCAGGCTGTTACAAAGGCTTGGCTTTGTAAACTTGTTTTGCAGGGACAAATGTCCTTCCTGTCAAGAGACCTACAAAGGTGTGCGCGTAGGGGTGAGGGACTACGGAAAATGGTTCTAGACGGGAGCCAGGTGGTACGACTGGACTGACAGGTGGGAAGACTTGTGATTGGTCCATGATCCTTAGATGCTTCTAAAATAAAACTATTACAAATATCTGTGTTAGTTATAAATATGTAGAGAAACTTAAAAAGAGTAAAATCAACACCGTGAGTTAATACTTTGAAAGCACTGAGGAGAAATGTACTTTTACTTCTTTGAAAAAAAAAATCTTGTGGAGAGTTTGATTCCATGTATGAGTACAAGCATACAGCATTCATCTTTGCATACTTGGCTTATTTCACCTAATATCCTGCCCTGATATGATTATTATGCATTGGACATATACATCTCATTATGCTCCTTCAGTATGGATTATGTGTCAATCAAAGACAAAAATAAAAAAAAACCTAAGGGGAATCATTTGGGTCGTGCTTGCTTTCTCCTGCTCATGAAACTTGGTCCTGGAAAAGGCAGCTGCACAAACCCTGTCACTCCCTGCACCACTGTATACCTGGGCCTTCGGGCACAGACTGCTGCCTCCCAGGGACAGGGAGGGCTGCCGGTGTCTGAGCTGGCGTGGCTGCTTGTGAGCAAGTCTTTCCTGTCCTCGGCCCCACCCATACTCCTCCGTTCAGTATCAGCACGTGTGTCTCGGCCCTGAGCTATCCGCATCTCAGATCCCATGGGGAAGGGGTCAGGGCCTGTGGCCTTTCTACTGCAGCACAAAGAGGGCCATGTGCTACACCCTGCACCGCCAAGCATTGCGTCTTACAGACTATCTTCCCCCTCTTGGCGTGAGTTGACACTACGCCAGCTGATCCTGGTGCTAGCTGTGCTTGGTGGCTTCAAATCACTGTAAGGGACACGTCTGCCCTTCAGTCTAGGCCGACACAGTCTGGCCACCCTGTGAATGATGAAGTGTGCAGGATGCAGAACCACTTGGACAATGGCTGCTGTCTTTTCTAAGGTTGAGTTTATTTCCAAGATTTTGTCCTTCACACTTTCTGAGAGTTCTTTTCATGAGAAATTTTGTGCTAATGTCACTTCTGCATCACTGTCCATTTCATCTCAACCACCTTCCCTGTATGACGTGGATAGCTAACGCTCACCGATACACACACATGTAGATCTGCGGAACGATGTCTGTTAATAACCCCATCCTAGCTATATCTTCCACAACTCTGTTTGAGTCAAATTTCGTTTTTGTCATTATCACATTTTATTTCTTTGCCTCACTTTTATTTGTGCCTGGCAGGTCCCTTTTTTGTGTGTCTGTTCATTTTGAGTTCATGTGATTTACTACTACTGGTGCCCAAGAAGATGGCAAAGCTACACTCTGCAGCTTGGGTGTGAACTGAACGACAGATCACAAGTGACCAGTCTCTGGTAACCTGTGAAGAAGTGACAAATTGGCTACTGATCATGAACATTCGCTACTTAAACAACGATCAATGGGACAAAGAATTAGCAATGGAGTTTTTGCTTTATCCAAGTACTCATAGCTAATATGCTACACAGCAGATTGAGAAATTACATTTGTGTCTGCTTCTATTTCACTGAACTTTGGTAATTTAAATTTGTGCAAACTGGGACCCCATGAAGCGAGGAGAGCCTATAGATTGGCACATTGATGTTAAAGGAATTTCTGTGAAAAATCTTTGGAAAGATTTTTTAGTTTATCTCAAGAAAGGGATGAATAAAAACTACTACATGAAGCAAAATAAGCCAGGTTTAGAAAGTCAGATATCACTGGTTTCTCTCCTAAGAGGAACCCAAAATTAGAAAAAGAAATGAAAGAGAGATGACATAAAGGTAGAAGAAGAGCTAGTATGGGAAAGGAAAGGGGCTGGAGAGAGGAGGAAAGGTAAAGAGGGTGATGGGAGAAACGTGACATGCATGTGCAAACATGCCAGGACAGAATTCACTATGCGGCAGAACTAATATATCCGAATGCAATTTTTAAAAAAGAAATGTATGCTGGGCATGATGCTGCAAGCCAATAATGCCAGCTTCTCAGGAGGCTCAGGCAAGAGAACTGCAAATTTGATGGTAACCGAGGCAATTTGGCAAAACCCTGTCTCAAAAGAAAAGGGGTAGCTGGTGGTACAGGTCAGTGATAGAATGCTTGCCTAGCATGGAAGGCCTGGGGTTCAGTCCGCAGTAATCCCCTCAAAACACAATAGTCATCAGTCACACTTACTTTAGTAGCAAATATTTCTGAAGATTTATGAGTTTTTTGTTTGTTTGTGTGTGTGTGTGTGCAGGGTCTCACTACGCAGCTGGAACTCATAATGATCCTCCTGTTTTCAGCCTCTTTAGTGCTGGGATTACAGGTGTGGGCCACCATGCCCAGGCTCCATCGATGGCTCGGTGGTGGGGCTGGTGCAGCATGCGGTGCCAGGGATTGAATCCCAGCCCCTGTGCTTGCCTAATCAAGCGCTTAGTCTGCTAAGCTATCTCACCAGCCCTTACATGAGTTTTAAAAGGCTATTTACTCATTATACTCATGCTGTTTACCAATCATGGCTAACTGTTCAGAGCCTTTCATGATGCAGAGTCCCTGAGGCACGCAGGCCATGGGTCCGCATACAGTCATCTCTGTAGAAGTTCACATCACATGGAAAAAGGCACAATATTTGTATAAAATCTGTGCAATCCTCCTGTACATTTTTCATCATTGCTTGGTTATTTATAATAGCTTATATACTATAGATGCCATGTAACTGCTTGTTCTATTTTATTGTTTGAGGAAAGATTTCAAAAACATCTAAAGGAGACAAAAGGACAGATCTCTTGCAAATCATAAGGTGTCCAGGACAGCCAGGGTGAGAGGAGAGAGTGGAGAAAGAGAACCAAATAGAGCAAAGATATGCCCTGCACAGAGACCTGGTGACCCCAGGGAGTGGGAACATTATGCACTATTATCATGAAGTGAGACTGACAACACCACCAAGAACAAAATGCATGAAGAGGATTTAGAAGAGGAGGGAGGGAGACAGAGGGAAGGCAAAGGGGATAAAGAGAAGAATCAAGCATGTTCTGTACAGGAGTCCATTTCACCAGGCTTTATAACCAGTAGGCCCTGAGAGCACATAACAAAAGATCAAGTTCTGCACCTGTGGTAGAGACATCCTTTAAGCTATTTCTGATCTAGATTTGGTTGAATGCAAGGATGTGGAAGACCGACTGCATGATGAATTCGAGGAAGTATTTTTAGTTAACATTTGCAGGGAATAGGCTTGAGCTAAAATCTAATTGGAAATTTCATCCATACCAGAGGGAGAAATCTATGTGGTGAAGTTTATGTCTCAGCTGGTAGCACTCATTATTTCTACCACTTAATATGTTCCTGACTTGGAATCCACTTACTTCCAACCCGTTGGCTTCCACAATAGCTCCTTTCTTTCCCCAGCCTCGCATTAGCCAAAATTTCATCAGACCGGCTCTGCAAACAGCACTAAGCCACACACACACACCCCAATTCTTTGGTGTCCTCTCAGAATAACTGAAAATACCTTAGCCAACAGAAAGAGCTGTCTATATTCCAGATCCGCTCACAGCTATAATGGACAGTGGATTCATAAGTAGAGTGGAGATAACATTAAGAAAGAATTACCTTTGCATAAATTACTTTTGCATAAATTACTTTGCATAAATTATTTTGTGCATGTCACTGTGCGTTCTGATATAGCCACAGACAACCTTCCTTCATATATATGGCTATTTCTTTTCCTAATTGCTTCTTTTAATCAAGCACCTTAGTAAAATAATGCATTTATTGTAACTAAGAGACCATGAGCATTTTAAAATAGCTAGTTAATTTAAACTGGGCTTCTCATGTTTCTTAGAAATAAACATTTAGATTTAAAATAGTTCTAATTGATTCCATTTAGAACACTAGAGCTGATCCATTGGTTGATCTCAACGGCGCAGTGTCTTCTTTTTCTATAAAAAGAGTGAACTTAGTTTGAATATTTAATACTGGTACGGTTTGGTGAGAACATAGTAATTTGAGCTGGATAAAGCTTCTTTTCTAAAGTGCGATAATTGATGATAAAACAATGCCCAATGATGAGTGAGCGCTTATGCGGCACTTCTTGTTCCTTTGAATGGAAGAAGAGTATTATTATCCATGGTACAAAATGCCAATATCAAGAGCTATTGGCTCAGGGAGATCAGGGACACTGAAAATCATAATTATGTCCTTGCTACTGGAAGACCACATAATTAGCATAGGGAAACTATGAACCCATAAATGATATTTCTTAACTGGCATGACCAAAATTAATCTATTTTTTCTAGTCACCCACATACTATTATCTGAAATTTCATCAGCGTAGCTTTCCAAACAGCACTAAGTCATATGCACGCACATGGTGTGTGTGGGGGGACAGTTACTGAATAGCTTCTTAGCAAGTCATTTAGCATGATTTTTCTTCACATGGTGACACATGAAAAAGATAAATAGAAAATACAGGTCAAAGAACTAAATATAATAAAAAAATCACTCAACATACTCACATTCATTCTTTTTTAAGAATTAATATTAGGCATTGTAAACTTTTTGGGTAACTGAAAATCTGTGGCAGAATTTTACAGTACTGAAATTTTTATAGAAATGAACATATATTAACAGCCAAAAGAACATTTTTCCTCAGTTACAGCTGCATAATTTCCTCTAGTTTTGCCATCACAAATAATACTATGGTCATGTCATGCTTCATGTCGCCTAAGTTAAGCCTGGTTAGAAGGATTTCATAGGCAGCACCCGTTAACCAGAAATCTCACCAACCAGAAATGATTTGTTTATGTTCATCTGCCCTTTCACCTTTGCCTGCCTTCACTGGCTGAGATAAGTTGTAAGTTTACAACACTAAGTTGTAAAGATTTATATTATGTTTTCAAGGAAGAGAAATCACTGAAAAAATCTGGAAGGGAGGAGCACGAAGTCTCCAAATATAAGAAATGATAAGGAAAGGAGCGTGCTCATTGTGCAGAAAATGTGGATGTGCCAGAGTCGCTCACTACACCCCACTAATATGGAACATCATGTTATGTTGATAAAAATTAAAACAACAGAAAACAAAGCCATTGATATAAGGGCATATGACAACAGCAAATCAATTGAAACCTTGCATGTAATGGTGTATCAGAGCTTTATAAAGTATTCTCATGACATTTCTGTGAATGAAGTCCTTGTCACCTTGCTGTATGGACCTTTCAGTAGAGGTAGGCCAGGGCTTCTCTGTCAGGATCCCTGTGGGAAGTGGGTGGCATAAAAAGACCAATGGAGTCTTCCAGAAGGCATGCACTAAGCCATCAGTACAGCTTAAGAGTCCAGGGGATGCACTGATAGTGTACACATTTTTCTAAGCATTGACAAGAAACATGATACTATGCTGCAAAATACGAGGGAATGGAAGCTTTAATTGCGCAAACTTGATGGAAAGGGCAAGATGATGAATTACTCTGGGGAGCTCCATTTAGACTACGAGATCTTCCCCTTTGCCATCCTCATCTGGGTGGATGTTAAGAGAGCCTCAGCCTGCTGCAGGCCACGCGCACAAGCTGTCAACCCAGCGGTGCCTGGGCCAGGCTTCTAGAAGAATGCAGGGATTATTTGCCCACCCATACTGGAAGTGGAAGCTTCAGTGTGGCCTAGCTTCTCACCACAGTTTAGATGTGCTTGGAGGCCTGGAATCACAAAGGCATCAGGTACTTTTTGAAGAGGGTAGGACCGATACACGACGATGGGTGCAGGAATCCAACCTACAGACCACTCGCACCCCACTCAGCACAGCTGTGCTCTGTGACTCATTTCACTGTCACGACAGCTGCTCAGTGCAGCCACTACTTCATGTGTGCCTTCCCAGCTCCCCTTTGGGAGCCATTACCCTTGCCCAAGGCTTGGTGGGGCAGGTAGCCACGACCCCTTTGCCTGGGGTTTCTTCGAACCCCACCCCCACCCGACAACCCTATAAAAGATCCCAGGGCCCGTACCAGAGGAGCCAAGCAGCTCTCGGGGCTAGCATGGTCCTTTCTGGTTGGGTCTGAATTAAATCCATCCTGCTGAGCTCCAACCTTTGTTTCTTTTCATCCTCTTTTTCTGATAGTGAGACTATAAAATGTAGTTCTTTCCCCATTCTGACTAAAGTCTATGAGAAGAAGAAGCATGCATTTGCACAGAATTATATAGCTTCCCATTAAGTTAGGTAGGATGAGTAGGTGGTGTTCTAAGAAAAGTTTAACAACCAACCATGGGGGTGGGGGAGACTCTCGTTCCTCAGAATTTGCTGACTTCTGTGGTTTAAACGCCTCCCCTACGCCTGCTTTCAAATTTACGAGTTGTCACTGAATGGAACGTGGGGAAGAGATACTCTTTTTCTTTTTTCTTTTTTATGTATTTGGAACAAGGTCTCACTGTGCAGCTCAGACTCGCAGTGATCCTCCTGTTTTCAGCTTCCTCAGCACTGGAATTACAGGGGTGCACCACCACATCTGGACTCAGTCACCAGCTCAGCGTGCCGCGGGCATGGGATCAGTGCAGCATGCAGGACTGGGGATCAAGCCCTGGTCCCTGCACTTGCCAAAGCAGGTGCTTAGTCTGCTGAGCTATCTCGCTGGCCCTGAGACAGTATTGTTAAACATTCCTATCATTTAGTTACAATATTGAATTTTAATCATATATAAAGAAGACAAATAGAAAGAATTTTAAGTGTTTTATTTTTAAAAACTTTTTCTTTATTTACTTCATATAGGGTCTCACTATGCAGCTCAGACTCATAGTGATCTTCCTGTCTCAGCCTCCCCAGTGCTGGGATTACAGGTGTGATCCATTACTCCTGGTTTTCGGAAACTGGCATGGCATGTTGTACCAGGGATTGAATCCAGGTCCTTGTGATTGCCAGGCAGATGCTTAGACTGCCAAGGTATCTCGCCAGCCTGAGTACTTTGTTTTCAATGTAACTTATTAATTAATAACTTTACATAATTAGAATTTGAAAATGCATACTTAGCATCGGGTGAAATCCTAAAAATTTAGCATCATCCAGTGCACACATTGCAGTGAGTTACTTCCAGCTCACCTCGGGGATATGTGGACTTCATGTTTGTGCAAATATAATGAAATGTGTTCCAGTTACTTAGGCTTACACTATTGTTTGTGTTCCATTAACACTCTTAAGAGCTCATCTTAAATGTCATTAGGAAAGTCATAGAGAATCTTCGTATTCGTAATTCGTTTCTCTAGAAGAACAGTGAGAAGTTGAAAGAAAAGTTTCTCACCCGCTAACACTCTGAATATTTATCTAGGTCATGACATACAGTAGTTTCATCTCTATCTGTGCCTACATTATCGCTTCCTTTTTCTCTATCTTAATATGGTAAAATTTATCTGTGCTAAATAACTTGGCAAAACATACTTTTATGAAGATAATCACAAATATTTTTAACATCATTGATAAACATTGGTAATTTTCAAAAATATTAACTTGCTCTGATAGTAGTTAAAGAATAAACTTTATGCAAATGATTGTGGAAAGACATTGGCCGAACTCAAATCAAATAAACTTATATAAAACATTCACATAGGCTGCTACCTACTTCACATAAGGTTTTGTATTTTGTCTTTTATGTGCCAATTTCCTCAACAGAGTGATCTTTTCAGTAAATGGCAAGTGTTGATAATACATTAGATATTTAATAAAGTGGGAGTAAAGCATTGCCCCCAAAAAGAATGACACCCTGGGGACCAGTAGCCTCTTTGCTGTGCTGGATCCAGATTAAGAGCTGGAAACAAGCTCAGTTCTCCTTTGCCGAGTGCTAATTAATGCTGTTCAATGTGGACACACTTTACAAGGGGCCCAAAATTGCATTTTGCAGGAAGTGCCATTGATCTAATAACTTCAGACGTGTGTTGACAAGTTGTAATGGTACAGGCTTTCAGCAAGATGCTCAGAGTGTCCACTAAAACCTTCAGGTGACTGGCTTTCCAGTAGACGGCTTGAAAGGGTGGGTGCAGTCTCATCCCTAACATGATGCATTGCTTCAATTCGGTGACTGCTTAAACTGTTTTGAAATTCAGCAGAACTTTAGAAATTATGTTTTTTAATTATTTATGAGCCAACTTCCAAGCAATTACTTTTGGGTTTTGAATATCTTTGTAAGAATTTCCTGAACTCGAGGCATATATCACTACACAGCTCTGACTCATAGCAATCCTCCTGTCTCGGCCTCCTCTGAGCTGGGATTACAGGCGTGCATCACTACACCTGGACCTGCTCAGAGCTCCCAGGGGCAGGGCCAGCGCAGCATGTGGTGACCAGGATTGAATCCTGATCCCTCCGCTTGCCTAGCCAGGTGCTTAGTTCACTGAGCTATCTCGCTGGCCCTTCAAGCCATATTTGTTAGGTAAGAAGCAAATTCTACTTAATGCATTATGAATCCAAACATTTGAGGCACTCTGGTCAAAAGAAATGAAAAAAAGATAAACATTCAGTCCATAATTTAACAAAATGTGATTTGATCTTCAGGTCCTTATCTTTTCCTGGGTCAACAGTCAGGAATACATATAATAAAAAGTACACCAGCTATTGCATAATACTGCAGCCCCAGGCAAGTAGCACCCAACTAGGAAAGCCCGGTGTGTCGGGGAAGCTCCCGGTTCTGTCTATTGCCCGGAAAGGCAGCTTTCTTTCTTGTTTATATAGCACATCCATCCGAGGCTTTCAGGAACACTTACTTGCTGATTCCCACAGTAGTGTCTCCAGGAGCTGGAGATGTGTTAAAGATTATTATTCCCACAGGAAAGATGGGGCAAGAGTCGTGGCAGATATGTGCATGCTGGAAGTTGCAGCGGAAGCAAGACAGCGCTTCAGTGGTGCAGGAACTGGGCTCTCCCTAAATGCCACTTTAAGTGCTTTGAACCAGAGGCTGAAGCTCTGCCCCTCGCTTCCACAGAAAGCAGATGTCAAGCAACTCAGAAATGGACGTCACGACCGGTCCTGCTGACAGGGCAAGCTGTCTCAGACAAGTAAGCTACTTTTGGTCCAAACAAAAGTCTAGACTCAGACACATATTTCATTTGGGCCGAGCAGCAGATTGTCCAAAGACTGCGCCAGCCTCTGTCTCTCACCTGACAACCAACCTCTCCAGATATTGTAAGTGTTTCTAACTAGGCAATTTCATCCTGGACAAAAAGAACTCCAAAATAATTTTTTTAAAAAAGCAAAGAACAAAACCTGACATGATAAAACTTCTTGCTTGAAAACCACAACTTAATTAATCACACACAAAGAAAACCATTAAAATTGATACAATAAGAAAATATATTCTCTAGTTTAATATATTCGGGTAAGAAATATATTTGGTACATAAATTTGCTTGTCAGTTTGCGGGAGTGTTTAAGATTTATTTCGGAGTGTTTTCTATAAATTCCAAGATGTTCACACCCTGAAATCTTTGTAAATTATGGAAACAAATCCACCATGGCTGGAGGAAGGGACAGTTCATGGACAGGTATGGAAGACATGATAGGACCAGAGCATCAAGGACTCCCCCTGTGGGCCGGGGAGATAGCTCAGTGGGATAAGCACCAGCCTAACAAGCACAAGGTCCTGAGTTCAATTCTCTGTAGAAAAAAAAACAAAACTCTCCCTGCCAGAGAAGCAATCTTGAAGAGGACCCTTCTGCCTCTAAATATGCAAGACAACGTAAAATGTGGCACTGTTTTCACTCTGAATTGTTGGGACTCTTAGGTCTCTCTCCTTGACCCTTTTCTTCTGAATCTGCTTGGTGGGCACTTGGTATCTTCCCTCAACACCAGTTTTTCCTGTGCCAGCGTGGAGTTCATGGCCCGAGTTTGTCTTTCACCCGCACATCTCAGACATGCTTACCAGTGGAGTGGTGCTTTGGAGGAATGAGAGACACCAGTCTTTCTGTAACCCTCCTGGAGGTGGAAGCAGGAGAGGGCAAGTTCCCTTCAGCTTGGCCTGGCAACTTAGTGACAAACACAGACACAGGCTCAAGATAAGCACGCACCACCATCAGGCTGGGGGTGTACCCTGGCGTGTAGGAAAGTCCTAGGTTTGATCCCCAGGATTGCAAAAATCGAAGAAATATCTGCTCTATCTTCCTCTGCACCTTAACAGCACCAATCGTTGTCTGGGTTCTTTTTCATTTCCTTGATTGGTTCACGATCATTTTGGGTCACTTAAATTTAATCATTCCAGTTCCATTGTGTATTTGGTAGTTAAATTGATCTCTGTCTCTGTCTCTTGTGTGTTTGTCCATCTGTCTGTTTATGTCCTTGTCTCTCTATTTCTTTCTCTTTCTGCCTATCTCTCTGCCTCTCTCTGTCTGTGTCTCTGTCTATCTGTCTGTCTCTCTCTGCCTCTCTCTGTCTCTGTCTGTCTGTCTCTTTCTCTCTGCCTCTTTCTGTCTCTCTCTCTCCCCCGCTTCTACTCTCTGTTGGCTATTTTATGGTGGAGCACATTCAGATAAATATGTTGAGTCTCACCTAGCAGATATCCAAAGGCTGAAAGGAATCTTTACAGCTACCCAGTCGTGCTGGGGGAGTGTTACACAGGCTTTGAGGATAGGCGAAGAGTTAATTGAATTACAGGTGAGAATTCCCCTATCCTTACTGCAAACTGCACCAGAAAACTAATTTTAGTCATCTGAGTCATTTGTTCTCAATGAATCAGCATTAATAAATACACATGTCTATAAGGAAGAAATATACACATATATGTTATATAAATTACATATATAGTATATGTATTGAATATTATCAAATATATAGAAT
>NW_004524637.1:8719839-8752110 GCF_000260255.1 Octodon degus
TGATATCTAAGGTAATTATATGACTAATTTCTTTTTCTTTTTTGTATTTAGGGCAGAGTCTACAGGGTCTACAGGATCTCACTGTGTAGATTGAACTCGTAGTGATCCTCCTATTTATAGCCTCCCAAGCGCTGGGATTACAGGGGTGTGCCACCCAGTCTCAATCACCAGCTCAGTGTACCCTGATGGGTGGGGCCAGCATGGCAGGCCCGGGGATTGAACTCCCAGCCCCTAATAACCATTGTTAATTTCCTGTGATCTTGTTTTGGAGTTCTGTATCATTTATTGTTTTTCATTATCTTAAAAAAATATTTTAAAAAATGGTGGCCCTGAGAGTTCAGTGTGCAGACAGGACATGAAGAAGTCTCTGCTGGCTTTCCAAGTGCCTGGCACAGACCCAGCTCTGGAACCTCTGCCTCCTCTGCGACACACACTAGCCTAGATGAAGGCATTTCCTTCAAAACTGGCTGCTTTGTGTGAGAAGTTGTCCTTCTTACCTTTTCTGAATGAAGCTGTGCCTGAAACCCCATTTCCCTTTAAATCCACAGCTGGTGCTGTGTTGTTCTGATTATACCAGAAAGCTTAATTCCTATTTCAAAGCTATCCGGTTCTCCCAAGTTGGGTGACAGCACCTTTCCTAAACTTCAGAAAGAGTTGGCTCCTATGTCTCCATCAAGTACTCTCTTGTAAAGAGAAATGGTTGTAGAAGTTGGGGATAGTCTTTCAATTTCTTAGAACATTGCACATCTAAGTGGGATGTTGTAAATGCAATGGTGAGGTGACATTAGGTAGCACTTTCCTGATGGCCAGCATAGATAGAAAAGGAACTAAGATAGCGGAGGGAGGGTCGAGGTGGGAAAGCCTCATGGAAAGAAGGAACAGAGGAGGGGGGCAATGAGGGGTCAGAAGCCAAAGCCTTGACGTTGAAGCACCAAGGCCAATTCTCGATCCACATTCTTCAGGCTTCTAGAAATGTCCAGTTGACCATCCTTCTATCACTACAACCCTGGACCACCATGGAAGGGCAAGGGATTTTATCCAGTGACATCAATCTCACATTTCTGGGGGAAAATCAGTTGGCTGTTCTCCTTTCTCTTGATTGCATCTTTCTTTCTCTAGTGCAGAACATGGACTAGACAGCGATAAGCTACTTTTTGGGGTCTTCTTTGGATAACCACTTTTGTTTAGGGTCTGCCTCCACGTCCCCAGTGCTGGACTAAATATCCTCCTTTACTTGTGTGTTTATGATCCTTGTTAGTGTTTCCAACTCAGCGGAATACACATTTGTAATAATGGCTTTCTTGCTCAAAATGTTCCTAGAAGTGATTAAAATAAATTGCAAGCAAAGCTTTTGAATACTTACATGTTGACACATTTTTATTTTTTGAGGGTGGATTTAACTCCTTTTATCACCAAATGTCATTCAGAGATAAGTTGGGTGTGGAATATACAGAAACAACCAAAGAAATCCCTCATTAGATAAAAAGTTTAGGACTGCAAAGCCATCATTGGGCTAAGTTCTTTAAGAATGTGGCATGCAGATTGGTTTCTAAAGTTAGACCCCGAAGCTAACTGTACAACTGTTTGGAGAAATGGTGATGTCACCAGTATCCAATGAGAATGTTCCAAGGGATCTATTCTGAAAATAAATGTATATGGAATCAGTGTGAGGTATTGCTTAAAAATAAGTCTCTTGCTTTTCCATCATAATCTGTTGGAGTGTGATGTTTTGCTCTATGCTGGGGAACTACTCGCCATATTGGCTGCATATAGGTTCATCTTAGGAATTCTATATTGTCACCTTGATAAACTGGCTACCATTTCTGACTCCTCATCTTGGTGGAATTGGTATATTAGCATTGGGGGATTTGGTGAGTAAATGCAAGCATTTTATGGTGTTCATGGAAAATATTCCACATATGCCAAGCATCAACTACCTAACAGTCTACTCAGTCACTCATTCTGTTGCTAAAGTGTCTGCTTTAATATTATACTCAATCATAAAAATAGTTACTGTGATAAATTCAAATGTAATACTAAAGCTTACAGTACTTTAATATGACCATTAGGAATTACATGGATATAAAATCCTCCTCTAAACACATTTACAGGCTTGTCTAGATAATGCACCAGCGACCATAACATGACTTGTTATGACAACAGAAGCTTGACAATGATTATTTTAAATTGAGATATGCTAATGGGCCCTGAACGTCTTCATTAAAGAAAGTGATGCTCTAATATGAAAGCTTTTTTAGCACTAAAACAGTGAAAAGTATATTATCCTTATGTAACAATACTAGAAGTCTCAGCTCTATAGAAATATTCTGCATAATACTCAGTTACTATTCTTCTCCAAATATGACACATCTGTGGGGGTGAAATAATTGTGAGATCAAGTTAGAAGTGAGGTGGTTTTCTTGTAGGACTCCTTCTGGCACCTCTAGGAGCTGCATTCCATGATGCGAAAGTACCTCCAACCCATAGGTATACGGTGCTTGTTTCTGAGTTCCCCAAGGCAAACTTGGGGATTTATTTCTTAGTCACATGTGACCAATACTTACTGTCACTCTTTTCCCTTGTATGTGTTTACATGCTGTGTGTCCCTACTCTGCCATAGAGTCACAGATAGACACATGACTTGTACATAGAGCTGGTGATATTAGAAATAGCCTTCAGCTCAAGAGGATTTTGAAGACTAGGAAAGCCTTCCCATAAGGTTTTACAAACAATAGTTTTACTTGAAAACGGATCCCACCAAAGGTATGATTTCCCAGTTATTGTGGCAGTTGCAATTATAGCTCCGTGGACCTAACTGCCTAATTAAGAGTCTTCAGAAAGTTTTGTGTTAAGCTAAAAATATTTCTAATGTACACTTTTGCTTACTCAAAGCTGTGTTGAGCTGTAATTTACAAAGGAAACTTGTTTCCTTAATTGTTGTGTCAGTCAGCAAAAGCACAGGGAGCAGGCACAGAATAATCTGTTTATATTTAGCTACGCAGTGGCCATGAAATGTCACAACCTTCATGTAATTTAGGGAAAGGTTAGGGATGTCATTTCTATAGAACTGATTGCAATTTGCTTTACTTCTAAGATGATGTACTTTGTAGGGTTTTTATTTGGGGCAGTATAATTTTGCATTTATGTAATACTGGAAGGTGGGGAATTGGATCAGATTTGTTGGTTGATTCCAATGTGTGTGCATTACAGATAGTTGTTGCAGAAAGATTCAGGAAAAGTATTAAATAACATCTAGAGATTGAATTAGAGGAGCTTGTTCTACTATAGCTCTATTTTATTCTGTCCTCAGTTACTGAAGAAATGTTTCATTATATATCTAGAAATGAATAAGGTAAAGTGCACATTTTCAGGATGACTCATGTATTTACCAAATGTGATGAGCGAATAGGGGGAAAAAAACAAAGAGAAATGAGCAAACAAGGAAGAACAATGCTTCGCTTCTCCATTGCCCTCTCTTGCTCTCCAAGCTGTTTTACTTCTAGGACTTGCATCTTTCCAGAGAGTGCTTCTAGGGTATGCTCTTTTCTGATGAGCTCATCCTGTCTAAAACGCATTGATATGCAGTGGTTGCAGCTCAGGATGGAGAATCAGACGCGTGTGCAGCCGGATCCAGCCCTGTCACGCCCATGAGGGTGACCTTGGATAACCTGGATCGAGTTTCTGGGCATTGGATGCACCACTGAAAAATGAAAATGACAGTAGCTGTGTTCCAGGTTGTCTGGTCTCAGAAACGAATGCTGCGTATGATTTAATGAATCATAGCTGTTCATTGTTCTTCTGATCATCACTATTGCTGTCCAGTCATATAGAAAGAGAGAACAGTCCCCAGCTATTTTATAAAGATGGGGCAAAACGTGACACATGGTACTTTGACAATTAACTAAATAAGAAAGTAGTCTTTTTTTTTCCTTTCTGGAAGTCATTTCTACAGATAATGTCAAGATATTGGAGGATAAGTTCCACATCACAGCAACTGTGAAATGTTTTTTCTTAGAGCTGACTACCCTGAACCAAGAAACTTTTCAGTCTGGTATCTCATGAATATTTATTTTATGGCATGTGTGAATCTTCAGTTAACAAAAGCTACTAGTCCTATATTTATTGTTGTACTGCTGAGGTACTTTTGACTCAAATTATTTTTATTCAGTATGTGCATTAAACAAGAAATGATATGACAGCAATTAGGATGCCCTCTGACAACCAAGATTCACAAGAAGTCTTCTAAGAGCTATCTTCCATCTTTAACTTTTCTGGGTATGTCTGTTTTATGCTGTATCTAATTTGAGTATCAGCACTCCTTAACTGTTTCATAAGAATTGCAATCACAGCCTGGTGAGATAGCTCAGTGGATTAAGCACCTGCTCAGGCAAGCACAGGGACTGGGGTTTGATCCCCAGCACCACAGGCAGTGCCTGCCCTGCCCCTGGACACACTGAGCTGGCCACCAAGACTGGGTGTGGTGGTGCATACCTGCAATTCCAGCACTGGGAGGCTGAAAACAGAGGATCACTACAAGTCCTAGCTGCGTAGTAAGACTCTATAACAAATGCATTAAAAAAAAAGAAAAAGAATTCTAGTAACACATAGAACTAAACAGTTATGGATACAAAGGGGCATATGAGTTCTCTGTTTTTTAAGAAACAAGAACAGAACTTTAATGTTAATTAGCACTATATATCTAAATGAAGGAAGGGGCATTTTATGCATATATGATTCTAAAGTCATAATTAGGCATAATATTGGTAGAAATAGAGCTATGGATTTATGGTGAATAAGGTTACATGGAAAAATATAGCATTCCAAAAAAGTGAAAAAATAGAAAGAAAAACACAGCATTTTAATCTTTTAAAATTAACTGATACATGACACAAAATTGCACATATTAAGGATGTAATTTACATTATATACATTTTTTTTCTTAATCACAGTAGGCACATCAATCTCCACAAATATTCATCCCGTTTTTAAGGCAAATGCTTTCAAAACAAGTTTTTCTTAGAAATTTCAAAGCATATGACACATTAATTTTACTCAGAGTAAGTTATTATATGGGAACTTCTTATTGCTATCTCATTGTAATTTAACATCCTTTTGTCAAGGTCTTTCCCTTCCTCTTTCTCCTATCTCTGTTGATCAACTTCACAAATGACTGAGACTAGGTGGCCTTTGTTTTTCTGTGCCTCATTCATCTCACAGAACATCATGATTTCTAGTTCTGTCTCTGCTGCCACAGAGACAGGATTTCATTCTTTTTAATGGCCAAATTATATGTGTGTGTGTGTATATATATATATATATATATATATATATATATATTCATTTTCTTTAACTACTCTTTAGTTGATGGATATTTAGGTTGTTCCATTTCCTAGATATTGTGAATAACTGTTATGTTTAACAAATTATTGTCTGGAGAAGAATGAAGGTAAGAAAGATGGAGAAATCTAGAAGTGCTTTCTTCACTATCCTATGATTTGGACAGAGAATGATACGGTATGTCTGGAACAAACTAAGGATGGAAGCATAACCACGACTTAGGACTCAAGATGGGAGGAGGAATGGATTAGAATTAGCTTCTAAAGCTCTGTTCAAGAAGCACAGAAGTTCTGGTGCTCAGAACTGCCTGTTAGAGAATGAGTTACATTTCTTGTCTCTAACATCAAAGATTCATGATCTAATACATGATCCTGTAAAATGAGTGGAAATCATGGTATCTTTACAAAAAAGTAACCATGAAGTAAAATTCATGGTGACCAAAAAGGAAGACTATGAAGAGATGTGGGAAGTTATTTTATAGGTTGTAGCAGCAGCCAAGGTAGTAGGCTAGACTTGACTTAGCAGTTTCTTGGCAATTCTGTATTAAGTTTTGTAATGAGCTTTTCAGAATGTGATAGGAGATCTCTGTAGTTACTCAACACAAGTACTGAGTCATAGTAGTCTGGGTACTTTGGACCCCTGTCTGGGTGGATGTGAGGAACAAGAAAAAATGTAACATGACCCACATTTGGTCTAAAACTGTTACTCCCAAGTTCAATAGTTTGACAGCAGCAGAAGTACCTCAGCATCTGGGACATAACATCCGTGCATATAAAAGCCACTGCAAACAGAATGCTACCACCTACTGCTAACCCTAGAGGGGGCAGCTTGAATCACAGACTTCACATCTTTATTACAAGGTTGTTCTAGCAAATGGTAGTAAAATGGTTTGATCTATGGGTTTCTGGCATTGACTGCAAGGCTTTGCACATACTAGGCCAGTGATCCACCACTGAACTTCAATCCCCAGCTCTATCTTCCCATTTTAGTATCAAAGAGATGCTGCACGTGAAACCTTCTGCAAATAAAAATGATAAATCCTGGTCAAAATACAAGTCTATCTGAGCACCTTGGGAGCAAACAGATGTAGGGTGACCACAAAGGGGAGTATATCCCTCAAACCAATGATCATAGGCCTCCACACTGTCACAGCTTTGCCACAGGAATGGCTGGAAGGAACCTTGGAAGCAAACTAGAAAACTTCATAAAAGGGGGTTCTGAAGAAGTGAGCCCCATGCTTGGTCCATGTAAACTGCCTCGATTGTAAATGCTCAAGAACACAATCAAAGCACTGTGGAAAACTGTGTGAATGTTCTTCATAACACTCAAAGTAAAATTACCATACAATCTAAAACACTCACTTTGGGCATATATCCACAAAACTGACTGAACGGATATCTGCTCCCCCAGGTGTGCAGGATTATGCACAATAGCTAAGACATGGAATTAATGATGTTGCGCTATTCAGCCTTACAGAAGAAGAAGTTCTGTTATTTACAGTAATATGGGTGAACGAGGATGACATCACACTCAGGAAAATACATCAGGACAGACAGACACCTGTGACACTAGCGGATGTGTGTGTGGAATCTCAAACAATGGCTTCACAGAAGGGGACAGCACAGCAGTGCCTGGCAGCTGCTGGGAGGGCAGGGGGATGGAAGATGTGGGTTGAAGGGTGCAAAGTTTCAGTTCAGAGGGATGAGTTCAGTGGTCCACTGCATCACATAGTGATCACGGTCAGTAATGCATTGCACATATAAAAATAACTAAGACAGTAAGTCACAGATACGCAATGAATATGCCATGCTCTCATCCCCAGAATTGTGAGCTGTATGGAGATGTACATGTTAACTATATTCTATTTAACCATTTTATTACATATATATATATATATATATATATATATATATATATAAAAGTATTCCACCATGACCTAGAAATGTATACACTTACAATTTGTCAGTTAGAAGTAAAAGTCACAAACTGTAAATCATAAAGTGAAAACAGTCTAAATAGTGAATATGTCGCTCACCATGACAGAGGAGTTATTTCATAGCTTCACTTTAACAAAGATAATTGCTTCCTAAAGTAAAAGTAATGATACTTTTAAAAATAATCTAACAGAATCTAGAGTCTCCATAACATAATACTTACAAGGTTCTGGATATAATTCAAAACTACTTGACAAAAATCCAGGAAAATGTGACCTATTTTCAAAAAAAAAAGTAACCAACGGATGCCAATTCTAAAATGAACCAAATATTGGAAGTATAAAGCAAATATTTGTAGATGGCTATGATAATGTGCTCAATGCGATCAAATACATCTTTGTAATGGATAAAATTATACAAAGTCTCATCAGGAAAAACAATCATATTCAAGTAATTTTCAAACTCAAATGAAAGTAGCATCTATAAAACACCATATTAATTAGTACAAAACCACTATATCTCTATATTCTAAACAACCATATTCCTGAAAAATACCTAAAATCAACTGCTCTTGAAAGGCCATAAAATAGTTAAAATTAACCAGAGAAAAATTTGTTTTAGGCCCTTGGTCTCAATCCCATATAAAAAGTGAACTAAAACATACTTGGCAACCCATGTGCGAATAAAAATATGCAAATTCCCCACTTGGTTCCACTTTCCAACAGGCTTCCAAGAAACAAAATATAACATTTATAAAGAGAATATCAGCTATATAAAGGGGTGTGAAGTCAAACTTTTCTCACAAATGTTTGCCTTAACTATTTTTTAAATGTTGGTGTTCCTTTGAGCTTATATAATGCAAAGCATATAAATATGATTCATGGAAATTAAAGTGAAATAATTTGTATGCAACACCATTAAACTATTCCTATTATGTTTCACATATATTAGTTACAGCAAAATGGTAGGAAAAAATGTGAATAATTAGGGAATCACATTGACCAAATTTCTTTGACAAAGTACTGTTTTCCATCCTAGGGGATATAGACATCTATTTGGTAAATGGCTTCAATGAGAGCTTTCTAGAACATTTTAGAAGAGCAAAGGAAGTTTTAATCAATAATTATGTGAACAGAAAGAGAGCTGCTGACCTAAGGAGGTTGTGATGCCCTACTTAGTAAGCTGATAAAAAGCAACAGGGTTTGAAGAAATAGCAAAGGAGCTATCAATGAATATGGCACCCAAAACATAGTTTATCAGGCATCTATTTAGCCACATAGTAAATCTGTAATGTATTCTTAAAATGTCAACAGTAGCTATACACACACACACACACACACACACACACACACACACACATATTTCTCAAATCTGTTTTTCCAGGATTAAATATATCAATGTCTGAAAGGGACAAAAGAGATCCAGTCCTAGCCCAGGCCCGGTGAGTGTGTGGGAGAGCTTCCGGCTACCCTGCGCCAGTGGGACCTATTTGTCCCAGCCCAGGCGCAGCATGGGTGAGACCCTCTTCCACCCCCTTGGGACACCCCCCATCACTCCGTAGTACCCCACCCCCAGCCACCAAGCAGGAATTTCTGTGGCGTCCCGGGAACCCCCAGATCCAGTCCTAGCCCAGGGCCAGTGAGTGTGTGGGAGAGCTGCTTCTCCCTTCTACTCCACCTTGTTCCCTCCAGACTCAGCTCAGGCCTGGCATACAGGCCTGAGGTGAAACCCTGCAGCTGCAATCCCTACAGAGAGTGTAGGGGACAGAACCACCCAACTAGTCCAGGAGCAGAATATCTTGCCAGAGGGGCACAACAGGTTCACCCCCAAGGGCAGCAGCAGGAAGGAGCTGAGCACAGCAGCCAGACCCAAGCCAGGCACAGCTGAATAAATCCAAACTTTGTAGATCTGCACTTGAACTTCAGTAGGTGCTAAGGTTATAACTGCACCAAAGCTTTACAACAAAGGTCAAAAGACAGTGCTACACAAAATGACAATGAGAATGAACAAAATGCAATCTCAGACCCCAAGCCCATCCATAACAAGTGCAGAGGACACTAACACAGAACAAATTGGGAATCACACAGCTGAAATCAATGAATCAACGGCTTCTGAAAGGGACAGAATAAAATTAAAAAACAAATAAATAAGGGCTGGGGGTGTAGTTCAGTGTAAAGGTATCAAAAATAAGAAAGAATTCCACTTGTGACTCTTAGGGCTGGATGGATTCTACAGTTATTTAGCAGCACCATGTGATAGTTAAGTGTTGTACCACTGTGAATGAAATACGCCTAGCTGTTTGGCTTAGCATGGGTTTACAGAGCATGAAAGACCCTCCCTCAGGGGCATCAACCAATAGGCTTGTTCCCTGAGTGGAATAAAAAGGGAAAGATGGAAAACTCACTTTTGTTTCCTTGAAAGAGCTGTAGTCTTCACCTTGGCCCAGGAGGTCCATCTAACCTTTCAGTACAGCTTTAGGTTTCCTGTTTTGGGCTTGGATAGGACTCTTCAGTGAGCTCCAGGCCTTTGAATTTTTATGAAATCCTTTGGATCTCCTGCCCACAGACAACACTATCTGACTAATTCTGCAGAAGGCCACTGTAAGCCTACCTTGTAAGCTATCTCTGTCTGTACCTATATCCATATGGCTGGTATTGCAGCTCGTTTTCTCACAAGCAGTGCCAGGTGCACTGAGCAATGCATTACCCAGCGACAGAGGGAGCAAAGGTGGAGCCTTGACCTCCACAGCCCACTTTTTTCTTAGGCATGGGAACAACAGGTTATCTGGGATGGACAGTGGTCCCAGACACTGGCAAATATAAATGTGAGTATTATTCTTTTATTATTCCTATTTGTCATCTACTAACTATTTTTGTTCTTAAAATTCAGGCCTGTTTCCTCATTCTTCTCACTTTCTTATTAGACTCAGCCACCAAAACCTTGACTCACACTGCAAATTATGTTTCTACTGGGAAATTCAGTGAAAGTGAAAAAAAAAAAAAAGGCCTACAAGAATTTGAAAAACATTATACCACCACCAGCAATGACTGAGTAGTTGCTGGTATAAAAGTGAATGTTTAATAACTGCCTCCCAACTATCCAAAACCAAAATCCTGATTTGTATCATAAATTTTCAATATTGGACTAATTTTAAGCTATCAATATGATGTCACTGAATGTGTAGTTGTGAAGCAATGGAAACCAGCTTCTTATTAAAGGATAATTTCCCCCAAGAAGGCACAATCCGTTGAAATAGACTGCAGGGTCATAATAGGAAAATGGGGTAAATAATTAGGAAGTTATGGTTTTGAGCATTGAATGTCTTTGCTTTTTATATGATTTAATCTCAAGTTGACATAACTTTTCAGTAATGTTCATGACTTGTGTAGATTACTCCTGTAATTCTTCAAAATTCAACAATTGGTTTTAGGCAGGCAGTGGGTGCTCACCACAAGGAGAGGATCATCATTATAGGGTTTGGATTATGGACTGGAGACCACAGTTGGTCACTTTCAGCTGTTCCTGGTCAAGTCAATGAATTTCTCTGATTTTCCACTCTCCTATTTTTATCATCTCTATTTAGTAGACTTGTTGCAGACAAAGTGAAAGACTACATGTAGGGCACACTCGGGGGAGGGGGAGGGCTGAAATATAGTAACATTCATAATAATCTACCCCATTGTTACAATTCATAATAAAAATTCACTCTGAGTAATATCATAAATTGTCATTGCCACAAAATTAAAAAAAAACTGCTCCTGCTGACAAACAATGAGTGGAATTTCACTGATGGGGTTTTTCCCATTTTGTGATTACCAGAATTATACAATTTTGATCCCTCCTGCTTCCTAGAAAGCAGACGATGGTGTATTACTAGAAACTCAAAAGGAAGAAATGGTTGCAGCTAATATGATGAATGCAGTGTTTACTTAGCTAGAACAGAAAGGGATCCACACATTTTGGAAGATATCGCCAACAAGCATAATTCTGAATCAGCATTATCTCAGGCATTAATTCTGATGAACTAAGAATATCACGATCAGAAAAACTTTGATATTGCTTTTAGGCTTGGCAGGAAGAGTGCTTAATATGTAAGCTACAGGCCAGCGAGATAGCTCAGCGGACTAAGCACTTGGTTTGGAAAGCACAGGGACCAGGGCTTAATCCCTGGTCCTGCACACCATGCTGGCCCCATCCCCGGGGTTTACTGAGCCGGCAACTGAGTTCAGGCATGATGGAACACACCTATAACCTCAGCGTTAGGGAGCCTGAAAACAGGAGGACCACTATGAGTTCAATATGCATAGTGAGACCCTTTACCAAATACACAAGTGAATATATCTACCTATATCTATCTATGTCTGTCTGTCTGTCTGTCTGTCTCTCTCTCTCTCTCTCTCTCTCTCTCTCTCTCTCTCTCTCTCTCTGCCATGATGGCTGGTCCTAAAGAAGAAAGCATTATGTACATTGACATGCTGGTGCTAGATTTATGTTTACAGTGCTGGAAGAAACAAAAGAAAAAAAATTACCACTTGCATGTACCGTAGTCCTGAATTCTGGGGTATCGGACATTTGAAACCAAGGCTGATTAAAAAAAAATACAATGGGGACTTTGGAAAACATTTTCCGTAATTTATGGTTGCACAGAAAACTGGCTGAACTCAGAATTCTTACGGGGGGTGGGCGGATGGAAACTTAGGTAAAGGAAATCTACTAGGAATCAAAAGAAAAATCATTCCTGGCTAGATTTCAGTGTTCCCCAGAAAGCAATACATCAGGCGCAGCGAGGTTGGGGTATTGTTTGGGCCGTGTGGCAGTGGAGGTTGTACATCATGCTGGCTTTGCTTTCCCAAGCACGATAACTATTCCAGTTCCACAGAAGCAGCAAGCCCAGCAGAGTCTCGCAGCAGAGGGCCAAGTCTACAGTCTCCTGAAGTGAACAGGGCAGGATTTAACTGTGCTCTGACCTTTCCAGGGGACACCTTGTGTTCTGTGGAAAATGAGCGTCAGATTAACTACAATCAGGTTTACCTTAATTAATTCCTTGCTTCTGTAAGTATTTTCTAGGGCGTTCACTTTAGAGTCTCCTCAAAGAGTCAAATTCATTTATCTTACTTAGGTACGTACTTCAGAGGCAACTGCATATCCACAACATCAATTCTGAGGCGCTCCTAGCAGTGGTAGTAAGAGCCACTTTTGAACACGTTCTAAAAAATTATCCTCATTTTAGTGTCCTTTGCAGTCAATTAAACTCCTTGTTCACTAACATTCACCTAATGAAATAGTCTTCTTTTTAAAACCCTCAAAAGTATACAGAAGGACAAACATCTTGTATCCAACACAAAATTCACAAACATTGCGGGGTGATGAATAACAGCTCAAAGTATAAATATAAAATATGGGGAGTTTGGATTGGTGGTGTGCTAAGCAGTGACGAAAATGTCATACTGCTGGTACCAGGTCTTCGGGTTGTGTCTCACACTCTACATACTGAATGTCCTGACATCTAAGGAATGGCTTGTTTCTCATGGTTTTCCAGCTCCAATGGCTATCTTGAAGCTACCTTAAAAATCATGTAATCCCAATTTTAATAGTACAGACAGAAACTTAGGCAGTATTTTTGGTGAGTATTCTCTGTATTCCAGATGTGTGTTTTTTGTTCTCTCCTTTAATTCTTACAACTGGCCCATTCATGAGCATAACAGCAAAAGCATACAATTATTGCCTGGTTTCTAAGGTGTCAGGTCCTACACGATTTAGGTCTCCTGATAGCTGCAGGAGAGGCTATGATAGTGTCCTGTTCTACAGAGGAGAAGACTGGGAAAGAAATGCTGGGCAGGACAAAGATGTAGGTCGGGAAGTGGGGGTATGGGGGTGGGTTCCAGTCTCCTCCCTGCAGCGCACAGAGGTATAGCGCTGCAAGAGACCGAGGGACAACAGCGCCTTCCACACCTTTACCTCTAGTTCCAAGTTTATCACAGGGAATCCAGGAGGTGTCTCTTCTGAAAGCTACCAACATAAAGTCCATTTCTTGCTTGTGTAAAGTGCAGGAACAGTTTGGCCACCAGGGCCAGGAGCTGGAGGCTGCCCACACTGGCAGGCAGCAGGAAGGCCCACCGGTGGCTGGCTGGGCGCTCCAGTGCTTGGCACATGCATCTGCATCTGTGGACACCCTGAAGAAACATGACCGGGTGTGGACATGCCTCCAGACTGACTCCTAGTGGCTTCACCACATGCAGTATATGTGTTCAGTTGGAATTGCTCTGAAAAGAGGATGTGTTCTTGTTTGCTTTTGAGAAAAGAATTTTTTTTAAATGTATTTTGGTACAGGGTCTCACTATGCAGCTAGGACTCCTAGTGATCCTCCTGTTTGCAGCCTCCCTAGCACTGGGATTATAGGTAGGTACCACCATGCAGCCCTGGTGGCTGAATCAGCGCACCCCTGGTGGAAAGGCTGGTGAAGCATGTGATGCTGGGGACTGAACTCTGGTCCCTGAGCTTGCCTAAGCAGGTGCTGAGTCCACTGAGCTATCTCCTCCACGCTTATAAAAAAATGCTTGTCCTCCAGGCTGACATTTTCACACTGAGGACATAGTTTTTATTTTATGGGGAAAAGTAAGGGAAGTGTTTCTCTTTTATGAAAATGTGGGAAGAAAGAGTTAGAGACACTTTGAGGAGAGCTGACTTGGTGCTGAAAAGATTCTATCTTTCAATTTCTGTAGGAGCCATGTGCCTTTTAGAGGTGATGTTTGCTCGACTTAACAGGAGATTCGAGAGATTTCCGTCCGGCACTCACCAACCAGGGCTTCTCCCCGACATACGACTGACACTTTGGAGTAGATTATTCCTTGTTGTGGCCTTAGAGTGCCCTCAGTTTCACCCTGGGATGTGGTGGGTGTCACTTCACTCCTCCCACCTTGTGTTAGGGCCATCCCCCCCAGTGGATAGCTCAAGTAGGAAAGTGATGAAGACGCAGCAAGTGCAGATGCCAACGCCCCACCATGCCCCTATGCACATGTATCTCATGTGTGTTAATAAAAAAAAAAATCAGGAGAGCGCTAAGGGATAGGGAATCTGCCATGACAGATAAGGGAATCCACACCCTTGGTTACCCTTGACAGTACCCCCTTGCATTAGCCCCATCATTCTTCCTAAGAAACCCCTTAGGTTTCCCACCCTCTCTGCTCCCTGTCATCTGGCCCCACTCCACCTTTTTCTGCCCACTGGATTCACCTCCTAAGGCAGATCTGATTTTGTGCTGTTCCTGGAGATAGTCTCAGTGGGCTCCTTTCTTCCCAGTGCCCACCGCACCCACATCTGGGGCTGTGCATTGGCCGTCCCAACCCTGTCTCTTCCAGCTTCCCACTGCTGCCCCAGAGAGAACTTCAGCTTCAGACACCAACATTTACAGTGACTTCTGGCCTGCACGAAGTTCAGTGCCAGCATCGTCATTGAACGCTGCTTTGTCTCAACATCTAGTCCCTCTCCAAACTCTTCTACATACAGGTCCCTTGCTGTTTGTTTTGTGGAAATGGAGTTTGGATGCAAGGCCTTTCCACTGAGCTACCTCCCAAAGCTTTAAAAAATTTTTTTTGAGACAGGTTCTTCTAAGATGCATAAGATGGGCTCAAACTTGAGGTCTCCTTGCCTCGCCGTCCTGAAGTGCTGGGATTACAGGTGTGTGCCACCATGCCTAGTTCAGATGGGCTTTTAATCCATGTTTTTCTTTGCATTTTTCTCTGATTACAGAACTTGGATTTATTGACCTCATTGCTAGTTCAGATGTTACCTCTCTTGACAGCTCTTTAGTGCTGTGTCCAGAACCTTCCTTCCATCTTGGAACTCTATGGAGTCTGTAGAAATTTCAAATTATTCGAGTAGCCAATTCACACCAGAGAGTTTTGCTATGTGCCCAGGAGTGCAAAACCTCACCTAAACTTTTTTTTTTTTTTTGTATTTTAGGGAGGGGTCTACAGGGTGTTCAGGGTCTCACTAGTAGCTTGGACTTGTAGTGATCTACCTGTTGATAGCCTCCCAAGAGCTGGGATTACAGGTGTGTGCCACCACACCCAGGTTAATCACGTGCCCTGGGGTGGGGCCAGCACGGCAGGCCTGGGGATCGAACCCCTGGCTCCTGAGCCTGCTCGTAGGCACTTTAATCCACTGAGCTATTTGGCCGGCCCTCCTCTATACTTCGTAGTACTGTGACTTGCACAGAGACCATGCTCAGCACACGTATCCTGAGTTAATGAAAAAAGCAGTTAAGGGAGACCTTTGCGGTGCTGTCAAATGAGCTACAAAATTGTGCTAGGCCAAATGGTCTCGCTGCCTAATTTTGGTTGTATAAAATTCACTTTACAAAACAAGTACCTTTGCTTTCTTGAGGATTTTCAGATTTCAGGTATGTACTGAAATAAGCAAAAACTAGTTGAGAAGAGCATCGCCACACGGGATCCTACTACGGAATGGGCCCTGGCTGGGCCTGGGGGAGGGGCACTGTGGAAGAACCCCTGGATCCACACCAGACCACGGGAAAGAGCAAGCACTAACTGGTGGTCAAGTGGCTCAGCTCTGCTGTGGCCCACGTCTGTTGGGCTTGCCTGACTCTCCCCGCAGGCCAGAGCCACATGCTGGATGGGAAAGGGATGCCTCGGGGTGCAGATCTGACAGAGGGCTCATGAGAATATGCTGCCTAGTGGTGCAGTAGCCACCAGAGCCTGCGCGTGCGTGCACACACACACACACACACACACACACTCTGTGGGGTGTGTTACAGAGACAAGATGCCTAGGAACACCATTCTTAAAATGTATCCTATTTTAAAAACACAACACTGGAGATACATGCATACATATGCACACACACGAATATACATACATGCACACATATGTGCATAGCATGGGTGCATAGGTACAGATGTACTCTATGAATAGATTTATCTGGTGGATTGCAAGACCAAGAGCACCTAAAATTTTCTCTGAGATCAGAGCAACAACAGGAAGGAGAGATTGAATGCAACATGCTTCTATCTAAGCAGCTAGACACACAAAGCTGAAATAAATGCTGTTTCACAACAGAAACATTTTTCTCTTCATTATCTCTCATCATTTTCTTGCAGCTCTGAGATGAAAAGGCGGATAGACACTGACACTTTCTCTGTTCTAATCCAGTGAAAAATGCCTGTTGTTTCTAAATTTAGCTCATTATCACGATCCCGCTTTTGCCGAGGCTTCAACATGGCTAATAAGGGATCTGATGACTAATCTCACAGGAAGAGTGACTGAGGGCTAAGCCATTCCTACCCCCCTGCACACATCTGTTATCAGAGCAAGTCGGCTGAACCAGTATTTTGACCCTGCAGGCTTCTGCTTTTGCCTGAACCCCTGAATTGGGAAGTGCAGATTATAGGCTCCCGGGTGAGATTCCTGGCATGGATGACCGAAGGGAGGAAAGGAACCAAGGCCCCAACTGGCTTCTCTGCTAGGGAAGTGCGACTTCACCGGCTTGCTAAAGGATGACACGGTGGCATGCACAGGGTCCAAGGAGGCCTCAGAAAGTACAAACTGGGACTTCAGCTCACCACACACCCATGGGTAGGGTGTAGATTTGCCTCTCAGCTCAGAGATAATGAAGCGTTTAAGGCGCATCAGTGAGAGTCATGAAGAGGGTACCGAGGAGGCCCTGAAAAGCTACGAGCCCACAGAGAACAGCACGAGGGCCTCAGCGAGAGGCACATGTGCTCGGGGCTGGGGTGTTCACGTGGTCCTCACCATCGATGATCGGGGCTGCGTTCCTGCGCCCTCAAGTCACCCTCTTTCAGGCTCCAGCAGAATCCAAACCATTTCCGTGTGGTGAAGGTGAGCTCCGCGGACCCTGACCACTGCCTCACCGCGGGCAGGCGTCCTTGGAAGGGAGGATCGCTCCGCGTGAGCCCAATTTATAGGCCTGGTGCGTCCTTAACACCCCTAAGGATTTCTTTTTTTGGCGGGGGGCTTGATCTTAAATAGTTTTTATGTCCTGAAGCTGTAGTTTCTCTTAAAATTAAAATCATATAATTACAAGTTTGCTTGTCTCTTCATTTAAAATAGGGCTGACCCCAGGGGGGTGGGGTTGACAGCTCGGTGACTGCCTCAACACAGGTGCCCCCTCTGCTTCCCAATGGGCCTGGTGGGGGTTTGAATGGCAAAATTATACATAAATTATTCAGGGTCACTGATTTGCTTTAATACAAAAATGACTGGCTTTATTGAGGCCTGGAGGCATACACCCATCATCCTGGCACCGAGGAGGCTGAGGCAGGAGGATCGCTATGAGCTCTAGGCTGTGCAGAAAAGACAGCCTGGTGTTAGGGGACATTTGAACCAAAGCAAGTGGGAGAATGCCAGGGGAAAAGGCAGAGATGCGTTTTGTTGCTTTCTCTTGGGGCAAGGTGCACCTGGCAGTTAGAGGCTTGGCACGAGCTTCTGACATTAGCAGCGCTCCTCAAACACTGTTGACATTCAAGGTGGTTTTCTCACGCATCAGCAGGGGAGTATTACTGTCTCCGTCGCCTATCTCTGCTATGAGGTTCAAAGGAGACAGTGGCTAAAAGACATCCCCAGCCCCTTCCCCCCGAAAGAATGGAAGCTCTCATGCTAGCAAAGTGTGATTGTGCAGACTGTTCCTACAAATAAGCGGAGTGACTACTCCTGTATCAAAATGTTGTTAAGGTAGTGTATACAGGAGAGGGGAGGGAGGGAGGGAGGAAGTAGAGGAAGGGGGAGGAGGAGGAGGAGGCCCACACGCGAGGCTGCGATCGTGCTTACCAATGTACTCACTCACTACAGAAGGTGAGAGGACCTTGCTTCCCAGTGCACAAATACTGCTGTCGGCCAAGAGAAAACTAATGAAGGCAATATCGTTTAAGATCACAGGAGAGATGGGAAACTTACTGATGTTTTTGAGATGGTATCTCCATGTGCTGGGGTTCCTGCCTCAGCTTTCTAATGGTTGGAACTACAGGCGGAGACCACAGCAAACTGAGTATTTTCATACAAAAAGTAAAGCTAAAATTACAGACTTTAAACTTCTAGGCTCCTTTAAAAATGCAAGTTTTCCTCTTCATTATTTCAGGCTCCCTCTCGAAATTTTGTACAGATAAAAATCTGATCAGTTTGAAGAGCATTTCTACCACTTAATTGCTTCTGAAATGGTAGGGAGCTTACAATTAGTTCATGATTCATAATCTTCAAAGCTTAGTAATTATTTTAAAAAGGAAACTAATTTTCTGAAACAATATGGGAGCCAAACGTATGTTTAACTTTTTTCTAACTGGAATACAGTGATTTTGAATAAAGGAGAGAATTTCAGAGGAGAATATTGAAAATGGTACTTAATAATACAAAATAATTTCAAAATACAAAAATGGGCCTGCACTAATGAAAAGGGATTAACAACTTCTCATGTTTGTTTCTGATGCAGGAAATGTAATGTTGCACACATGGAGTAGATTAAATAGATCAAATGAGGGTGGCCAGATAGCTTAGCAGATTAAAGCACCTGATTAGGCAGATGCAGGGACTGGGATTCGATACCCAGCATGCAGTGCTGGCCCCACTCCTGGGGTGCACTGAGAGAGCAAATGAGACTGGGCGTGGTGGTGCGCACCTGTAATCCCAGCGCCTAAGAGGCTGAGAACAGGAGGATCACTACAAGTCCGATCTGTGTAGTGAGACCCTGTAGACCCTGCACTAAATACAGAAAAAAAGAACAAGGAAATACCACGGGTAGGATTTTTCCAAAACCTGATATATTATTACATGACAAAAACTATGGATTTCTTAATAATGCTAAACGGACTTGCAACTTTAGGTCTCCTTCACTTTTTAATGCTTCAACCAGCTAAAAGTAATCAGCAATAATAATCTGATTATTAAAAAACCAAATGTGATGTGTTAAGAACATGTAATGAATATTCTTCATTAAAATTTTTCCACACAATGTTCTAACAAAGCATCAAGTGCTGGGTTGGTATGATCTTAAACAACAAATTTCCTCTGTTTGAACATTAATATGTTTCTTTTCAGTTCCATATATGAAAAATGCTATTTACAAGTTCAAACTTATAATGAAGCAGTGTATGTAGAATGGTAGCCCTGGTGCATTCACATTCACATTCCTGGGACCTGTGAGTAGGTGACCATAGGCATCAGAGCTGCTCTGGCTATGCGATTAGGTTCAGAACCCTATGAGGGGGAAATCGTACTCAATAACGAGCTGGGGTCCACCCTGCTCCAGGGTCCCCACAGGAGGAAGACAGGAGGAACAGAGGCAGGCAGGGGGGAAGAATTCCAGCTGGTGTGGGTTTGTACACCAACAAATGTGTTTACCCTCTTGTATCTGCATGAAGGAAGAACACCAGTTGTCTCCCAGGCTGCTCTGAAGGAAATGAAACTCTCCCTCTACATGCATTTTCATTTGCAGGGTTTCACTCCTCCGATCGGACCCCTGATGATCCTCCTGTTTTCAGCCTCCCAAGTGCTAGGATTACAGGTGTGTGCCTCCATGCCCAGTCTCACTTGCCATGTCAGTATGCCCTGGGGGGTGGGGCCCACATGGCGCTCGGGTGATCAAACCTCAGTCACTGTGGCCTGCCTAAGCGAGTCCTTTAGTCTACTGGGCGTGGTGGTGTGCACCTGTAATCCGGGTGATCAAATCCTGCCTAGCCCTTCATGTATTTTAGCTTCATATGTTTTATTTTGGACTTTTGACCTATAAGCCATAAAATGATATTCATTGATTTAAGCAACTGAGTTTGTGGCAATTTGTCCCAACAGCAATAAGAAATTAATACATGGAGTTTTATATTTTTTAAAATCTCATCATTCATAAATGTTAGATGTCCTATAAGTTTTTCTAAAGAAGATAAAAGTTCAAGAAAAAAGACCGAAAAAAAAAAAAGAAGACCAAAAAAGACCAAAAAAAAAAAGAAGACTAAAGAAATAGACCTACCTGCAAATTCCCAGACACATAGATTAAGAAGTATGCTTTACAAAAGCAGTGTATGGACTCTCTCCTGTTGCTCTATTTGATGAGTTTTAACTCCTGGTCACTATGGTGTGGACCTTTCCTATAAACAAACTCAGCAAAAATACACAGGGAAAGGCGATTTGAAGAAAGCTTTAAAGAAGCCAGGCACACCGCTGAACAATTTCATTAAACAAGGAATCCTTCAGTGCTTCATGCAAACATCCTGTGTGTCCAGTGAAGGGTTTAAACAAGTGCATCTGCCATGCACCTAAGCACTGAGAAACAGTACTTCCCAGGGGGAAATCCAAACAGGAGCTGTGGGGGTGGGGTGGGTGGTCTAGGGTCTGCATCTCATTCAGTCATCTCAGATACTTTCTAATGCTTTGCAGTTGGGCAGGGAAAGGTACACGCAGGAGTGTATTGTGAGTGATTCTTCAAAGGAAATAAGAAGAGTGGCATGCAGCATGCTTTCAAGACTGACCAGGAATTTAGCAACTGCTCTTAAGAGCTGCAGGAAGAAGACATAAGGATAAGCGAGATGCATTCCAGGCCCGTGAGCAAGGGTTGAACATGGGACTGAATTCGTTGTTTCGGGATTACTAAGCAGTGAGAGTGTGGCAAGGGGTCTGGAGAGAGTACCAAGAAATTTGTCAACAGAACAGTAGGACAAGGCCTGCTGGGCAGTGGTGCAAAGGATCTGCACTGGGCAGGGAGTGGGATCTGGATCAGAAGAAACGAAAGGGAGGAGGAGTGAAATAATCCTGGTGACAAATGACTGCTCCTAAATGAAAGCAGGAGTGAAGGAGGCGCAGAGTTGATCGGAGAGAACAGTAATTGAGAAAGGGCCAGAGGTGGAGAAAACGCTATACGTGAACGCTCTAATATAAATATATAAACACATACTTTAGAAATCCTCGGAGCTTCCAGAGTGGCCACCCTACAATAAGCCCTGCTCAGAAGCAGCGATAAATGGCTGTGACATTTCAGCCACGCCTGAACATTTAGCTCAAATCGTCTTGCATGATGACAGAATATAATATGCGAAACTCGACACAAAGCAATTTGGGAGGTAGACAAGTGAATTTCTCTGTTATTTCTATGCACGCTGGCTCTGAGCTCAGGGAGCTGTGTGTGTGTGTGTGTGTGTGTGTGTGTGTGTGTGTGTGTGTGTAAATATTAGAGAAGAGAATTCCCGACCTCTGGCATTCCTCATGGACTGGGTCTTGAGGTGAGAGGGTGGAGCAGATGGGACAGGAATTTCAGTAGGAAGCACCTTTCGTGTAAGGTGTCAAGTTGCCTGGAGAATACTAATGTTAGAAGACTGCTGAATTTTTCATTACTACTGGTAATCTGCCATTACAATGCCTGACCTGTCACCAGCCTACCAGCCTCTGTCCAGAGTGACTTAAATTAAGACCTTTATCTCAGCATCCTCCACCATCTTGGATCTTCCTCCAGCCTTTGGGGCTGTGAGGTCCTGGTGGCCGCCCCCGCCCCCACACGTCACGTGTATGTCACAACACCCACAGGGAGGGTCTGTGCGCCAGCCTCTCCTCCCCAGGGGCCCAGCCCAAGTCCAGCGAGATGACCTCGCGTGTGCTCATACAAAATGCTATTTGAAAAACAGCAACACTTGTGATGCTTTGTGCAGCCCTAAATTCATAAGCACTACGTGAATTGTGGCCAGAGGGTTCTGCTGGATAGCAGAGGGCATGCCTCAGCTTGGAGAGAAATGATACAAGTCCTCAGTATGTCCAGGGCAGCCTGCCTTTTGCTGTGAGTCTGTCTTTGATCTGATGCTAGAGAGAGCAAAAAACTATCAACCTCTCTCATGCTTGCCCTAGGTCTAGCTGTCTCCTGGCTTATAATGTATCTTACTCTCCCTGCTATAGAAAAATGAAAAGTTCAAATATTTTACTAATTATAGAACACATTGGCTGTTCTGGAATTTGTATGAAAACTCAAAATCTATTAAACCTACTTACAAAATAAGAAAGCTAAGGATTTGCTGGTAATGTGTAAAAAAGTGACTTGCTTCAGTAGTAGAGGGAACTTTACATGCTTGTCTTCACTTACTCGAAGTGCCCAGGAACCCAGGCAGTCTGTGGACCTTGGGTTTGAGTTCCAGCTCTGATCTTCACCAGATGGGAGCCTGTCCACTCATCCTGACTTTCCTGTTCCTGAGTTTCCTTCCTATCTAGTGAATGTTAATGGTATTTTGATCTCAGATGGGAGCCATGAGGTCCACCCCTTGGTCAACCTAAGTGTCCATACACTATGACAAGAGGAGTTGACAGAGGAGCTTTCCCCAAAGAAGTACACGGAATGAGGCATGATTTTCATGACACCAAAAGGAAGTACCTGTTCCTGATGTACTTATATAGGTAGCTGCTACCTTAAAGGCCTTAAGTGTGGAAGGTAGGAGAAACAGGAGTGAGAAACCCAGCAGGAGGAAACCTGGAGATATTTAACATGGCAGACAGAAGAAGGAAAGGGAACAGAGCAGGAAGCACAGAAAGGATTTCGGCAGAAAGCAAGGGTAGGCCTCTCCTCCCAGGACAGCAGGCTGCTCCGAAAGTGCGCCTCAGGGGCTCCCACAACAGGTCCTCCTCAGAGAATCTCAGGGATCATTGAGCCAAGGGTGAGGACACTGTGAGAAGGTGCTTTGGGAAGCCAGGAGGGCCGCCCCAGAGAGGAGCGAGCCTTTTCAGCAAGAGTCCTGAAATGCTGGGCCAGCTGGGAAAGGCAAGAAGGAGTAGATGGTCTCCCCTCCCCCCGCAAGGGCTCCATCCGCAGGACCCAAAGCCCTTCCCATGCACGCATCAGAGGACAGACCCCTTACTGGGGCTGTCCTAGGGATCTTGGATGATTCTTGCTTCTGAATACTCTTGGAAGAAACATGAAACGGTTTTGATTACACTAGTGATTTTGCAAAAATTAAAGAATAATCAGGACTCTTCTAGCCCACAATAAATACACACGAAGATACCAGCTTGCTCCACAGCATGTGATACAGTTAACAAAACAACTAAAGATTATAAATAAGAAACTGCCAACCTAAAACTGATATTAAAATACCTGTGATTTATTAAAGAATTAATAATTTATTCTTAATTATTTTATTAATTAATAATTAACAATAAAGGTTATTTAAATATAAACACTTAAATGGCTACAGCACTTAAGAGATAAGATGCTGTATCTTTAAAGTATTTAAAATTAAATTTAAATATAATTGTTAATTTAAAACAAGTCTTTGCAAAAGAATGATTAACTACCTATGTTGTGAAAAGGTCCAAAATATATCACTATATTCCAAGTTATATGTTAATAGTTGTTAACTAGGATTAAAAGAATCACCTCTAATTATAATATCGGAACTTATACTAAGACATAAACTAAATATGATATATGTATTTAAAGTCATGTGGGTTTTGGCTCAATGTTAATGGTAACGTTTGTATCAATTTTAAATTAGCTCACTTTAACCTTCATAGAACTATTAATTACAGTATCACATAGTCACAAATACAACTAAAATGTGTAACACCCAAAAAATACACCTTCTAAATATTTTGTCCCTGCAATAAGATCACTTTGTGTTGGGGCTGGGGAGATAGTTTATTAGAATAAGCGCTTGCCTGGCAATTGCAGGGTCCTGAGTTCAATCCCCGGTACTACCAAAAAAAAAAAAAAAATCACTTTGTGTAGGAAATAGTTGCTTAAAATTATAAAAATGTCTTAAAAGTACTCATAACAATGCAATTCACATTAATAAATGTTAATAAAATCATTAAATTAGCATACTTGTGGTTTTAATCAAAGGAGAAAACAAGTTAGTTTTTCAAAATAATGCTGAAATTAATTTGTAACTAAACCATTGGTAGAATATTTTCCAATATCATTTCTTCACAACTTAATATAAATTTAAATAAATACCTGTGAATGCTTTGCCAGAAATTTTTCTAACTCATATTATGAAAACATTAATTTTATTGCTAATTGGTTACGCTTCATTTCAACTGAGGCTAATTTTTAAAAAATTAACTAAATATAAAAATACTATATGTGTCTTAGTTTACTGTGCTGTACTGATTCGTTTAGGGAATCTTGCTTAGGGCCGGCCAAATAGCTCAGTGGATTAAACTGTGCTTGCAGGTGCAGGGGCCAGGGGTTTGATCCCCGGGCCTACCATGCTGGCCCCACCCCTGGGGCATGCTGAGAGGGTGATTGAGACTGGGCGTGGTGGCGCGCACCTGTAATCCCAGCTCTTGGGATGCTGTAAACAGGCAGACCACTACAAGTCTGATCCTGAACACTCTGTCGACCCTTCCCTAAAATACAAATAAATAAAGAAAGAAAGAAATAAAGAAATAAATAAAGGGATCTTGCCTGATTCATTGTGCGAATTCATCTAATGAGGATCTCGGACACTGCAGGCCTCAGTTTCCCTTATTATATAGGCAGGAAGCTGTCAGAGGAGCCCTCCTGCCCAACTTCCATTCTGGTTCAGAGATTGTACTCAGTAATTTTAATCTTTTCAATTTTCACACATCTTCCTGAATTATTACCCATACTTTAAAGCTGTATTTTCGGTTGCCTTTGTATGCCATAACATAATACAGTTTAGTGGTTTTAGAATCTAATTTTGAATCATATCCAAGAAAACTGGCATTATGTTTATGGTATTGGGTGACTATATCAAGGTCGGTTTTCTACAGGAATTGTGACATTGTCAGGCAAGGACTGAGACTCAGTCCTACCGCTGCTTGGTTCCATAAACTGGAGCAAGTAGGGAGACACATTTGTATCATTTCTTGGTGCCAATATTATTTTAGAAACAGTAGCTATATCCATTTTTAGAATTCGAAAGTTACTGAAATCTTGTGTATACCCCTTCATTGCTGAGGAGGTATGCAAATCCTCACACTATCTAATTCACAATGGCAATAAAGACACTACAGAAGAAACCGAACAATACCACAAATATTTCTTTGTTCTTTCTCTATTAGTGTCTTGCTCTATTGGTGAAACACTTGTACCTGACCCGTCTTTAGTATGCAAGATGGGTTTTGAAACAGTTTCTCCTCAGTCCCTGCTAAATATCCTACTGACAGTTTTGTTTCTTTTTCCCTTTGGAAGAACTCTTTCATGAAAAGGATCAGTCCACTTATCTGATGTTAGGAAGCAAAACTAGAATAGATAATTCAACTTGGAAAGATGGGCCATGTCCAGGGGTGGCCGTATAACTGGGCTGTGAAATGGCCCACTCACCACTGAGGTTCTTCTCATGGTCAGTTCTGAGCTGTTTGGAAGTCACGCTAATTACTAGAACAATCTAGGAACATTTCATGGCTCTATAAAATTGCATCACATTCACATGTCCTTGGCCCCGTATCTTCCCACTTGCTATCTGGTAATCTGAGCAACTACTCTGAGGACCACAGCATGCAATATAACAGCCATTGTTGATTTCTTATCATCTTGTTTTGAAATTCTGTATTGTCTCTAACTATTTTTTGTTTGTTTTCCTTAAAATAAAAAATTTAAAAAAATCTATGCCAGGTTATGAATAGGATCTTAAATTATTTTCTAATGAGTTTATTCCATCAAGTCATCTCCTATTGAAGATTTTAGGTGAGGATATAGTGTTTGAAGAAAAAGAAATAAAAAAGAGAACAAAAAAAAGTTAGATTTCTTTCTGTCTCTGTCGCCTCTATTGGTACCGCCCCGTCATCTCTGCCTATTAAAGAAGTAAAACACTCTATGCTTAGGTGCACCAGTCAGGTAAATACTGTCTTCAAATTTAAAAATTAGATGGTGCCAGGGAGATAGCTCAGTAGAATAAGCGCTTGCCTGGCAAGCGCAAGGGCCTGAGTTTAATCCTCGGTTCAACCAAAAAAAAAAAAAGAAAACAAAATTTAAAAAACCATTAAGACTGGGCGTGGTGGTGTACACCTGTAATCCCAATGCATGGGAGGCTGAAAAACAGAAGAATCACTGAGTCTGATCTGTATAGTGAGACCCTGTAGACCCTGTACTAAAACACACACACATAAAAAAACAAATTAACTTAATGTAAGGGCTGGGCAAGGAAACAAAGATGGTAGCCAGTGTTAGAGAGTACAGGGAGAGAATCCTGACCAAATTACAGTTGTGTAGCATGCATTTGAGTTCCAATGGACAACACAATGCAGAGTTGCTTCACAGTATACGCCGCTCCCTGCAGGAGCGAGGTGGAGGTATTTTATACTAGCAAGTAATCTTCAGAGGCATGGATGAGGTGGGTGACACAGAGGAAGGAGCAGGGCATAGGGAACCCCAGGAACCTCCTGAAGTGGCTGGGTTAGGACGAAGCACCATGGATGCGCACAGCCGGGCTGCAGGGGGTAGGGGTGAGGCAGGCAACAGGAGGTGGCTTCCCCGTCCTGGTCTTGAAAGATCATTGCAAACAATGAAGAGGAGAGGAAAGATGAGAAAAAAAGTAGGGGAAAAACATGCAAGCATATATCCACAATGGCTGAGCTGATTGCATCGAAAATCTTTATCAGTCTTTAGAAAATAGCAGTTAATTATGTAGATTTTTCACCTTGACTAACTCGGTGTACTCAGAGCCATGCTCTAAGCAACTGCTTTGAGGACAGCAATGTGTAATACGAGGACCACGCTTGAGTACCTGACATCTTGGTCTTCTAAATGTGTACCATTTCTAATGTCATATCAATTATTACTACTCTCTTTAAAACAAACTTCCTTTTTTTTGTGGTACTGGGAATTGAACTCAGGACCTTGCACATGCCAGCCAATTGCATATTCTACTGAGCTATCTCCCTGGCTCAACAAACTTTTAAAAAATATTAAAATGAAAAAAGAGACAAGAACAAAAATTTAAGGTTTCTTGAAAGCAAGTGGTAATACTCAACCATATGTCCAATCTTATATAACTATATCTGCTAATCTGAGCAACAGATTTGACGATAAGATAATATATCAAGCATTGTTAATCCGCTCTTCTTGGTTTGAAAATCTGTAACCTATGTACTGCTGTACGTTGCCCTATTTCTTTCTTTGTTTCTGATTTTTGTTCTTGATTTGCTTTTACTTTTCAAAATAAAATTAAATAATATAAAAAAGATCCCTGCCTTGTCGGGTGGGACAGGGTACGCTCCCCATGAGGGGAGACTTCTCCTCTGACCTCCTGGCCATTTCCTGCCGCTGGGCTCTTCTGCAATGCCACCTCCACTTTCTCTTCTTCATCTGCACTTTTCTTCTGTTCTGTTCCTCCCCAAAAACATGCCACTCACTGGCCTTGGGCCTGGCTCCTTCTCTCCCTCTGCCCGGTCCCATACGCTCCAGGTGACAGTGGCAGCCAGCCCACTGGAGCCAAGTGCTGATTCCAGCATGCAGCCAGGCCATTAAAATTAAAGTATTCACTTTAAAAGGTTTCACTTCGGGTGGGCATGAGATAAAGCAATGTAGATTCCTTGGGGGACATAGACGAAGAGGATCCTTTGGATAAAAATAGTTATTTCTATATTTTCAGATATATGCGGCATGTTAGTAGCATAACAAAAATTTTATAAACTCTTGTTAATGTCACCGAGCAGTAAACCACACCTGAGTGGGCCTTAAACATAAATATTGTCTTCGCTGGCCTAATATATTCTCAAGGGAAGCCTTCTCGCTATAAGAATCTTGGCAACAAGCCTTCGAAGAGAGCGCTATTTTAGAAGTTAGCTTCAATATCTGTTTCTCAGAGTGCCCACTATAGTCACAGGGAGATACTAGAAACAAAGACAGTGACTGAGAAAAAGGGGGCAGGAACGATGTCGTTCATAATGAGTGAATGAACAGTATCTGCAGATAAGCGATGCACGGGAAAAAGGAACGATTTCACCAGGGCAGCAACCTCCCTTGGAAAAGGCAGTGTGTGCTACACTGTCAAACACTCCCATACATTCTCAGTCACTTATAAATCACCATGGAAATGCTTCCCACTTGAAATGTCCCTCCTTTGACCCAGCAATTGTCATGAGAAAGGCCTGCGATAAACTTCAGCCTGCCACTCATTTGGTAATTGACTATAACTTGTTCCAAAAAACTTTGCAATGTTTTCTTACAGTTAGCAACACAACATGAGCATACCTAGCGAGCCACTGAACTGTGGTTCTAAGTGGATCGGGCTTTTGCAGCCAGTGTGACCAACCTGGCTCCTTTCTACACAACATTAATAAGCTTCTTATCCTGTATTTCAGGTCACAAAGGACACACTTCAAAGTGGTGCTTTAGCTCTTCCTTTGTGATTTTCGTCACCATAGTCCAAGGTGCTGTGTGTACATCATTTTACCAGTAAGTCCACAAGAGAGTACACAGTGGCTTCTGCCATTTAATGGATCTTGACACTAAACGCTTGCTGGCATAGAATAAATGAGGGTCCCTGTGGGCTTCCTGTTCAATACGATTTCGTCCAATAAACATGAGTTTAGCAGCAGCTGGGAATGAAGGGTCGGTCTGGGCACTGGAGGAGCCAGGGAAGAGTGATGGGCACCTGGGAGCTCACGCCTGTGGGCGCCCCATCGCCAAGTGCAGGCAGAAGCACACTTAAAAATAGCTCTAATATATGCTGACTGGGAGACCTGCCGTCACAGCTCTGGGGCTGCGGGAGTACGTAAGACTGATGCTCAGAGGAGTCTCTTTTAAGAAAAATGTTGATGGAATATAGCATTTTTTTAAGGATAAAGATGCTTATATATAGTTTAGAATTTGTCTGCAAACATGGGAAATAAAAGAGTGATCATTTGCTATCAAGTGTGGTAAAGCGCTTGAGTGGCAGATGCTATCAAATGAGCATTGCTGATTTACTCTGCAGAATTTAGGGTCTACTAGACTTTCATTGATTAAAGAAGCATAAGCACAACATTCTAGAATAATTTTATTTATTTATTGTATTTTAGGGAAGGATCAACAGGATGTTCAGGGTCTCACTACTAGATCAGACACGTAGTGATCCGCCTGTTTACAGCCTCCCAAGACCTGGGATTATAGGCATGTGCCACCATGCCCAGTCTCAATCGCCATCTCAGCGCACACCAGGGGTGGAGTCAGCACAGCAGGCCCGGGGGATGCTGTCAAACCCCTTGCCCCTGCACCTGCTTGTAGGCATTTTAATCTGCTGAGCTATTTGGCGGGACCTAGAATAATGTTAATTTTTGCTTCATAATTTAAAAAATTCTTTCTTTCCTCCCTCCCTCCCTTCCTTCCTTCCTTCCTTCCTTCCTTCCTTCCTTCCTTCCTTCCTTCCTTCCTTCCTTCCTTTCTTCCTTTCTGTACTAGGAATTGACCCCAGGGAGTACTGAGCTAAATCCTCAGTGTTTTCTAAGATATTTTGAGACAGTCAGTTGCCCATGTTGCCCTAGAACCCTAGAACTCGGGGTCCTCTTGCCTTAGCCTCCCCAGGAGCGAGGCTATAGTCATGTACTACCTACCATCCCTAATGAGGTTTCTTCCTTTGTCCTCTGAGCATGCGCTTCAGAGCTGACCATCAACACAATTTTCCTTCACTGCAAACCCAGCACAAAGAGTAATGCAGGCTCAGTGCCAACATGGTTGCCTTTGTGCACACAGGCTCCAACCCTGGCAGCTCCTGCTGCCCCTGCCCCTTGGAACCAGAGGAGAGATCTGTGTTTGAGGATGGCAGTGTACAGCGATGCTACATGAGCTTTAGGCAAGGAGACATTTCCCTGCTTCTGTGCAAACACAGTAGCTCCTACACGCGAAAAAATCAGTAGCAGGTAGAACCAGGCACAGGGTATTCTCAGTACCTTTGGGGTAGCTGGCTTAAAATGTTAGCATGCTGCTGTAGAAAAGATTGAAAGATACAAACTCTTCACGGCTGCAGTGTGGAAAATAATGTTGATTCTATATGTCAGAATGAAAAACATATGTTTATGTTTCAGACAGGTTTTGCTTTTGTTTTATTTTCATTCTTAATCTGGAAGTTACGGCTGATCGTGTCCAAAGAGAACCTTTATTTTTATGGCCGTCCTTGTGGGAAGTCAACACAGCACCCGAATGCCTGTTCCCCTCTCATTTCTCACAGTTGTAATTTGTAGCACTAACATTGCAGGAGCTGGAGGTGTTTTCAGAAGTGAGCACTTCCTTTTTCCTATCTCAACACTGTAGGAGAAATCACAAAATTCCCCACGGAGTTGGGGAGCAAGAAATTGTAGAACTCACTTCTACAATGGAAAAGGAAACTAGATTTTGTCTTCTGTCAGCAACCAAAAAATTCTGGTTCTCCAACTCCTGGAGAAAAGTGATCTCAGCCCTAGGCCAGAGCACTGGCCAGAGCACTGGCCTAGGCGCTCCCAGCAATTCAGGGCTTTCGCTGTGTTAGAGTCATTCTTTGGGTGCACGAGTTCTGTCTTCATTTCTTCTCTGAAAACAGTCTGCTTTCTCAGTTGGTCAGAGTGACTGGGAGCAGCAATGGTCTCCTGAAGGGAGTGGGAAGCTTAGAGGACAAGGCAGTGGCTCACTGCAATCCTGCCCTGACGAAGCTGAGGGATGACTTCGTTGTTCAGGGGCGTCTCGCTTTAGAGGTCCAAAAGGAGCAGTCTGCTCTTTCACAAGCGGGGAAATGGCCAACAGGTCCAAAAGAGTTACAGCTGCATGGCGGGCGCTGGCTTAGCCGGAGCAGTCCAACGACACGGTGCTCGAGGCCCGATGTGAGTAAACACTTACTGGCCCTGCTATATAATGAATCTGTGGGTAAAGGCTTTGATCAGAGGCTGTTTCTTAATCATTCAGAACCCCTTAACTGTCACAACAGACACAAACAGAAAATGTGACACGTGCCTCTAAAAATACCGTTTATTGGCAACTGCTCTCTGGAAGAGGTATTTTGTGTTCATTGGAACCATTAGTGTGTGAGTGAAATTTTCCGGCGGTTCACAAAAACACCCAGACCATATCAGGGACACATCTGTGAACTTTAGAAAAAAGTGAAAGTCAGGGGAGCATTAGAAAGTGAGGTTATCTAGCAGGCAGTGGTGTCTGTGTGCTTCTTCATCTCAGCATGAGTGGGACCAAGTTGTAGGTCTGGCGTTCTGCGTCAAGTTTCCAGAAAACATGGTCTGCACCCAGCTTGCGTGGATTATTATTTTCACACCTGTTCTTCTGTGTGCAAGGCTTCAGCTAGTCTATGTGGATGTGACTTAAAAACCGTGTTGCCACCTCGACAGTCATACCTTCCTCATCACCTGGCTTGGAAGAAGCTCCTTGGAGGTACTAGGGTACGAAGCACGAAAAGAACAAATTAAAAGGTCTTTTATTTTTCTAGATTGAAAATAATTTATTTCAAATAGATTCGGTGGCTCATCATGATGAGTAACATAAGAAATAGTAAAAACAAAACAAAAGAACATCAACAAAAAACCATGGCAAATTAGAAGGTTACAGGCTTTGAAGCTGCGGGTGGTAGTGTGCACTCCTAAACCCAGCACCCAGGAGACTGAAGCAAGAGGACCAAAGATAGTCTGAGGCTATCAGGGCTACACAGTGAGCTCAAGGCCACCCTAAGCTACATAGTGAGAGTCTGTAAAATACAGTTACATGCTCTAAAAGTTACATGCCTCACACAAGGAAAAGTGACTTAAAAGGTTTAAAAGATATGTCTTATTTGGTTCAAGTAGCTGAATTGTAGACCTAACTAGAAGAAATCAACTTCTTCTAGAAGCACAAGTCAATTTCTTCCAGCTGTTCTTCATGTTGGGTTTCTTCCCGCCCTCTCCCAGAGTAGACATCCTTTACGTGGCCCTACCTTCCCGCCCTCTCCCAGAGTAGACGCCCTTTACGTGGCCCTACCTTCCCACTCTCTCCCAGAGTGGACGCCCTTTACATGGCCCTACCTTCCCGCCCTCTCCCAGAGTGGATGCCCTTTATGTGGCCCTACCTTTCCACCCTCTCCCAGAGTGGACGCCCTTTACGTGGCCCT
>NW_004524637.1:8752349-8839621 GCF_000260255.1 Octodon degus
GCCCTCTCCCAGAGTGGACGTCCTTTACGTGGCCCTACCTTCCTGCTCTCTCCCAGAGTGGACGCCCTTTACGTGGCCCTACCTTCCCGCCCTCTCCCAGAGTGGACGCCCTTTACGTGACCCTACCTTTGGGTGCTGGAGGCAGAGCCCTCACCATCCTGCTCAACTAGCCTTCTGTTCATGCTCATAAGCCTCTTTGAGATCAGCCACCTGGATCCCTTTCCCCACACAGCAAGCCAGGGAAGGCCACCACCGAGCTGCCCCCTTCCACTCCATTTCTGTCCCCACAGTGCCTGAAGTCACCTTTCCATTCTGCTGCCCCTACACACACGGGAGCATATTTACCTCCTGCAACTCTCGGGTGGCCATTTCACAGTCTCAGAACCAAATCCAAGGTGTCTAACATCCCTTCCTTCCCTGGTTCCCTGTCTGCAGCTGTCGCACTATACTTCTCCACTTGCCCCAAGGATCACATCCTCTGGTCCTGTGGCCCTTGCCCTTGCACTGTCCTCTGCCAAGAGCAGTTTCTTGCCTCCCACCCCAGCCTCTTGCATACAGCATGTCTTTATTATTCGATAATTTTTATCTGCAATGCTACTTCTGAGAAGTTGATGTCGTTAGAAGCCAAGAAACAATAAGATGCATATTTTACCCACTAACCCACTAACACATAAAAATGGTATCAATGCTGGATGATTACAGTGTTGTACAAGCTCTGGCAAGCTTCAGCAGTGCCCCAGATCTGGGTGACAAGCTCCCCAGCAGCTCCAAATCCTGAGTTTTAGTAACTTCTAAGAATGAAAATGTGCTTGTTTTAATTAATAATTTAACAGTAATAATATAACAGATGTTAATTTCCTTAAGTGACAAATGACTTTTGTAGAAATCTATTACACCTTTGAAATATCCACTATATTAACATTTAGACAGTCAATTTTAAGGAATCATGATGAGATCAAAATAAATTTGACTCCTAAATTTGAACCAAGCCCTATAAATAATGTTTATTAGCAAGGTGTAAATACTATGTGTATTAGCCAGATATAGTTAAAACTTGCATCTAGACATGCCGTGGTCAAAACATGTATTACATCAATACTATGTCTATTCACAGATTAAATAATTCAACTCATAGAAGTAGAAATTTCGAATTTCCTGACAACTATTAAGTCAATATATAAGTAATAAGCATTTATTGGAATAAAGCACCTGACCACACAGATCAGGAAAATTCTCATTCTCAGATGTCTGTGAGAATAACATATACATATAATAAATGAGAAGACAGTGGGTGCCTATTCACTGAATGTTTATTTATTTATAAAAAATTAATTTTATAATAATGTTTATTATTTATTTTCAAACTATGTGGTTATATATGAATCTTAGTCCCATGAAAATTGAAAAATAAGCCTGAAAGTTAAAAAATAAAGTTAAAAATAAAATGATTAAGGGCCAGTCAGATAGATCAGTGGATTAAAGTGCCTACTTAGGCAGATGTAGTGACCAGGGTTCGATCCCCAGTGTGCTGTGCTGGCCCTGCCCCTGGGGCACCCTGAGATGGTGATTGAGACTGGGCATGATAGCGCGTACCTGTAATCCCAGTGCTTGAGAGGCTGAAAACAGGAGGATCACTATGAGTCCGATCTGTGTAGTGAGAACCTGTAGACCTTGTATTAAATACATAAAAAAAATGATTAACCCTCAAAAAGATAACATAAAGTATCACGGTCAGTTCAGTAAAAGTCTTCAGGACCAAAACTGAAAAAAAATTATCAACAAACAAAGAAGGGCAATAGGAAAGAATAATGGTGCCCAAGCCACATTAAGAGAGCAGCCGGAAGACCAGCAAAGCTTTGTCTGAAAATTCCAAGATTCTAGATGTTCAGCCCACATACCTTCACTTTACAAGTCATCATTTACCGGTGTTGTCAAAAATCCTTTGTAAAATTTCCTTTGACTTGGTCAGTAATAACTCATCCTGTGGAATTCTCTAGTTATTAACAACATGGATATTTTCAATTTTTCAAAAAAAAATTCAGAAGAATGAACTAGGGAGATAGCTTAGTGGTCTAAACACCTGAGTGGCAAGCGTAAGAACCCTGGTTCGATGCCCAGTACTGCATGCTGTGCTGGCCCTGTGCACTGAGCCGGCCACTGAAACTGGGTGTGGTGGCACATGCCTGCAATCCCAGCACTAGGGATGCTGAGACAGGAGGATCACTAGGAGTCTGAGCTGTGTGGCAAGAACCTATAACAAGTAAATAAAAAAAATTAATAATTTCAAAGCAAGCAGCCACTTGTGGTATCATTGGGGGAGGGCAGGTACACACCTCAGGATGTTTCCTTTGGATAAATTTCTAGGATAGAAACACTAGCTTATAAGGCTCTCACAACATGTAGGGTAAAGTGAAGTCAGTATAAATGGAGCACAAGGTGTAACCAAGAATTAGGCAACATGCGTTCTAAAAAGATTTTTAAAAATATAGCAACCCCTTAAGACAGTGGTATTCACTGGGCTTACTGGAAAGCTATGCTCTATTTTTCTTTGTCTTTAAATTCTACCCAATGCAATAAAATAAGGAAGATAACTTTTTAGAACCCTGGCCCTCTTGAATGTTAAGCAAGGGCTCTATCACTGACTAAAATTCTCAGTGTTGGTTTGAAACTGGGTTTCACTAAGTCACTAAGTTGCCCTGCTTGCTTTTGAATTTGAAGTCCTGCTTTTGTTTCTGAGGACACAAGGATGACAGGCATTTGCCACCACACCGGGCTTGCCACTGCACTTTTTCCTGTGGCTTTACCGACATCATTTGTAATGATGCTTCCATCCTCTTTAATAATGGTTGTAAAGGTGATTGAGAAAGTAATACTGAGCCAGGTGTGGTGGTGCACACCTGTAATCCCAGCACTTGAGAAGCTGAGGCAGGACGATCATTGCAAGTCCGAGGCCAGCCTGGGCTACAAAATGAGTTCAAGGTCAGGCTGAACTGCACAGCGAGAACTTGTTTCAAAAAGACAGAAAAGAAAAGAGAAGAAAAAATACTATGTGGTGACTTCCCCAATCAATACCAAGTAAAAGAGAAACACTCACGAAAGCTTCAATTTCTATCATGGCACATGCAACTTGTCTTGTGAAAATTAATAAATGAGGACTGCAACAGACCACAGAAAGAAAGAGCTAGGGTCAAAACCCAGTGATTTCTGGGCCCCACAGCCACCCTGCCCCTTTCTTCAGGTCTCTATCACCAGGTGCCTCTGAGTCAACTTCAGGCCCAGTGAGAACAGAATACCACTCTGAAAATACAGAACAAATGTGAGGGCACGTGAGTGGGATTCATGAACTTATGCTCCAGAGCCTATGTTTTATAATTCAATTTTGATTCCTCATCTAAAATAAATCCATTTAGATCCCCAGGCCTGCAATGCCAGCCCCACCCCCAGGGGTGTGCTGAAATGGTAATTGAGGCTGGTCGTGGTGGTGCGCACCTGTAATCCCAGCTCTTGGGAGGCTGTAAACAGGCGGATCACTACAAGTCTGATCTAGTAGTGAGACCCTGAACACCCTGTAGACCCTTCCCTAACAAATACAAAAATAAATAAATAAATAAATATAAAATAAATCCATTTATAGCTACTCAAGTTATCCAGGGAAAGATTACAGAGATTATATTAGCCCCAAACAAATTACTATTTCTAAGAATAAGACATCTTTAAAAAAAAATCTCTGAAAAGCTATTTCAGGCAAATAAAAAAGGTGAGCAATATCAGGTAGTAGGTATTTAGTCCATCAACCAACTGTTTTAATAGTTTCTAATGACAATCATAGGAACAACACTTCCCACTGATCAGGAAATCTACCGGGAACATTCTTTTTTATTCTTCTTGTAAGCAGAGAGAAGAGTTAAATCATTTGTATAACACAGCCACAGTCAAGAATTCTGAGTGGAAATTTAGTTTGGGGCTAATTTGGAGAACAGAGCATGTGTCTACATGAGATACGATGTTTTAGAGCTCACTGGTAGAAGCTCTACTTTTGGAAATTGAGAACATGAAATGTAAGAAGTTTTTTTTAAAAAAAATCTAGGATACTTAAGGTCCTTGGATAAATGCACACCTGTGGCAAATCCAATACCAGATTTGGAGAGGCTAGGCTCTTAGGACTCACCCAGAGGTAGTGGGATGATGACCTTCAGTGTCTGCTTCTGGCCCAGATCTTTCTTGAGTGTATTACACAGATTTCCACATGCAGCAATTTGTGATGACATCCCATACCTCCATTCGCACGTGAAATCAAGTTACTTTTATAAAGAGAGACCAACAAGAATAATGACAACAGAAGCAAAGATTATACCTAAGATAAATATGGACTAGCTGATCTGAGAATGGACTGCGTGTGTGTTTGTCCCATCAGGTACTGAAGGCAAGGCCTGGCACCGAAGTCCAGGTGCAGTCTCTCAGAAAAGCTCATGTCGACAGTGGTAAAGCCCAGGGACACAGGGTTGTTCACTGTAGTCCAGCGATCTTGTTGGGGTGTCACAGGTTCCATGCAGGGAGGCGTGTTCATATGGGACAGTTTTCAAGGAGAAATGGCTTGTATTCGACTGGGCTTTATGAGCTCAGAGGCCATGTAACTGGCTGAAGCTGAGTCAGAAAAGGGCGGAAGGAGTTCTGGCCTTTGTTATCTTTTCAGTAGTGACAGCATATGGATGCCTGAACCACAAAGAGGCCACTACATCACCGCTAGCCCTCTTCCTAAGCCAGATGCTCGGGTTCAACAATATTCAAAATATCATCTGCATAAACATGTCCTACTATTAAAAACAAAAAAACTGAAAACAAGACTAGAATGAACACAGATAGAATTCTTTCAAATAATGATATGAGGTGGGGTTTGTTTTGACCATGCCAGGGGGAGAGCTGAGGCCACGGTTAGTTTAATTAGTAGATAATGTAGAGGATTGCTTATTTTGTTGTGTGTGATGCTTGAGATACAGGAAGCTGCTACTGTACTGTCCCACAGGGGCTAAGAGGCCTCCTAAGACTCCATCAATACTTTCCTTTATTCCTTGAAACTGAATGCATGACTCAGAGAGCACAGTGAGCGTGGGACAAAGGTTGGCTTTCTCTTACTGTCGTTATTAGCTGGTTATGAAGAGGACACAGACTACAGTGCCCGCGGAGACAGTGCTGATCACCAGAGGGGATCCGTCTCCTTACCCCCCTTTCAGGCTGGGATTATTTCAAATGGCCCTGTCTCTGATGTACTTAAAACATTTTGATACAATAAGGATAAGCAAATAAAATGAGAAATCTGTCTTTTGAAAGCAAATGCTAATTCCCTCAGTATCAACTGGCCGATTGCAGGTCAAACTGTTCGTTCCAGTGTTTGGGAAAGTTCCAGGATGTTACTGTGGAAAGTGGACAGGGGATGATCAATATCCCAAGTAAACACACCACAGCCCTACCTGAAACCTGATCCTTATCTCGTTCCTTAGTCACACCCCGAATAAGCCACTCTACTACCGAAAACTAAACTTCCTAATTTGCAGGGTATCTTAGGAACACCTCAGTTGAAGTAAATCACATCACCACAGTAACCCATTAACAACAGCATTGATTGCCCGAGCTCTGACAGTCAACGAGGAGACCCCGACAGTGTAACGAGCTATGACCATGACTATTTAGCCTCAAGATTCAGCATGTACATTGCTCAGGTGAGCCCTATCCTGAAGATTTTGATAAATCAAAAAAAAAAAAAAAGATTTAGAATATTATGTGTTTTTATTTGATACAGTGTCTCACTGGTAATAATTTAGTTATTAGAGATGCACTGGGGATTAAATACAAATTCAGCTGCTTTCATGAAGGATTGCTGTGAGTTGGGAGCATTTCTGTTTTGCAAAAAGGAGAAAAGATTAGTGCTGTATCAGCGGGACAGGAGCAGCAAGAGCACACCATCCCTGCTCCGCAGAGCTCATTTCTTACTTAAATTAAGGACCCACCTGCACAATGTGCAGCTCCACCATCAGCTCTTCCTGCTCTTTAATCTCATTACAGTATCTATTTGTGTTTCTACTTTTGACCTTTAGCATTTTTAAAATCCGTGTTTCTGGCAAGCTTTAATATTGCCGTCTTAAATATGACAAAGACATCTAATTACACTGAAACCTTAAATGAGCTGTAGTGGCTCAGCGAAACTCCCTGTCACCACAGATCTCATGGAGGATGTAATGTCCCTGGGATGAAGTGCCTGGCCAGGAGCACGGGGCCGCATCCGATATGCCATGCTTCTAAGGCTGGACGGTCCTTTCTAAGGCCTTTGGGTCCCACTCCCCTTAGGGACAAAGTGCTGTGAGTGGCCTCAGAATCTAAGTACTTAGGGCACCGCCAGGAATCTATTCCCCGACCCTGACCTCCTTATCGTTCAACTCTAACAAATTTAAGTGCACAATGGCAGGCACAAAAGAGATTCTTTGGTTCCCTGCGGTCCTGGTTGGCTTTCAAATATGGCACCGGCTTCACCTCATTGCAAGGCTGGACAGCAGGGTTACAGGCAGTTACATGATCTTTCCAGTATGGACTCCAAACTGACAATGACAAAATGTCAAGCAATGAGACATCATTAGCTTGGATTCAAACATTTCTTCCTCTGTACAAGGCACTTAGCAATTCAAAACATATATAATGTTTTGCTTTTATAAATTATATAATTTTTAAATGCATTTATTTATTTGGTACCGGGTCTCACTACATAGCTTGGACTCATAGTGATCCTCCTGTCTCAGCCTCTCCAGCTCTGGGATTACAGGCCTGCATCACCATGCCTGGTTTCAGTGGCTGGCTTGGCGCAGGGCGGGCATGGTGTGCGGTACTGGGGATCAAACCAGGGTCTTTGTGCTTGCCAGACAGGCACTTAGACCACTGAGCTATATTTCCAGCCCCATTATAAATTATATTTCATAATTAATTTCTTATACTGGGTCAATAAATATGCATACCTACACAGACCTTTAAGGAATGGTGCAGATAGTGACTGTCTCAGTGTGCAGCCATTAGGGTGCATATTGCTCAGAGGAAACAAAAGATAAAGAAAAAACTAAATCAAAATCACTTTCCAGCACACATTTTAGACTGAGAAACAAGTTTTACGATAATAACACCTTTAAAAATTGTATTGTTGATTTCTGCTGGTCTTTTGGGAGGAGAAGTTGATGCTTATACATTTTTTGCTTCCTTTTTACTCTGATTTTTTCATACTTCTGAATGTCTTATAACTTCTTTGTCATTTTTTAATTTTATTTTCTTTAAACTAATTTAATATGTTTATATCTAGTAATCTGAACAATTAATCTGAAGATAGCATCATGTAGCACAGCAACCATTGCTGAGTCCCTCCTACTATCATTTCTACTGCTTTTTTTTTTTTTTTTTTTTTTTTTTTGGTTTCTATCACTATTTTGTATTCTTTAAAAATAATTATAGCGGGGCTGGAGAGATGGCTCAGTGGTCTAAAGCACCTACTTAGAACAAGCTTAGCAAAAGCATCAGGGACCGTGGTTCAATCCCCCAGCACCACATGCCAGCCAGCCCTGGCCCCTGGTGGGACGAGCTGGCCACACACTCTCTCTCTCTCTCTCTCTCTCTCTCTCTCAAATAAATAAATAAAAAAAATTAAAAAAAAATAATAATTATAGCTAGGAAGGAAAAAGGACTGGACTTCTTTTTTAAATTACTTATAAACTGTGGATAATTATTTCTTAGGAATAATCAAGATACAGCTTCTAAAAAAAGTATCCTTAGGATACACAGTGAACGCTTTTAATAAAGTTCTGATTCATACTTTGCACTACTCCTCGCAAGGATTTTTTGCTTTGCTATAAGAAATCTACCTCTTGCAATCAGTCAGTCGCAATTTAAAGATGAGCAAACTCTCTAAAAATATTTAAACTGATGATGTTTAACTACATCACTCACAAGGCCTTAACTACATCACTCACAAGGCCTCTTTGAGTTTTCAACTTCTGTCATGCCCTAAGTATGAATTCTCCCATCTAAAGAAAGAGGGACAAAATCAAGACTTAGGTGGCTGTACTACAAGTAAAACACTTCTCCGTACCTGGCTGCTCCTGCCCAGGTTCAGTCACTGGACACTCGAGTGCAACCTCAGCTCCTCCAGTCTCAGCCCCCTGGCTCGGGCTCTGGTGGGGCCACACCCACAGTCCTGACAGCCACGCGACCCTGGTCTGACCAGCCACCTCTCTCCCCACTGCACAGGATTTGCTGTATGTGTGCGTGACCCAAATTAATTCCCTAAAAACACACCCCAGGATTTTTTTTGTTTAGTTTTAGGGGAGGGAAGGTTTTCTTCTACTTGGATAAAGACAATGAAAGCCTGTTACTTCTGTCATCCGACACATTGGGTCTACTTCAGAGTGAAAGGTCAGATCGTAGAAAGCAGGAGAAGGTCACAGAACAGGGAAAAGGAGCTTCTCCAACCTAGCACCCAAACTGGAGTTCTTGTACAAGCTCTGCTTGCAGCAAGTAATATCCTCTGATTTTTGTTCAGGTGAGCTAAGGCCTTCTCTTTTTTACTTAAAACAGTTCATTTGGGTTTCCAAAACTTGTAACCCATGGAAACATAAGGAAGAGGTTTTTGGAGTCTCATTATCTTCAGTTTCACAGCAGTAGCTGGAAAATGCCAACTTTCCCACACAGATCCCCTCTCCTCCAAACTCAGCTTCTCCTACCTTGTTTTGCTGGCAACAAAGGAGAAGCAGGCCAAACGCACACACAGAATCCTCATTAAATACTAAGCTCCAGCTTTATCGGGCCATTTTGAAAAGAAAGCAACCTGTCACTTACCAAAATTATAATGTTTTAAATTGACCACTGTGAAAGCTAATAGAAAATTTACCTCCTAGGCATAAACATTTCAAGGCACTATCTTTCGTGCCTATAAAAAAATGAAACGAATCAACAAGGGATTGGTAAGGAATTCTAATATATGTTATTTTTATACTGTTCTTTACAAAGTCATTTTCCTGTCTGATTACTAGTGCTAAATCTGCCAGCTTTTGTCTTTTTCTTGCTCTTCTTTCCTTTGGTTCAGCTTTGAAATTTCAATTTTTTTTTTTTTTTTTTTGTTCTCTCCAAATGTCTGAGATTTGGCTCAGTGGAGATAGTACTTTTTGAAACAATTCCATTGCTAAAAGCGGATATAAACATATGTGTAGCATTTCAATGTTCATTTATCACTTGAGGATGTGTCCTAAGACCTATAAATAGGAAGCATGAACACAGCCATATGCACTGAAATTCATACGCAGAAGGCGCGCTGCGTGCTCTATGAGGGTTTTCTTTTCCAAGTTCCTAATGATGCTTCTCTGTGAAATTTTCATCAACTGTCATAAATCAGGCTCTGCAACTGCCACCGACTTAATAGGACTTTTAAATAATTCCAGCATTCCAGCAATGTCAAGAATATTCATCTACTCACCTCCTCTTACGTTCTGCTCTGCAAATGTCAAGCAGCGAGCTCTGAATATGGTACTGTGAGACCAAAGACTCAAAGCACACATGACATTTCTCAGCACCATGCGCAAAGATGAGACTATGGATTTGCAGGGCTGGGCACAGGGCGTGACACAGAATAAGGGGCTGGAATCAAGGCCCAAGTTCCCATCCGCTTCCCATCCCTTCCCTTTCTTTCTTTGCTTGTCTATTTCCTCTCTGATGTTCCTATGCTACACATCCTGTCCCTTCCTACCTGGAGAGGTGATATATTTTAGAACAACTGTTCTTAACGTCATCTCACCAAACTCTCCTTTAGAATAGACTTATTTTATAATTCCCCTCTGATAGCCTGACAAGAATTCCACCAAACAAATAATGTGCCTAAAATTGATCTGTAATGTAAAATAAAATGTAATGATAGTAAGTTGTAATACAAATGTCTATAAATAGGCAAAAGTTTATGCATGATACTTTTGATAAAAGAGAACTGAATAATAGTTGGGTGGTGGAATACCAACAGGGAATCCTCTCAGCTGTAATAGCTGGAAACACACGATAATATGAATATGTTTTACTGGTAACTCAAATACCACAAGCTATGCTGAATCAATGGCAAGATTCCTTTTCTTTTCTTTTTTTTCGTGATACTAGGGATTGAACTCAGGACCCTGCACTTAGCAGGCAGGTGCTTATTCTGCTGAGCTATCTTCTCAGCCCCCAAGATTTTCTTTTAATGGTAAGAAACTACTGATTCAGTTCAGAACAAAACTAAAGTTGTCTCTAGGCTTAGGTAGTCCTTGTGTGTCTGCAAAACTCAGTGGTACTGAAATTATTCAGCGATACTTCACTTACTTACAAAGTGGAGGTAGGTTCCAGTTTAGATGGCCATTGACATACCTTCTACTTACATAAATGTCTCGAGGGAAGTGCAAAATGTGCAGAAACCACTGCCCTCTCTCTAAAAACTGTGAACACCCAAACACATCTTACTCAAAAAAAAAAAAAAAAAATCTCCACAGAGCAGAAGATGCTTCTATTTCTATTGAGATTTTTTAGGATTACACATTTAATTTCAAGCCATGCCTTCAGTTATAGTACAGTATATACCACCTGTCCTAAACAGTACTGTATCTGTCTCTACAACGTCCTCTGGCATGACTGTCAGCTACAATGAAGATGTCACAAGAGTGTGTACGCATTCCTCAATATGCGTGGGTAGTCTCTGGTTTTGAATCTGCTGAAACGGCCTTGAAATAGAGACCTTAATTACATGCTTAGCGGGAGACAATGTAATAAGGTTCCTTTGCCAGATAATTGGAACCCTGCAGCTACGCTCTCCTAGCTATTACACAGGACCAACAAGTCCTAAGATACAGAAAACACTCGACAGGTACAACTGGAACGACATCTCAAAGTCAATTAAGAAAACTTCCAAATTAACATAAACACATATGACCTGTCTTTGTAATTCTCTGCTTCATGACTTTGTGATCACCAGAATACAGCTATTTTCAGAACTACGTTTATGTAAAGATTTATTTCATTCAAGAGTTGATTACTTGTATGATGCTTAGAAAAACATGAATTCCAAAATACCACAGGATGTCTCTACTGTTCTTTTTCTTTTGAGCTTCAGAAAGCAAAAGAATACTACAATATCATCCCCTACCAAAGCAGAGACAATACCAGTGACAAAAATCTTGAGTGTAAGGTATTTTGGAAGATTAATGAGCAATGACTTAGAGAAATAAATGGACATAGTAAAATAAAGACTAAGAGGAAAAGAAAGGCTAAATGTATTTGCTGGGAGTATTAAGGCAGTAAATATTGTTCTATAACTTCAGGAAAAGAACAAAAGAAACAAATATTTCAAAAAATTTTGGAATATGAATAATAGCTTTCTCCATAAGTAAAGGGTCATAAATATATTAAACAAAGATTTGTCACCCATGGCTAAGAAATTAAGCTCAAAGGACTGGGGAGAGAGCTCGGTGGTCTAAGTGCCTACCTGGCAAGTACAAGGACCCAGGTTTGATCCCTGGTACTGCATGCTGTGCCTGCCACTGAAACTGAATGTGGTGGCACATGCCTATAATTCACCACTGAGAAGGCTGAGACAGGAGGATCACTACAAGTCCGAGCTGCATAGAGAGACCCTGTATCAATCAAAAATAAAAATAAAAATAATTTTTTAAAAATTAAGCTCACAATAGAATTTAACACTCATGACATCCCAAGAAACATTTGCTGGGAGTCTTAATTAAGGCAGTGTATTATATTATTTTCTTCTCTATAGTTGGAATTTAGTGGGCTTCTTCTGATACATATTAGTGCTTTAGAAGTGAGTGTTTTTCTTTTCTTTTTTTGTGGCTGGTTCAGCCCACATGCCAGCACGACGTGTGATGCCAGGGATGGAACTGTGGTCCCTAAGCTTATATAAGCAGGTGCTGCAGACTGCTGAGCTATCTCTCTAACCTCCTACAAGTGAGTGTTTTGCAAATAGATGAATTTACAAAAACCATTGATGATATTCTAGAGACAAAAATGCCTCTTTCTGAGAGTCTGCATTTTAATTCTTATTCCAAGTTAGATTTGTGTGGTTGGGATGGATTAAGCATGGAGGCAAGGAAGAAAAGGGGGTAGAGGACCGTGAGATGTAACACCAAGGGGATTTATCCATCCTAGTTTCTGAATACCAGTATAGTTTGTATATCCTTTTAATCATCCAGTGTGTATGCACTCATGCATGCGAGTGTGTGTGTGTGTGTGTGTGTGTAATGTGCATGTGTGACCACATTATTGTGTGTTCTGAACCCTTCATTACTCTCACATGCAAGGTGCTAATGTGTGCAATCGCATTAACCTTTCCCTCTGCTGAGTATGCTGCTGCCCCACCTCGCCATGCGGCCAGTGCTTTTCTTAGCTTCAGATCTCACCTCAAAGGTCAGTCCTGTGGAGAAGGCCCTCTCTGAAACAGGGGCAGCCCCACTGCCATGACAGGGGCTGTGTGGCCATTCTTAGCTGCGCTCTAGGGCCACGCCCTTTTGCTTCCTGCAGAGCACTTAACAAGCTGCACTGAGGTTGCTGATTAAATTACTGGTGGTTTTCTGGTAGTGTGGCTTCCTTCACATGCAAGGTGCTGGAGGGTAAGGGTCCTGTCTGTGTTCTTTTCCATTCCTAACCAGGCTGAGATAACTCGTGACATATAGAAGACACTCCAAAAGATCTTTGCTGAATAAACAGACTGAATGCAATTCTTTGGGTTTAAAAATCTTACTCTTCAGCTTGATGTTTACTACTTTACATTTTGTTCTTTGAATTTCCTTGGCTATCTCAATGACTAGTTTTCTCAAGTAGAAGCAATGTTTATACAAGTTTATTTTTCTGTGTATAACTTGCAGTTCAACTTGGTGCCAAATTGATTTGGTCACTAAGTTTCCTTTGGGTCATTTGACGTCTGTGGTTTCACTGGCCTTTTCATTTCTACAGAGATTTCTACAGAGAAACTGTCACTACCTTAGGATACTCTCCTGTGATTACTCTCGTTTTATCTAACACCCAAAAATCTAGATTTCCAAAAAAGATAAAACATTTGTATTTGTATATATAACTTTTTAAGCACTCTGAGTATTGCTTTAAAAAAAGTATTAACATGTCAACCTACATTGTAATAAATTCTGTACAGATATGCAAGTTATGGCAAACCTTTGTCTCGACAAGTTGAGTCTAGCTTTGGTTCTATTTGGCCACTGTATGATCCTTTCATTGAAATATTACTCTTTTATTGTCTTGCACTGGGACTCATCAGGTCCACTGTCAAACGGCCCTTTGTGAAATGTGAGTACATTCTGTTCTTCACCTCTCTCCAATGGCTCCTTCTGGTAAGTCTCCAAAAAATCAACTCATCATTGTTTACCCCAAACAAAGTGATACCGCCCCCTTTCCATAACTCACTATAAGGATCAGGGAAGTGAACTTTCAGAATCTCACTGAGAGGTCGTGGGTGAGTTTTAACTGCCTAACTTAGGGCAACATAGTCCCAGCGTCATCTCCTTATTTATATTTTTCCAGTCCTCTAAAGAAAGAAAATTTTATGGCTGACTTAATGAAATCATTGACTAAAACCCATTGAAATATTAATGTCTTCAGGGAAAAACATGACAAGAGACAAAAGACTGTAAAAATAAAGGAATGTATTTCTTTTTGTGTGTGTGTGGTCAGCTCAGCCCACCCTGGGGGTGAGGCTGGCACAGCATATGGTGCCAGGGATCAAGCTGTGGTCCCTGTACCTGCCTAAGCAGGCACTGTAGACTGTGGAGCTATCTCACTGGCCCACAGGACTGTATTTCTAAGGAGGAAAAAAAGGATGAGATTCAGAATCTTGTGATACAGGTTCACTTCCTGACTTTGACACATACTAGATGTGTGACATGGAGCAAGATTACTGACTTCTCTAATGATCCTTTCCCTCATATTATGCCAAAGAGAATTTCTTACGTAATGATTAAAATAAGAACGAGTAGATGCCGGGCACTTAAATCAAGAGGTGTGCACTGTAACAATCTGTAATAGTTTGATAGCATTCAATTTTATGGGATAGTATAAGAAATTATATTAAGCCAATTCTCTATTATTGGAAAAAGTTTGAATGATAGCATCTGCTTCACAAAGAAGACTGAATGATGAAAGTCATCACTCTGAATATACCGTGCAAAATGTGCTTGTTTGAATTTAAATATGAGTGAGACGGGTGTACTTTTAATTCTGTTGTTGATGTTGTTTATAGCCAGATAGCTAAATTCATGTAAGCAATACTCTTCTTAGTGAAGTTTTTGTAGATGTCAAGAAAATGGCACATGCTATAACTCTTGGGTTAGGGTTAGCCTGCAGCACTGGTTTTGGGCGACAAAACTGGGTTTCACCTTCAGTTCAAGTTCAGGAAACAGAGCCCATCGTAGACCCTCCGGGCTTCGCTGCCCCCAGTTTATCAGATGCCTGGGGTAGGATCAGTAATGCCTGGCCTTGGCCATACTCTTGTATCTTCCAGGAACCTGAAGACAGGTTCCTTGTGCTGAGTAGGGACAGGGGCAAAACTATAGTATCTCCTCAGATGACTCTCATGGGAATTCATATGAGAAGCTGTTCTGGTTTGTGTCTAGTTGTCCCCCCAAAGCCTCATGCAGTCATGGGGTGAGGACTTCTAGAGTTTGTGTTAACTCATGATCCACTGGGATTATGTGTGATCCAAGGCTGGGATTATGGGTCTTAGTACTGCTGGGATTACCCATAGCTGGGTAAGTACTGGGAAGTACCCATAGGTGTGAGTACTTGCCCTACCCTGGGGCAGGTAATTTGCATTACAATGTAAGGTGGGAAGAGAAGCTCGCTGCTTGAGCTGCTGCTACCCTTTTCCTTGCACTCTTGCTCTTTGCCACCGCCATGAAAGGTGCTTTTTGTTCTGTGCTGCTCTGCGTTGGACCCAGCTGAGTATGGACTGAAGCCTCCAGTAACTGTGAGCTAAATAAACCTTTCCTTCCTTCATTGTGAGTGTCGGGTATTTGTCCCAGCAACGAGAGAAGTGTAACTAAGACAGAAGCTTTGAATTCTTCAATAGTGGTTAATATTCCAGAAGCAATAAGTGGGAAATGACAATTATTTGGGGGATGAATCATGTTTTCTCTGAGTATAGACAGTAAGAGACAAGGGCCCAAAACTTTTCTCATCTCAAAACTTAAAAATACTTTGTGGAAAAAAATTCACAGTAACATATGAAATGGAACAGGGCCTACAAAATAAGTGAGTTTGTGGGATACTTTATGGAAAAAATCACCTATTAATACCATGGCCAATTACAGAATTCTATTATCTAGAATTACTTTAACACATGTACTATAAAATACACGTACAAACAATAAAAGAGTTTGCCAAGTTGCCGTTAACAATGCCGCTATTGGTGTACAACTTCATAAATGAGATTGCAAAGTCTCTGCAGCTATAAACAATTAGGATCTTCCTGAAGTCTTCATTCTGGAGGAGGGAAGTTTGTACTGTGGGCAGCCACTGCACGGGGCTTGGCTGCGCTTGGAAAGCCACCTCCACGCTGTTCTGGGAAGCAGGAATTGCTCTCCCTTCTCCTGATTATTCCAAGTTCTGTGCTCCAAAAAACAGAGACCGTCTTCTGGGGCTTTCTAGGGGAGGCACTATTCAAATGTGGACATTCTACTTCTAAACTCACTATATCTACAACACATAATCTGTGACATCCCCGGGCACTTTTTCTAACTAATCTCTACCACACATTCATTCTTACTTTTAGCCACCACTGAAGCCAACCACGGAACACTTACGTGGCTCAGCACATACCAGGCTGGAGATTCAAAGACCCAGAGGGAGAGGAGCATTGGAACTATATGCTTTCTAAGGCACTGAGGCGACTGCAAAATATTTTGGAAAAAAGCAAGGAAAATCAGATTGAGCAAGCTATAAAAGCAGAAGAGTGACTCAGAGACAGAAAACCAGATCTTGGTGGAGACAGAATGGCCCCAGGGCTGACAAGGGCGGCTTAGCTGGTGAACGCACAGGAAGAACGTGTCAGCCCACTGAGGATCTGTTCAGCTTGGAAGTGGAGGGACACTAAGGTCACAGGGGTGGCCAGGAACAGGGATAAGCGCTGACTCAGGAGAGCGTGCCTTGGCACGCCGACCTGGGACGCTCCTGCTGACCGGCACAGAATGCCTGGGAGACACAACCCCAGTCCTTACCTCAACCCTGGTGTGCTAAGTGCAGGCTTCCCCCACACTCTCAGTGCCTGTGCTCCGGTTTCCAAGCCAGACATGTTGCTGTAGTAGAATCGTTTTATTGCGCCTTGTCACAAGGGCTCACCAGAGATGAGTTAATTGGGAAGTCCATGGGGCAGCGTTGGGTATCTCTTCTTCTTATAGGCCCTCAAGTGCTTTGCATTCACAACACAGGAGTTGGCGAACAGTTTCTGAAACAGGTCAGATAAGTGCATGTACAGGGCTCTGGGGACCATCAGGCCTCCTGCAGGCCCTCAGCTTTGCTGCTGCTGTACAGAGCCGGTCCAGATGATACACAAATGAATGAGTGTGGCTGTGTTCTGATAAAGCTTTTCGCAGGCAAAGAAAGTTTGGATTTGTGCATTTCTAGCTCCCACAGTTTGGGGAATTTTTATCTGTCACAAGACTGTATTGTTCTTTTGATTTCCTTTCAACTACTGAAAAGTGTAAAAGTCATTCCCAGATTGTGGCTATACAATGCCAGGAGGGACAAGGGCTTGATTGGTCTCCCAGGTCACAGCCGGCAAACCGTGGTCCTCAGAGGCGGCACATGCACACACTTCCGGGCCTGTTCCACTGCAAATGTACTCCAGCTGCCATTCTGCACATCAGCCCCTGGACGTCCGTCACCAACAGCCCGGACGCTGAAGTAAGTTCACTTTAGGATTTTGAACAAGTCAGGCTGTTTGACAGGCCCATGTGGCTGAGATCTAGATGTGGAGCAGGGGTGAACGTGCTAGACGCAGACCTGAGGAGGGAAGCAGCTGGTTTTTCTCACAAGAGACAGCTTCTGTGATCTCACGCCGTGAACTCTCTGTTAGGGTCAGTTCTGTCAGCCACTACGTGCGGTCCGTAAGCTCCTGAAGAGCACCTAATACGCCAGCTAGTCATCAGAGCCAACTGCTGGCCATGTGAGATGGAGCCAGCCCAAATGGAGTATATTAAAACTGCACTGGAACCCGAAGACAGTACAAAAAGAGAACACAGAATATCTCACTGATAATTGTTCTATCATGTCAAAATAATAATGTTTTGGGTATAATGCTTTAGACATACTGCACTATTAAAAAATAATTTTACTTCATGTTTGCTTAATGTGAACAATGGGAATCTTACAAATGATGCATATAACTCTCGACATTACATTTCTCTTAGGCGACGCGGTTCTGGAGGTAGAAGGGACAGGCACAGGGGTTGGTAGCTGCGCTCAGCACATGGTGAAGAGGAAGGCCAGAGAAGGAAAACCCATAAAATCTGCCTACTTCCTGCTCTTTCCTGAGAGCACTACTGAGTTTTCCAGTCACTGTCTCAGCAATGTGATGTCTCGGATCTTTTTTGCCACAGCCTTTCCCACAGATTTGGGGCATAGTTATAGTGACAGCGATATTCACCTGAGTATATGCTCCTTCTGTGTCCTGGGAGGGAAAAACACCTATGTTAATTGTGCAGTACTTTCAGACTCTAAGCTCTCCTCCAGGGTAAGAGTAGAAATATTTGGCAATACAGAAAACTAAAGAAAAGAAAGCCTTAAGCACTTTGGTCCTGGCCCATGACTTTGTCTTTGTCCGCATTGGCTGGCGTCCTTGCTGCTTACGTGGGCTTCCCTCAGTCTATCCTTCAGATTTTTGTAGATTGATGCTCCAATTTATTCTTTGTATTTGATTAGTTGGTACTAAGTCCCATAGCCACTATGATTCACTGAACATTCATTCCCTCTGTGGTCTGTTGTCCGGACCAATGTCTACCAAAAAGACAGGAAAAGTAAATTTTCAAGCTCACAGTTTGCCTTGCAGCTAAGAGCTTCCATGTGACTCTGTTTTGATCAGAAAGACATTGGCAGAAATTTCTGGAAAGGAGCATTTTCCCTAAAAGCCTAAAGCCTTGCTAGGAGGCCTGTGGTCCCTCTGCCACTTGACAGCAATGCCGCCATAGGCCTGATGATGAGCGGCCATCTGGTCACTGTGTGAGGACAGGGATGAGGGGATCATAGTGAGGCTGGCAGGGAGACAGCCCCAGGTCCTGGATGACACTGTTAAGGCTGACTTCCTCTGGGTGAGAAAAAGAATGGGTTCTGAAGTGCTTTTCCTCCTAAAAATATCTCAGTGACTGTCTCTTGTGTGTCTTTCATCTAAATGTCTCTTCCTCTGATCTTGCTTTTCTCTTCTTTGTTGAGTTTTGCCTCATCAGATTCAGAATTCACAGGCAGGGTTGACAGAGGTGAAGTGCTGGCCAGCAGGAGTGGTGGGAGCCACGGTCCTTGCCACATGAAACTCAGCCTCTCATCCACCCCCCCCCCAGCCTGTGACATCTTGGGCCAACTGCTCTTCCCAAGAGGAGGATGGCTTTCTACTGTGCAAGCACCTGCCCAAACCCTTGGCCACAAGGGTGAGGACTATAGAGAAGTCAACACTGCAGCTGGAATGGTGGAGGCAGGAGAGGGCTGTCTCTGTTGAAATGCTGACCTTCCCCTTCCCTTTGGTGGACCCTTGGCTGCCTCAGAGCCCATGGCAGCTCTTTAAGAAATACCCATTCTCTTGTGTTCTATAGTCGACCCATACTAGCCTGCCATCCAGTAATACCAGCAGGCTCTGGTTAGAAAGCCTTCCTCCACAGATACGAAAAAGAGGCCTCCAGTCCAAAACAAGCCAAGTCTCCAAAGGAAAATTGAATAGATGCCCAGGCAACAGAACAGCGATACACGAACTCAGAAAAGGAAAATACCTTTGTCCCCTACAGCTGTTTACTCAGACACTTTTAATGTAGCTAGGTGATGTTGGTACAGCTACACTTCCGTTCCTGTCTTTCAGCACAATGCTATCCTCTGAATTTTTTTCCCACAATTTCTTCATTAGGCAATAAGTACTTGGGGTATTTTGGGGTAAAATAAGCTTCTTTTGTTTCCTGTACAAAGCCACATGGGATTCCACGTGGAGAGAACAGGCTCAAACACATCCCACTGCCAGGGAACTTCGTGAGTGTTTACCTGCCTACACCCTGCACGTTTTAACTTGGTTAATTCATCTGAAAGTACAAATCCATTTTTTTCCAACACAAATGTGACAGTGCTGTTTCCCATGGAGTACATATATAAGCACATAGATAAGATTTTAGAATCTGGACTGTTATTTTAATGTCTCTGTGTATATTGCTTCAGAATTCACCACTCCCTTCTCTTAAATTGTTTAAATCATTATTAATTTGGCACAGAGTCCCAATATGCAGCTCAGACTTGTACTGATCCTTCTGTCTCAGCTTCCCATGACACTGGGATTATAGGCATGCACCACCATACCCGGACTCAGTCACCTGCTCAGCACGCCCTGGGGGTAGGGCCAGTGAGGCATGTGGGGCCAGGGATCGAACCCTGGTCCCTATACTTGCCAAAGCAGGTGCTTATTCCACTGAGCTATCTCACTGGCCCTATCTCTGCAGTATTACAGCCAATCTCTTCATATCACTACCCCAAATTCTCACCAGAGTCTCTACTCTATATGTCTGCTAAAGAACCCTAGACTCCAACTATCTGTGGCTTCTACCTCTGCTTCTTTCTCCCAATCTCCACCCAGGATAGCCTGCAGGAAATCTAGGCTGTACTCCTGATTCATTCCTGGCATAAGCTTTTAATAAAAAAAAGGGGGCATCAATGTAGGCTCTGTAGACACAAACTGAGATAATGAAGAAGCTGTGAGTCTGGACAGACAGTAAGCTAATGGGTTAGTTATTAAATTAAAAACCCATGTAAGTATTACAGTGAAACAAAACAGGTGACAGACAGATGAGGAGCCTTTGTGAAGATTTCCCATGAAATCTGGACTCAAGAACTCTCTCCTCACTGATCCCTGGACTTACGCCTTGTATCCTAGTATTAGAAACTTATCGGAGCAAGCCAACCTGGGGAGTGTGAGTGCCTGGAGTGTGCACATGTGCACAGAGTGTGTATGTTGGTGCGATTGACCGGGCTGGGCAAGGAGCCCAAGGCCACTTCAGACGCAGCTGTGTCCAACTTCTCTGTGACAAATGAAAGGAAAGTGAATGGATCCCACAAGAACCAGTTGCCAGCCAGAAGGACAGATGACGTCAAGTGGAAGTTCAGTCAACACCGCTGAGACCAAGACAGTTTTAACAATCAAGACCATTTTCACTCCTGCTCTAATACTCCACAGTTCTGTGTGGTAAGAACTCAGGATTCAAAGATCTGAAAAGATGGCTTTCGTGTCCAGTTGCTCATCTGGCTGTCATGTACTTTGAAAACAGCACTAATATTCCATCTTGCAGAGGAACAGACTGTCAATTCCTAGGTCAGCGCAAAAGCAAAATCTGGAGTAGGTCTGGGGACTTCTAGATCTTTTTTAAGCATAGAGGTTGTTGTCCCCTTTAGAAAGTAAGGTATAAGGTCAAGACTTACAAGGTGAGGTTTAAAATAATTTTTTTGTATTGCAAAATACTGCAAATGCAAGTAACAATACGGACACTCAGACAAAAGCAGCTTCACCCTGGAGAACCCGAGTGTGGTTTGTCTATCAGGGAAAGGGCCGTGGAAGGCCATAATGATGCTTATTTGCACACAATTAAAATACAGGGGCTGGGGAGATAGCTCGGTGGTCTAAGGACACAAGTGCGACCCTTGGCACCGCACACTGTGCCGGCCACTGAAACCAGGCATGGTGGTGCACACCTCTAATCCCAGCACTGAGGAGGTTGAGACAGGAGGACCCCTGAGAGTCCTAGCTGCATAGCAAGACCCTGGACCAAACAAACAAATAAATAAAAAGAAAAGATTTTTTTTTAGAAAACAAATTAAAAATATAGGAACGAGAAGGTACCTCTGACTGGGATGCTAACTGGCATGAAGAAATGCAGCATGTTCCTGAGGCCACTGTAACAAACCATCTTAATGGTGGTGTCTGAAAGCAACAGAAATGTGCTGTCCTACAGCCTGCAGGCTGAAAGTCTGAGGAGAAGGCAGAAGCAGCCTGTGCTCACTTCGCAGTCTCCCGGAATAAATGTGTCCTGCCTCTTCCTAGTTCCCAGCGGGTCTTGACTTCCCTGCGCGCTCCCTAACATGGGACTGCAGCACCCCAATCTGTCTCTCCTTTATATTCTTCCCCCTGCTCCCTTTCGACAAGGACATTGGTTCCTGGACTCAGCACCTGCCTTCTTAGCAACTGCATTAACGCACCCCAAGGACTCCATTGCCAAATAAGGTCAATTAGAACTTTCTGGATTTGGGGATGGGATGCTATTCACCTTGGTACAGGTTTCACATACCTATGTTCAGCAAAACTATGAAAACATAAGGAAACCGTGGGAAAGCATTGGCCACAGGGCTGGGCCAGGCTCCTCCTTGGCCACCTTTCACCTGGGAGATGCTGGGCACATTACGACTTAGCCCGTCAGGCCCTGGGTGTCCTCATGGCGAAGTGGAATTCCTACAACGAAATTGCTGAATCCATGGAGATTACTTGCATGCCTCATAGTCAGAGTAAGTGACAGTTTATAATTATTGTCACCTTGTTCTGGAATCTACCCCACTTGTGACTGACAGGGTCATATTTCCAAAAGTCAACTCTGATGTCATTCTCTTCTTTGAAACCGCACATGGCATGCAACAATCCTTAGATAAAGTAAGTTCTCAGTAGGTGCTGTGCCTCCTACGGTGTAAGCCCATATCCCTCTTGGTCTCCCACCCCTCCCCCAGCATGCTCTAAGTCCCAGGTGCATACAGCAAATGCGTGGCTTCCTGTCTCCTTGCCTCCGTGCATACAAATCTCCAACTCCAGAAGGCCCAGATTCCTTATCTATGCTGTGAACACTGGCCCAGACCCGGACAGCGGTCAGGGGTCTGCTCCCTGAGAAGGCTCCCCAAAGCCTCAGCAAGAGTGAAGAGTCCCTCCTTTCGACTTTCTTAGAGGAACAACCACCACATTGCCTGGGGACTTATTTATTTATTTATTCATTTATTTTTAATGTATGTGGTACAGGGTCTCAGTACTCAGCTCAGACTCAGAGCAATCCTCCTGTGTCAGCCTCCCCAGTGCTGGGATTACAGGCGTGGGCCACCATGCCAGGTCTCGGAGGCCAGCTCAGTGCACCCAGGGGTGGGGTCAGCGCAGCACTGGTGCTAGGTGGGGACTGTGTTTTAGCAAGTCTACTGTGTTCCCCGAGCCGAGGCCAATGTCCTATCAGTTCCTACAGCTCCCAGGAGGTTAACTACACATGGTTTGGACTGAGAAGCCCTGTGCTCTGCCTTTCCAACAGCTGCACAGCCTCGGACAAGTTACTTAACATGAAAGCTGAAGTACTAAGCCAGGTGACCTCCTGGATTGAGTTACTGTTTCTGTGCATCACGCCAAAACTCTATTAAAGGACACTTAATAAATGTCTTTTAAAAGTTCTAGTTGATGATCACAACTGGGAAAGAAGAATAACAACCCATGAGCCTGTAGTTTGTTGCAGCCTTAAATTAAGAGCTGACCACTCTTATACCTGTGGTATAACTTTTTTTTAATGTTTGGCCCTGGTCCTTCCCCTGCTGACCTGGCTCAAGTCCAAGAGGTACCTGCTCTCCTTGGACTTTGGTGAGCCTCCTTCTCAAATAACTTCCTACCAGGAAGAAGCATGAAGGCCTCAAGGACAAGGGAAGTCTCCTGCAACTCTGACAGCTACCTCCTTCTCTGTATTCCACGTGCACAGACACACGTACACACACGTGCACACCACCGCAGGACACACCTGTCTGCACATTCAGGTAGGCTGCTGCCTATGTCCCTCCTTTCTGGCTGTGAGGTGCCAGGTGCCAATCCTTCCGAGCGCTCTGGACCCACCTCTGCTGCATCTCCCCAGGGTGTGGGTGTCACCTACTATCTCATCAATACCTGCTTCCTCCCAAGAAATTTCCTTGGAGTCCAAAGATGCACTAAACAGCTCAGCCCAAATCAAACAGTGAAAGTCTTACGCGGCTGTTTCTACATTATATATATATATTTTTTTTAATTAATTATTTATTTTTTGCCTGTGTTGGAAACTCATCCAAACCTTCTAAGAACAGTCTAAGATAGCGGTCTCAGTTTCAGCACCCACATACTCACTGAGACACCTCAGTATGAGGAAGGACACTTTCTGCGTGGGAATCACTCTCACTAAAGTCAGCTATATCCTCTTTATCAACAAAGTTGACGGATATTTTCAGAGGAACTGTTGTTAGGGTCTCCTCCTCTATCCTCCCATAATCCATCCCTTTGTTCTGAAAACTAAACTTCTCCACTTTGGGATAAAACTCTTAGGATTTTCCTGGGAGACCTCTGATTATTTTATTGAATTTCTTTTTCAAAAGTGTCTTCTAGCTTTATGGAGATATTGGTGACAAATATAAATTATACCTATTCACAGAAGGTAAGAGGCAGTTTTGATATACGACCGTATTGTAGGACAATGGCCACAATCAAGCTAGTTCACCTATCTATCACAGCACAGTTTTTGTGTGGCAAGATTAATAACCCACTTTCTTGGTAGCTTTTATTTATACAATGCATTGTTATAGTTGTAATCCCCTAGCTGGATGTTAGATCTCCAAAATGTGGCATCCTTCACTGCATTTTCAGCTGAACAGAAATATTACAAACACTGGTTTCTCTCGCTCACATCTTGGGCCTGTTATTCTTCCCCGTTCTTATCTTTGAGGCTGTCCTTGAAGGCTGGCATCTATTTTCAGGTATTTTTTCCTTACCACAGGAATCATACTTCTCAAACTGACAGATCTTCCTTGACCTTCAGAATTGATTATCTTACTGCCATTTGGATTTCTCCAACTGAATGTTCTGCAGGGAGTTAAAATCCAGCTGTTTAAAAGACGAATCTACTCTCTCTTTCCCAGTCCTCTTCTTATATTTGTCTCTTCCAAGGGCAGAGTGATCAGCCGAGCCCAACACAGGTGTGTCTGGGCCAGAATTCGAGGTGGTTCCACCTGGGCTGTATCTGAAACAGGCTCTAAGCAACCCTGGAGTAGAGAAAAAAGCACTGGAAACAAATTCTTTTGGCTCCAAGGGATGACCCCAAGGCCTCTCTTGCCTATATGTGTAAAACCAAGAGCATATCTTTTGTCCTAGATAAGACAGAATAGTCCTAGGTGTCACTATTTGTTTTCCTCAGTGAAGATGGCAAAAAATGACTACTGCATCTAGAGACGGAGAACTATGCGGGAGAGGTGAGCATTAGCACGCTTCTTGAGCTCTGGACGCAGGCTTCAGCCCAAGATGCCCTAGATGCCTTCAGCCCAAAACCCTCTCCATATGAACTATCACTTGCCTAAGCCAGCCCTTCACCACCTATCTTTTTTTAAAATTTCAACAATGGTTGTTAATATTGCATATTGTTATCTTCAAGTTATTCAGGTTACCAGATATAAGCTTGCAAAATAGCTCAGAAAATTGAAGTGCAGAAAAAATTTAAGCATTAGCTGCTCCTTTCAATAGACCAGCAGAAATCATCGCTGCAATTATCCAAGCTATCGTGTGTGTACACATATACACTTATGTTTCCTTTCCTTCTTTCTTTTCTCCCTTCCCTAACCCCAGTTGTTCCTTTCCTTTGTATCTTTCAGATTTTATTTAGTCTTTCAGGTTCTTACACTAGGAAACAATACGATACATGTGTGGGTCTGATTTACTTCCCTTGTAAGCATGGTCTCTAGCATCTTCTGAGGACTGCCCTAACCTCTTTGACACGATTCTCACAAGAAGTGTAAATAAGGGACTTAGGTTTGGCACCCTAGGCAGCCCTTCCTAAGGAGCAGCAGTTCCGGTCCTTTCTACCCTTGCTTCCAACTCATGGCATTTTGCAGACAGCAGCCGGGACTGAGCTTGCCCCTTGGACTCAGGCCATCAGCGTCGCTTTGGGTACCTTCCTCTGGCCTCCTCCCCTTGGTAAGTCCTCCCCATCTTCCCCAAGCTCACCTAAACCGCATTGAGACACCCTGCACATGGTACCCATGCCTGCTGGCTTGCTTCCACTTGGAGCTGTTCTCCTGTTCATTTCCGCACCTCTCTCGCCTCCTCCTTCCACTGAACCATAAAGTTTTACTCCGTTTAGATCTTTAGCACCCACCGCAGTTCTCAAAATATTATTAATACTCCATAGACACTAGCTAGCTGAATAAGTACATTCCAGGTCTCCCACCAATTTATTATGCACTGGGGAAGGTCACAGATTTTCTGGCACTCAGTTATTTCATATAAAGTTCAGGAGCTGAACTAATCCCTTAAGTGTCCCTTTCAGTTCCAACATTCCATGATGCTTCTATTACAGCTGTTGAAAGAGTGTAATGGTGTGAAAATTAATTTCTAATAATCAGCAATTACTACCAAAACCTCTCCTGATTTCATCACTCAACTTTTCTGCGTATAAAGCGTTCAACTTAAAATATCCAAGTAAGTTCAGAGAGCTCCCGTCTTACTGTGCTTGGGGTAAACAGCATAATTCACATTCATGCAGTTTCTTTATGAGAGGGAGGCATGGTGATGCATACGTGTCGTTATTTGAGAGGCTGAGGTAGAAGGATCGTGAATCTGGGGCCAGCCTGGGCAACTTAGCAGTCTCAGTGGTTTTAAGAAGTCTGGAGATATGGGGAGATACAGCTCAGCAGCTCTGGTTCAGTTCCCAGCACTGTCAACAGGAAGTTGAATTGTAGAAATTCATTAAATGCTGCAGAGTAGGCAAAGAATGATTCTTGCATTATGACTGTATTGGGCTGTGATAGTCACTGCTTTTCTTAACCTGGTATTTTCTTACTGTTAATTTAATATTGTAGGTCATGTTTCCCAGTTTAAGTGTAACCCCGTACTTAGGAAGCAGGTTTTTTTTATAAAACTTTTAAACAAATGTTTCATTTTGGAATTCTTCTGGGCTTACAGAATACTTGCAGAGATATTACACAGAGTTCAGTCCACCCTGTCTTAACTTTCCCCCATTCTTATCATCATGAATGAACAGGGTGATGTGGTATCATTAATGAATAATTAATGTCATAATTAATGAACATATATGGATATATTACTGTTTAAGGCTGTACTTAATTCACACTTCCTTAGTTTTAACAATGTCCTTTTCAGTTTTCAGATCCCATTCAGGCATCCATCTGACACAGAGATGATATCTACGTCTTCTCAGAACACTCCTGCCTCTGACAGGCTCTTAGGTCATCCTTGTCTTGATGGCCATCGTGGCTCTGAAGAGTTCTACAGTGTGTGTTTTGCGGACTGTCGCTCAGTTTGGGGTTGGGAAGACTGCTGTCATAGATCGCCGTGTTCACTATAGCATATCGAGGTGGCATATTGTTGGTGTGACACACTGTGATGACACTGACCTCGATCGCCCATTTGGTACTGTTGGGTACAGGTGCTATTTGCTAGGTTTCTACTGTAAAGTTAGTCTTCTCACTCCAACCCAAGAAGCACTCTTTGGAAGGCATGGCTGTCTGTCTCTCTCCTTCTGCTTCGGCCTCTGTCTTTGGTCTCTGTGTCTGTTTCTGTTTCTCTCTGTATTTCTCTCCTCTCCTCTTCTCTTCTCTTCTCTCTCTCTCTCTCTCTCTCTCTCTCTCTCTCTCTCTCTCTCTCTCTCTCAGAATTAAACAAATTTATATTAAGCATACCAAGATAAGAACAAAATTCACATGAAACATCTCTGGCGTGCTGTCCTGGCCCTGCCCCTGGGGCACACTGAGACTGGGATTGAGACTGGGCGTGGTGGCGCATGCCTGTAATCCCAGTGCTTGGGAGGCTGAAAACAGGAGGATCACTATGAGTCTGATCTGTGTAGTGAGACCCTGTAGACCCTGTACTAAATACATAAGAAAACATTCACATGAAGCAGAGATGGGGACCAGGAGCCAAGGGCCATCCCATTCCCTGCCCTGTTTCTACTCTAATTCTTTCATAAATGCAGCTCCATCTCATCAACCACAGCAGAACACAATGTGCAGAGATAAGTACAATTAACGGTGCATTTCAATATATTTTCACAAACTACGTGAGAACAATATTCAGTGCAAGAAACACAATGTCACCAGCCATCCAGGAACACTCGTCATGCTTCTTGCTCCTTGACATTGTGTTCTCTTCACCCCAGGAGTCCAGGGTCCTTAGGTGTAAAAGCATATGCAAGCCTTGCTGTGTTTGGAACTTACCACAAATGGACTTTGCTCATGTTTGCAGTAGCATCTGGCTTCCTGCGCTCAGTATTTCTTTGGGGGATGGAGCCAGAGGGACAGTCCTCCAGGTTATCCTGTGTCACTGTAGACTATTCTCTTACTATGCAACACTGACATAAGTTGTGTGAGTACACAATGCATCCTCGTGTGTGTGGGTGTAGACCATTCTTGCTGGTGTACAGCTGAAAGCCTCACAGGCTGAGTGCACACGTGAGTGTGTGTCTGAGCTACTCCGAGTGTGAGCATACTGCATGCAGTTGTGCTTCCTTTACTTGGTGGGTCTTTAGCAGCTTACGGCTTGAGATAATGAGGACACTACCGCTACAGAATGTAGGCCTGTGGCTAATCGTGAACACACACACACACACACACACACACACACACACAGTTGATTTTATAGCAAAAGGCAGAGTGGCTGGATCACAGAATACAATGATGCTTGTCTCAAGTACACAGTGGGATTTTCCAGAGGAGCTGTACTGCTTACCTCGTAAGGGTAAAAATGTTATTTTTCCATATTCTTGATAACACTTCGCATCATCTGCCCTTTTAATTTGTGGATACTGTGGTGTGCTACTGAAATTTTTATCTTTAGTTTTATTATATTACTGTTTAGGATGAGAAAAGTTGTGCTTCCCCCCCCCCCCCAATTTGGACATTATCTCTTGGAGAGCTTGTTTTGTGAAAATAAATCCAGAGTTTCTTGTTCTTTTTTTCTATAGGACTGGCTTTCTTTTCTTACCTATTTGTAGGACATGTGTATGAGAACATGTTTACATATTCTGGATCTGACTATCTTTGCTGAATTATCTTTTTTAATATCTTCATCTTTGTGGGTTAAGTTTTCATCACGTCTTTTTTTCAAAATAGTAAAGACAATGTATTTAAAATTTTTAATTTGAGGGCTGGCCGTATGGCTCAGTGGATTAAACTCCCTGAAGCCAGGGAGCACTGAGACACAGCAGTTGAGAATGGGCGTGGTGGCACACACCTGTAACCCTGGCTCTTGGGAGGCTGTAAACAGGCGGATCACTACCAGTCCAATCTAGTAGTGAGACCCTAAGCATTCTGTAGACCCTTCCCTAAAAGTACAAATTTTTTTTAATTTGTATGTATTTATGATTTATAATGAATACTTTCACTGTGGGGATTTGGTAAATATTTTTTTTTTTTTTGTACTAGAAATTGAACTCATGACCTCATACTTGCCAGACAGGTGCTGTGCTGCTGAACTATATCCCTGGTCCCCGGGGTGCAGATTTGGTACATAACTGTCGCATATTAGTTCTTTTTACTTCTCCCTGACAATTTTTTAACAGTCTTTTGGTGAATGAACAATTACATATTTTTACACAGAAATTTAGAAATCTAACCATATACAGCCTTATAGCAGGACAGTCCTGTGACACTTTTTTTCTTGTCTCTTGTTTTCATTTATTACCATTTTTTTAAAACAAACATTTACTTGAGAGACAGTATGGCAGTAAGTGGTATGTCATGACAAGCAGTACCTATTTAGAAGACCAGAGTGACAGGCATTCCAAGCATGGCCCTAGCATTACACATTGCCAGCTGCAGTGCAGTAGCTTAGTTCACAGGTAGCAGCATATATAGTCAGTCAGGGTGAGAATCCTACCAATTAGCTGCTAATTTCAAAAACCTGCTGCAGATTCTCAGGCTCACTGCTTTACCCATCTTGCGTATATAAATGAATGGCTTTGCCCCATCATGTTTCCTAGCTTTTTTCCTTGCTCTCTCTTCAGTGAATGAATTTTAAAACTCTTAACATTTTATCAAATTTTATTTTTGATTGCCCCCTTTTATTTTCAGTTTTAGAAAAACTTTGCTTACTCCAAGGTCAAACAGACTCCAAAAAAGGGTTCGACACACAGTGGCCTACAAGTCGCATTCCAGCTGCCGTCTGGTTGTGTTTTTTTTTTTTTTTTTTTTTTTTTGTGGAACCGGGGATTGAACTCAGGCCCACGCGCTTGCCAGGGAAACGCTTATTCCACTGAGCCATCTCCCCAGCCCCTTGCTGTCTGTTTTTGTAAATAAAGTTTTATTGGAGCACAGACAGGGTCACTCTCTCATACATTGCTTATAACCAGCTCTTGAGCTGCCAAGATAGAAGATTGATCACCATCAACTATCTAATTGGCCAAGGCTAAAATATTTATCATTTAGTCCTTAGGAACAGTCTTCCAATCCAGGTCCTGCAAGAGTTACCTTAACTTTTACATCTGGATCTGCAGTTCATCTAAAATGGATTTTTGTGTATGTTTCGATGGTTATAAAGATTGAAGTTTATATTCTCATAAGGCTATCCCGTTGACTTTACAGCTTTACTCTGTAGAGCAACCCTTTCCCCTTGCACCACAGTACTACTTTGTCATACAGGCAGTGACTGCTATGTGCATATCTGTACCTAGGCAGGCGTGCTACTCTGGCCTACTGGTTTACTGCTATCTGTCCTTCGGCCAAGACTGTACTGTCTTAAATGCTACTGCCTTCTAGTAGGCTTCGTCTGTGGTATGTAAATCCACCAGAAAACTCTGGCTCTTCTTGGTTCTTTGCATTTCTATATAAACGCTAGAAACTTAAATATCCAGTTTGCCAAATATCCTCATTGTTGGGGAAATAGAATAATTGGATCCCATTTTTTAAAATATGTACTTAGTACATTGTCTACAGGGTCTCAGTACACAGATTGGACACATAGTGATCCTCCTGTTTTTAACCTCCCAAGTGCTAGGATTATAGGTGTGCACCACCACACCCAGTCTCAGTCACTGTCTCAGCCCACCCTGGGGGTGGGGCCGGCACAACACGCTGGGGATTGAACCTTAGTCCCTGCACCTGCCTAAGCAGGTGCTTTAGTTTGCTGAGCTAGCTGGCCGGCCCTCTGAATTCCATTTTTATTTTTCTCTTAATTTTTTTATTGTTATTTTTTTTTGGTGGAACCGGGGGGGGGGGGATTGAACTCAGGCCTTTGCGCTTGTCAGGGAAGCGCTTATTCCACTGAGCCATCTCCCCAGCCCCACGAATTCCATTTTTAACAATGCATTTTTTTAGCTATTAAAAGAATTGTCCAAAGCAAATCATGAATGTAAAATTTTATAAATTTAGATAGTGAATAGTATCTCCAATATATTACTTTTATTTGGATATTTAATATTTTGTTTTATAAGGTGTAACATTATTAAGATAAAATCTTGGTGATACGTGACACCACCATACAAGGTATTTTTGGAAACAGCTCAATTTTAAGATTTCTTCTTCAAAACTATCAAAGTAACCCTTAAAATTTCAGTTTGGTAAGGACACAGATATTATCCTTTTAATAAAGACAAGCTTCTCTGCTAGCTTCAGAGGTCCTAGGAGAAGATTCCCTTGAACATTTCTCATGGTTCCATACTGGTGTGTGTTGGTCTGTTTGTTTACTTTTTCTGAAAGCTGCAATATGGTGAGGTCTCTTTTAAAAGCAACACTGTCTTGTAGCCTAACAGGCAGCAGTTGGCAGGTAAATGCAGTAAAGATACTTCTCTCCATAAATCTAGGAGAATTGAGAGGAGCTTTTAGATGCCACTGTGCAACATGATAGAAGCGTGCTATTTTTTCTGCTCCTGTCATTATGCAATTTTAACAACCAGGATGCAGGTGAGGGATTGCTAATATCCTAAGAAACACATAGGTGAAATTGGCAAACTACCCAGATCTTTTCTTTGTTTGTTTTTTTTGTTTGGTTGGTTGGTTGGTTTTTGGTTTTAATTTTGAGACAGGACTTTGCTGTAGCTAAGGCTGGTCTTGAGCTCACAGTAGAGCCCCAGCTGGCCTCAAACTCCGGCCTCAGCCTCCCCAGTGCTGGGACTACAGGCATGCAACACCATACCCAGCAATATCTATGTCTTCACTGGAACAATTTTCAGTTCTACAAAGCCATTTATTTTATAAGAAAAAAAATGCTGCTTAGCGTATAAAATCAGGTGACTATTTACAATGAATTATGCACAAATATTATAAACTGCTCCACTTGCTAAAGTTAGTTAAATAGTCTTTTAAATAATTAGCTTTAAGACTTTCCTCATTGTACTTCATCATAATATCAGTTATTATAGGCTCCTTCCATAGTAGAGTGGAATTTTATGTATGATCTTTTGTATTACAGCATTACTGTATTGCTGTATTAGTGAATGGATGAATAGATCAATAATATTCAAAACTATAGATGTGCCAGGGAAACTATATCTCAAGATACAGAACTCATTAATTTAGGGCCAAATCACACAGCGCAATATATTTCACAAGCCCAGAATAACAGCGATCCCAAACTGTACCATGAAAGGGTCAAACAAGTTCTTATTCTGAGGAAAATGACCATAATATTTTGGAGTTATGAATCCTTTTAAAATTTGCTGTAAAATATGGGCTACCTCACCAGAAAAAATACAGAAAACTGTAATTTTTATAAAAACTTAGGGTAGTTGTTGTTTGCTATCCACTAAGTACTCTACTCATACATAGATCCTACCCTCTCCTTTTTTATCTTTTCCTCCTGCTTCCATCTCTCTGGAACTCTTATAAATTTTCTATCAAATTGTATCTTATGTTAGCAAAGTCTGAAAAGCAAGTTCTTATGAATAAATTGCTTTGCTCAAGCGACTTATATTGCAGGTATCTGAAGTGTATAACATGATGTGTTGATATTCTTATGCAAAGTGAAGTGGTTACTGAATCACATAATTACTGTGTGTGCGAAGCATCCAAATATGAAAATGGGTTTGTCATTCTAATACAAATCCAAGCCACAATGAGATGCTGCCTCACACCTGCTAGGATGGCTGGTACATAACAGACAAGAAATAACTGACGATGGCAAGAATGTGGATAAAAGTCAATCATGTTGGTGAGAATGTAGAAGCCATTTAAAAATGAATGAACAATACTTGGTTTTCCTGACAGATTAGATATCTTCTCATTCTTCAATCCTTTGTTCAAGGTAAACTTCATTCAAAGTCAAATTGTATTAATTGTTGTTGTATTGAATTAGCAGAAATGAACAACTCACTGAGACCAACTCAGGCTTTGAGATCTGCTTCTACCTGTCCACCTCCCCTCCCCTCCTACTGCCGTTCACACACATACCTGCATGTAACCACAATGGCCTTTGCTCCTGCAGGAAGCTTTCCACTCCTTCATCTATTCCTCCTCCAAGTATGCAGGGTCATCTTTCAACATATCCTTTTTATACCGTTCTTTGGTTATAACCCCTTCCTAGTGCCACTTCTAGGCTGAAAGACTCTTGGGGCCTGAAGAGGTTGCATGTGCATTTACATGTGTGAATTTTGTAGTGTTTTGCACTTTAGGGACCAATAGGAATTCATGGATGATAAAATGAACAGAAGACTCTTTCCTGGAGTGGTATATTTGTTTTGATAAAGCTCCTATATGGGTATTCTCTTTACCATCTTGTAAGATGACGGGTGAAAAAACTGAGAAGTCAGACACTAAAGAGAAGAAACCCGAAGCCAAGAAGGCTTCTGCCAGTGGCACTGGTAAAAAGGGTAAGGTGAAGAAGGCAAAAAAAGTCTAAGAAGGGGCAGCCCCACTGCAGCCGAAATCCTGTCTTGGTTAGAGGAATTGGTACATACTCCTGATCTGCTACATATTCGAGAAAGGCTTTGTATAAGAGAAAGTACACAGTTGCTAAATCAAAGGTTGAGAAGAAAAAGGAGAAAGTTCTTGCTATGATTACAAAATCAGTTGGTGGGGACAAGAATGGAGGTAACCAGGTGGTTAAGCTTCGAAAAATGCCTACATACTGCCCTACTGAAGATGTGCCCGAAAGCTCTTGAGCCACGGCAAGAAACCCTTCAGTCAGCACGTGAGGAAACTTCGAGCTAGCATCACTCCTGGCACCATCTTGATCATCCTCACCAGGAGTCACAGAGGCAAGAGAGTGGTCTTCCTGAAGCAGCTGGTCAGTGGCTTGCTACTTGTGACTGGGCCTCTTAGCCTTAATTGCGTTCCTCTACGAAGAACACACCAGAAATTGGTCATTGCCACCTCTACAAAAATTGACATCAGCAAAGTGAAACTCCCCAAACACCTCCCTGATGCTTACTTTAAGAAGAAGAAGCTGCGGAAGCCCAGACACCAGGAGGGCGAGATCTTCGACACCAAGAAAGAGAGATACCAGGCTTCAGAGCAGCGCAAGGTGGATCAGAAAGCGATGGACTCACAGATTTTAGCAAAAATAAAAGCTGTTCCTCAGTTCCGGGGCTACCTGCAATCTGTTTTTGCTCTGACAAATGGAATTTATCCTCATAAATTAGTGTTCTAAATTTCTTACCAGGAACCTAATTAAATAACTGATACATTTTTTTAAAGGCTCCTGTATGGGCCAATGTTATTCATTTTTGACTGTATACAGAATCGTTAAGTACCTAGTTTAATTTGTCAGCTTGTCCTATAGTATTCTTATGGAAGTATTAAATGACGCTTAGCAATAAGCAAGGAATTGTAATATCTAAATGCACAATGCCATACAATGTCCTAAAAATATAGAAAATGAAATTGGCCCATATACATAACGATCCCTTCTACTTGAAATAATTATTAACTTTACAGAGTGTTGCTGACTTAGAAGTAATTCAGATTACCTTAGTTTATTTTTAAAAATAAAATCTCTTGTTTTAATGGATTATAATATTCAGTGGACTGTATTGTATCCATTTCAAAGGTGATAATCAGCATTCTTTATTTTATTTGCTTCGAATCTTTAAGTAAATCTTCTTGTGGGGCCATTAGTGCAATTTCCCATAGTCATCCACTGGTACTAAAGCTCCCTGGAGGTTTCTTTCTCTTCTGGACTGTCTCCCAAAATTCTCATGCCTCTGAGCTGGGGCTCCTGAAAGGTGGCTGGGTCGTGGGGTGCTGTAGTCTCTGGTGGATTCAGCCCCCCCCCCCCCCCCGAGAGTACCGCAGCAGAGCATGCTGTCCAGACACAGGGTGTGGTAAGAGCCAGGTCCCAGGGCTCCTGCCCTGGAAGGGCGTGTCCCTTTCCCGGCTCCTCCCTTCGCTCTGTGCTTCCTGGCCGCCATGACCTGAGCAGTGTCCTTCCCCCAGGCCCTTCCTATCTTGCAGCTGGTCAGCCAGCTATGGACCGCGTCCTATAAAATGCGTGTGCCAAAGTAAACTTGTCTTACTTTAAAATGTGGGAGTGAGGATGGGATTATGACTCAGCATGGAGGAAAGTGACTAAGGCAAGGTCCTTAAGGCAAGAGCAAAACAGGCTCTAGGTCTCCAGCAGCCCCTGCATTAGGATTCTGTCTCCACGGCTCAGCCGACTTAATCTCTGCTTCTTTTCCCATTCCTTTCATTTTGGGATGTCTCCTGGCACATGTACCAACATTTTCAGAATTTGCTCTTCCCTAAAGGAGCTTCATGTCAAATGAGCCATTAAAATTCATTTTTGAACCCAATCCCTCACTTGATTTTTTTCTTAACCTGCTACTTGAGAAAGCACAGAGATGGCATCTCCGCTGGGCCTCTGATTACAGATTTACAGAGCTCCCCGAATGTGGTTTTTAAAACTTAGATCTCCACTAGGTAAAACATTCCCAGGAGAGTGCAAAAGAGGGTCTGGCCCCTGTCAGCTCAGTGCCTAAAATAGATTTTACATAATCCGGCTGATTTCCCATTCAATCAAATTAACAGCGCGTGCAGTCGCCAAAGTCCGTTGAACCTTTTGTTCTAATTTCCCATCTTGAAATCAACTCAGAAAAATACGTTGTTTTCAGCTTCTCATCCCTTGTACAAATTATTTTCAAAGCGATGACAAGGAGTTTCTGAAGGCATTCAACTGCATGGTAGTGGGATTTTTTTTGTCCACAGAGTAGGAATTTCAAACAATTTGCAGGGTCTAGGACAGGTGACCATGGAATAGTTCTGCGTGTTTCTTCTAGTTCTCAGCAAACAGGCCAATGGTTCTCAACACTGGCTGCACAAGGAATTAGATGGGGACCGTTAAGAAGCACCACCCTCAGAGTGTCCGCTAGAGATGCTGATTTAATAGGCCATGTGCGAAGCCTGTACATTAGCATTTTGCCTCAAGCTTCCCACATGATTAAAAAGTGACAAAATAACACATAACTCATGTCGTTTTCCAATGTGTCTATGATTTAGCATTTGAATCTATCATTCTATCAAACAACCTAAAGCAAAGATTTTGTCTTTCCATTATGTGCATTGTGTTAAGTGTAACAGTTCTCATTGTATTTTCATGCTGCTTTCGGAAACCCAAAGATGATTTTAAAAAACATGAGAAGACTGAGGAGATTAAGCATTTAGAGCTGGGGAGAGAGTTCAGTGGCGTAAACACCTGCCTGGAAAGCACAAGGTCCCTGTTCCAACACCCAGTACTGGGTGTCCTGTGGGCCCTGAAACTGGGCATGGTAGCTCACCCCTGTAATCCCAGAGCTGGGGAGGCTGAGACAGGAGGATCACCATGAGTCTGATCTGCACAGCGAGACCTTATATCACAAATAAAATAATGATAAAAAAGATAAGCATTTGTTCTCTACTTGTGGGTTAGTATGACACAGTAGTTCTTTGTAATTATTTAATTCTGTTTTACGATTTTGCTACTGGCTCATTCTCGTGTTGTATCAGGATGCCTCTCCAAATCTCCAAGGGTCATGGATGGAACTTCTCAGAGGGAGCTCGACTTAGGGCTTGTGCTACTGGGATCAAGGAAGAGACGCTGGAGTGATGCATGGTGTGATGCTAAGATCGTGGGTGCGAGTGCTACCTGCCTTTTAGTGAAGACCCATTTCCCCTGAGCCATCCCTGCCTTCGCTCTCAGCAACCATCCACCTGCTTCCTTTTACTTCTTCTGGATAGTTTGTATACAAGTTGAGCCATCTGTGACTTACAGTATTTTCACAGTTCATCCACACTGCAGCAGATAGGAATACTTCATTCCTTCTGACAGCTAAGTAATGTGCACATTTATTTATCTGCCGTCTTGGTTAGTTTTCTCTCTTTGCTGGGTCTAGGTACTCAACACCCCAAATTAAGGAAGGAAAGGTGCATTTAGCTCACAGTTTGTGGAGACTTCAGACCATACTTGGCTGGTTCCGAGGTCGGGTGGCCTGGCTCAGGGACAACCACTGAAGGCACAGGGGCAGCAGTCCAAGGTGGCAGAAGACAGCAAAAGCAACACAAGCACAAGGGAGCAAAGCAAGCATCTTTTCCTCCCTCCTGTTGTATATCTAATATCCACCCACATCCCCACCATCCCCCCGCCCTCCTCTTCTACAGGCTGAGGATATTTACAAAGTAAGGGCCCCTGTCCCCTGCTGAGTCACATAGTGGAACTTTTAAACTTCTCAAGCCGACACAATGAACAACATCCTAGAGCCATAAAAGCAGGATGTAGGACTGCTGAGCTACTTCAGGAAACTTCTGGACTTCTCAAGTTGACACATTGTAGCAACAGTAACAACACCCGTTCACCCTCTCATGAATATTTGTTTTGTTTCCACTTTTGCGTTCTTGTGAATAATGCTGATATAAACATTCACGCTGAAGTTTTTGTGTGGACGGACATATTTTGTATGTTTTCATTAATCCTATACATGAGGGGAATTGAGGAATTACAGTAACACAAATTTAAGGAGCTTTAAGGAGCTGCAAGATGAATCACCAATGCTACTGTACCATTTTTTGTTCCCAGCAGTAGGTAGAAGGGTTCCAGTTTCCCCATGTCTTCTCCAAAACTTGTCATCATCCATCTTTCAGTATTTTCACAATCCTAGTTGGGATCAAGAGGAACTGTATTGTATATTTTATTTGCCTTTTGTTACTGGCTAATAGTGTAGTATCTTCATGTACTTACTAGCCACAAAATCAAATAGCATTAGTAATCAAGGAAATACTTTATCTTTTGGGGGGAGATATCTTGCTCTGACACTTTACTTGCTTTTTAAGTTGGGTTGTCCCTTAATGGAACTTTTAAAAACATTTTTTAAAAAGAATAAAAATATTTAAAAAATAGAAATGATACAGAATTTCACTAAGGAATGTAATAAGAATTCAACAGTGGTTGTTATATTGTATAACATTGTCTTCAAATTAGTTGTTTAGATTACCAGATAGAAGCATGCAAAATTGGTGTAAAAATGTTATAAGAAATTAGACAGGAGAAGAAAAATATTATCTACTTCTTTCAATAGACCTTTAATGCCATCATAAGAGTGTTTTATAAATTCTTTTTTTTTTTTTTTTGGTGGTACTCAGACCCTTGCACTTGCCATGGAAGCACTTATCCTACTGAGCCATCTCCTCGGCCCCCATAAATTCTGCTTAGTAGACTTTATCAGATACATGATTTGCAAATACTTTTTGCTATCCTTTGGGTTCTTTCACTTACTAGACAGTGTCTTCTAAGTATAAAAGTTTATAATTTTTATAAAATCCAATTTAATCATCCTTTTTTTTTCTATTACTTATGCTTATGGTGTCAAAGCTTAGAATATGTTTGCCAAATCCATAGTAATAGCTATTTAAGGCTATATTTTATTTTAAGAATATAATAGTTTTAGGTATTACATGTAGGTTCTTATTCATTTGAACTTCATGTTTGTCCGTTGTATAAGGTAAGGGTTTCACTTCATTCTTGGGCATGTGACCAGGCAGTTATAATATTGTCTGACATCATTCTGTCTTGATTTTAAATACCTGTTTCACATCAGTGAGCTCCATGGCATGTCTAATGGGCATCTCAAATTTAACAACAGAAAAGAACTCGATCTTTCTCAAGTCTGGGAATGATACAATTAGGCATTCAATGGTTGAAGTCAACAACTTATCCTTGATCATTTTCTTTCCCTAACTGAGCAGCAGGTTATTTTATCTCAACACTCAAAACCCATCCTACATGCATACTCTTCCTTTCAGCTCTCCTACCCACCTTCATTGTGCAAGTGATTTCTTGCCATGGCTGTGAACCCACCTGTGTGCTGTGATAATCATAGAGATACCTCTAGCTGCATCTCCTGCCCTAGACACCAGCTTTACATACACAACGGCTTGCTGGACAGCTCCTCTTGAGGATTAAATCTTGAGGATTTAATAGCTATTGAGGGTTAAATCTTGAGGATATACTAGCTATTGTATATTTTATGTGTCCAAAAGCCAACCTTTAACTTAATTCAACTCATCCTTACTACCCCCAGCATTGCATCCTTCCCTGCTCCCATTTTCAGGATAAGGCACCCCCATTTGCTCATTGAAGACAAAATCCTTGGGAACTTCCTGGACTCTGACTCTCTCACTCAGTATCTGTTCATGATCCAATCCCACATGTTCTACCTACAAATTCTGCTCAGAGTATGGCCACTTCTTACCACCTGTGTGGCCACCAATCCAGGCCACCACATCAGCATCTCTTGAAAGCTGCTCCAACAGTCTCCAAAGGGTCCTTCTGCTTCCCAATATTCTTAACGATCTATTTTCATACAGCAGCCAGAGTGATTCTTTTAAAAATATGAATCAGATCTTCAATGGCTTTCCATAAAATTTAATACAAAACTTCAAAGGCTTCTTCATGGGCTGCTTAACCCTGCATGATCTGGTGCCCGCTTGGCCTCTGGACTACAGTGCTTGGTCTTTCCTCTCATTCAGCTTCGCTTCCAACATCATCCCATCCTCAGGCCTTCTTTAAATCCCCAAGTACATGTCTCTCCAGACAACTACAATCTCACTGCCTCATTTATCTCAGCCAGAAATCCTCCCTGGGAAGCCTACCTAAAAGTAGCCCTATCCCTTTTCTGTCTCCTTGATCACCTTTATCTCTCACTCAGCAGTTACACAACAGCAAGTTCTTTGCTTTTCAGTCTTGCTGCAAGGCTAGCACCAGAAACAACTGGCCCATAGATCAGTAGTAGATATTTGTCAAATGAATGCAAAAATGAAATGGAAATAAGCTAGTCAAGCAACTGTGGCCTCTTGCCTAAATCAATAATCTATCAATAGCTCTTCCAGTTTTCTTCGTGCCTCCAATAATCTAACCTCCATAGCAGAGATAGCACTATGAAATTGAGTGGCAACTCCTCATGCTTACAGTACAACCCCAACGCTCTACCTGTGGCACTCGCAGGTTGAGGTAAGCTGCTTCCCGCCTCCCTACCCATGTCTCCTGCTAACCCCTGACGACTGCATTCCAGCAACACTGGAAAACAGGTGCTAATGCAAGAGTGAGACTTTTTATTTTCCAGCTGGTCTTTCCTGTGGGATATCCTTACTGCAGTCTTTGCAGGATCAGCTTATTTTTGTTAGGGAAACTTACATTTCAACATGACCTTATAGGAAGAGAATGTCCTAGATCCCTGGTGTGGACCCCAGTCATTCCGGCCCGTGGTTCTGTTTTATTTCTCTCTGCAGCACTTATCTTGGCTTGCCATACCTCCTGTTAGCTAAGGGCTGACGGTGCATATTCCTGCTCCCTCCAACCCTCACCAATACACAACAGAATATCATCTCCCAAGGGTCAGGGACTCTGCTGTCCTTATTTAGAATAAGACTCCTAGCATCTTCCATAGCAGTGGCCGTATAAATAGCTTAACATTTACTTATTGCATCAAATAGTTTGTATTCTTTTCCCAAACACCAATTTCTGGCTAATGGACTACAGATGATATTCTGATCAAATTTTAGAGTCTTTCTTTATGGTCTGTTTTTTGTCATCTCAAATGAAAACAATTCTTAATTGGACTTATTTTTTCAATTAAATGAACACTATTTCCTTATGATTAGAATTCACGAATTGTTAATCTCAGTGTCACGCGTGTGACATGGACTCTAGCCTTTCTAGTAAGTGGACTTGCTCAGATGTTCTTTCTTCCTATTACCAAGAAGCGAACATAAGACTCACCCTTAGAGGTCTTACAGTTACTTAGAGCATATAAGCATTTTATAAAAAGAGATCTGCTTAGAACATTTATTTTCCTTACTGCTGTTTATTGAGATGGAAACATGAGAGAAGAGATGAAACAACTTTCCCAAGAGCGCAGGACAAGGACATGGTGGAGCCAGAATTCAGGTCAGATTTTTCACCCCCAATTGTCTGATTTGTTCCACACTAGCACGTGGCCACTAAAGGGGCCACTGGACTTGGAAACCATGGAACATTAAAACTGTTCTTCCATGACCATCCCGGCCCCTAGGCGGCCCCCTCCTCGGCGCACTGTAATTAGGATATTGTGGAGCTGGAAGAACACACTAGCTGGAGCTTTCTTTGGGGTGGAAACTGCAGTAGAGCTCAGACTTGAAATGAACACCTTTCTGCTGATAGCACGATTTCTTTCAGCACTAAAATAACAGAACCACAGTAATTTACCCTGCAAGCATTCAAGTACAAACAAATAATAAAGGTCAGTGAACGGGACCTGTAAGTGATACTGTACTACGTTTATTTGAAGGAAAGATCAACTGAGAGCACTGGAAATTTGCAAATTTTTGGAAAAGAATATGACAGGAGAGGAGTATGTGTGTGGGAGAGAGACAAAAAGTGGGTTCTTGAACCTGTAATTTCAGCTCCCACGCTGCCTCTTTCCAGTGTCTACATAGAAAGTGTTTATAGCAGCTTGTCCCTTCAGGGCCGGCGCATCCTGGCTCTGCGGCTACTAAGCCCATTTAAAAGATGATTAATATAAAGTGTGTTCAGGCTGTTTACTGTGCTGCAGGAGTGACACGTCCAGGGCCAGTGCAAGAGGACCTCGTTTCCAATATATATATTGCCAGAGATATAGCTCAGAGTTATAAGCGCCTGCCTGGCAAGCATAAGGACACAGGTTTGATCTCTGGTACTGCCAAAAAGAAAGAAAGAAAAATGTGTGTGTACATATATGTATTAATTAATTAATTAATTAATTAATTTGGTAAAGGGTCTCACTACGCAGCTTGGACTCATACTGACCCTCGGGTCTCAGCCTCCCCAGCGCTGGCATTACAGGTTGTACAACCACGCCCAGTGTTGGTGGCTGGCACAGCATGCGGTACTGGGCATCACACCCGGGTCTTTGCACTGGCCAGGCAGGCTCTTAGACCACCAAGCTATCTATCTCTCCAGCCTACAGATATGAATTTTTATGCTTATAATAAGTCAATCATACATTACATAGTTCACAGTTTATGACAGACTAAATTTACCACTTGTAGAAAGAATTGTTGTTATAGGAACAACGACCTGATTTGGGGCAGGGTGTTAGCACTTACAACTGTACAGGTTTCATGTGTGCTTGCCAAAATGGTTTGGTTCTACCCAATTAACTTTCATATCTTGGAAAGATGATGCTAAATATTTAAATTAGATTTAAATTATAGTAAAATGACATTTGAGCAGAAAACAAAATGCACTAGTTAAAATGGATGAGTGTAATATACTTGATTCATAAAACAGAGCAGTAATGTTATTCAAAGACAGTAGCAGCAAACCAAGTGCATTATTATTACACATTTAATCATGGCATGGTGTCTTCCTCTTCTTGTGTGGAAAATAGGTTGTGTTTATTCTAGTATCTAAGAAATACTGCCCAACGATACATGGTTTTCTAAATTAACTTTCTGGTAGATACAACAGTATTGGGCTTTTGGCCAAGTAGGCCACCTTGTTGCTCTGATTTGTTCAAAATTCTTTATTGTTAAGACTTGTTTGCTTTTTGAGCATGCTGATGCTTGATTAAAATAATACATCATAAAATCTCATAAACTGTGAAGGACCCAAATGAAAATATCTATTTTAGCTGGCTGTGGTTACAGGCTATGCCTGTAATCCCAGCACACTGGGAAGCTGAGGCAAGAGGATCACAGGTTTTAGCCCAGCAGTACTAAACTTACCAGTACTAAAAAACAGCAGCAGCAACAACAACAACAAACTGAGAAGCCCCCAGGCTACCTAGTGACAAGCTGATTTTCTTCTTTTTCTTTTCTTTCTTTTTTTTTTTTTTTGTATTTTAGTACAGGGTCTACAGGGTCTCACTACTAGATTGGACTCAGTGATCTGCCTATTTACAGTCTCCCAAGAGCTGGGATTACAGATGTGCACCACCACACCCAGTCTCACTCTCAGTCTCAGCATGCCCCAGGGGCAAGGACAGCACGGCACACAGGGGATCGAACCCCGGCCTCTGTGTTCTGCCAAAGCAGGTGCTTTAATCCACTGAGCTATTTGGCCGGCTCGGTAAAGCTGATTTTCAAGCACAATTCCAAGTAATTTCAAGACCTGCACTTTTTACACTGTGCCTGCCCTCCTCAACTTCCTGCAATTACTCATAGAAACCCAGGCACCAATAATTTTCGATCAGAAACCATAATAGCAAAGCGAAGGAAGCACTATTTCCTGATTGTCATATCCTCCACTTCATTTTCCCAGAAACATTTAATATGATTTTTACAAGTTCTCCAGATACGAAGCATTTGTGGACAATCCAGGTCGCTGGCTTGTCCTGCTAGTGTTCCCTGAGGTAGCCGTGAGGTCTCCTGCAGGAGGGAGGGGCCAGAAAAAGGTCTATAGAGTGCAGTTGACTCAGCCCTACTGAGGAGTGTGTGTGTCTTTGTGTGTGTGTGTGTGTGTGTGTGTGTGTGTGTGTGTGTCTGTGTGTGTCTGTGAGTGTGTGTGTTCAACACCTGACCCTGGAACTGGAAGATACGATCCGGGAATGTTGACGACTTGTACTTATAGAAGCTTGTGTCTGGCCACTGCTCCTGCTAATTGAGAATAGGAATTCCTAAAATATAGTTCCACTGTCTGTTTTGTGAGCTGTGAGATTTTAGGGTTATTTTTCTCAGTCTTTACTTAAAAATGTAAACACTGACACAGTTACTGCAAAATATCTTGTAGGAATATGAGCTCAATAATGCCAACCTCATGAGCAAATGAAATGACTCATGAAGAATAATTATATTATTTTGTAATTATAGAATACTGATAAAAATGATGGCCTTATACTCCTTTACATTGACAATTATTAAATCCAATTTGTATGGAAGGATTTTGTGGGTTATGCAATTAACCATGAACATATGTTAATAGGTATTTATAATGTGGCTTAGACAACATATATTATTAGAAAGAAAACAAAAAAGGAAATGATAAAACAAAAAAGCCATCTAATTTAAATTGGTATCGATCAGTCATTAAATTAACTATAATATTTATATTAAAACTTGTGTTAAAAATACTTCTGTGAGACTGGGTGTGGTGGCGCACATGTGTAATCCCAGTGCTTGGGAGGCTGAAAACAGGAGGATCATTGCAAGTCCAACCTGTGTAGAGAGATCCTGTACTAAATACACTTTAAAAAAAAAAAACCTTTTGTAATTTTATTTTATTTTTACTTTTGTAACTTAAAATTTATTTAAATGATAAAAGGATAATTCTAACCAGTTAGTTTATGAAAAATATCTTTTCCAAAGGTGGTAAGATTCTGAAACAAAAACAAATTTATCTTTCCTGACTCTTTACATTTTGAAGTTTTATATTCCACTTTAAAGTGACAAAAGAAGACTGTTCCGGGGTTAACTTTACAGTACAAAATTCCAGGCTGATCTTGTATCCTTTAATTCTTTTCACCGTCTCAGAACTGACAGATATATTCAACCCAGGCACAACCCACCGCAAGGAGATCTAAAGAAGGGACACTGCTGTCAGAGACACATGTGGCTCTGATAAAGTAGGTACAATCTAACGCAAACTAAAAGTATAAGAATGTGTAGCAAAAGTGGCCCATTATTCTTTCTTTCTTTCTTTCTTTCTTTCTTTCTTTCTTTCTTTCTTTCTTTCTTTCTTTCTTTCTTTCTTTCTAACAAGGCTTTGTTTGAGAAAACGTTGAATTAAATACAGACAACACTTCCCTCCCACCCTCTCCCATGGGAGACCTGCGGACCCAGTTTTACGTTACCGAGACTAGGTAGGAGCCATTGGGCCAATAACTGGTGAAAAATACTATCCACCCCTTCTACCCCAGAGGGTTTCCATGGGAATCCTGTCTATGTTGGCTTTGGCAGAACTCATGGCTATTTTTAGAGGATCTGAAAGCAGCTCAGACTGCCTTTCACTTTTATTCCAAGGCTGAGCTGCAGGTATGTTTGTCAACCCTTTCACCCTACGCACGCAGGACACACAGCCACAGACTTCTGCAAAGCCAAGTGTGTTCAGCTCTAACTTGGGTGCTGTTCAAAATCAAAAGCCAAGTCGCTGGGTCTTTTCCCACATTGTTCAGGTGCTGACAAGCCTGTCTTTTTAATTAGCTCTAATTGCTCTTAAAGCTTTACCCAGGAGACCTTGCTGCACGATTAGACCTAAATCTGGAATACTAATGCTTCTCTTCCAAGCACAGGCTTTCCTGGTATGGAGAATTGTGGGACTTGGTTTATTATTAAAAGATACCAAGTATAGACAAGGTCCAACAGCCATGTATCCTCACTGTGGAGAGTGTGCCTGTCATCCAGAGCGGGGCTATGACATTATTTGCTCAGAGGAGCCCTGATTCTCCTAAGCCAGAAGTGCTGAGTCTGTCAAAAGCTCTGTTTAATAATGGCTGCAAGTCTTCCTTCACCCTTTCAGCAAGGCCTGTCTTCATCTTGCCTACTTTCCTACCTTCTCTTCTCACTATACTGTTAAGTCTCATTGTAGAAAAAGATGAAAATGTGTATGTGTTCACGATGGTGATGCTTTATCCTTTTACTTATACTTCTTTGGCTCTTTCATATGACTATAAAATAGTTAAAAGTCACTTTTTGACACTATTTAGTGCTATCTGTGGAATGTTCAGCTTGCTAATTTGCACAAGGAAAAGCTATTTCTAGAGAATTGTTTATTGGTTGGAGCCACTGTATGTTCATCAAAATTGTACTTTGAATACAAAAGGGCCCTAAACTGGCACTGCAGTGTGTCAATTGGGAGGCAGGTTATCTACCCATAGTGGTACAGTCCCCCACTTGCATACAAGTCAAATCTGCGTAATGTTTCCGCTGGAAACAATTATTCTAGAAGGTTCCATTATATGATCAGCATTTTGGTGGGAACTAAATGAAAGCAGCAAGCCTTAGCCTGCTGCAGCATGACCCTGAACTTACAAACGGTCCTCCTTCACTGCCACGAACGGATTATTCTTTCTTCTGCCATGAGAGTTGTCTGCCTCGAGAACGGCCGTGAAACGAGATTCATTTGCTAGGTTTTATGTACTCTGAACTTAGACTTACAGCTCCAAAAGTTTATGTGTCCGCATGCTTGCAACTAGATCTCATGCTTCACCATATCCCCAGGGAAGCGTTATCAAGGAAGTCATTTATCTCCTCAGGCTTTGTATTCTGTGGAACTGAGGTCACTGCAGAATGGGAGCTGCAGCAAGAGAACCAGGTTTTTAAAATAAGAAGCATTGTGTTTGGCTTGTGGCTAGGAGGAGGCCAAGGTGCAACTTCCTTTGGTCACCCCAAATCCGGGTTCATCCGTCACCAGCCACCTCTACCATGCTGCCCAAGTTCAACCCCAATGAGATCAAAGTCATGTACCGAGGTGCACCAGTGGCAAAGACGGCACCACGTCTGCCCTGGCCCCCAAGACCGGCCCCTTGGGTCTGTCTCCAAAAAAGTGGGGGATGACATTGCCAAGGAAACTGGTGACTGGAAGGGCCTGCAGATTACGGTAAGACTGACCGTTCACGACAGACAGGCTCAGACTGAGGTGGTGCCTTCTGCCTCTGCCCTGATCATCAAAGCCAGAGAATGTTCCAGAACCAGTAAAGAGATCCTGGGGACCGCTCAGTCTGTGGGCTGCAACGTGGGCAGCCAGCACCCTCATGACATCCTAGATGACATCAACAACAGCATGATCCAGTGACCAGGTAGCTAAGAAAACAACATCAATAAAAAGATGATCTGACAAAAATAAATAAATATAAATAATAAATAAATATAAAATAAATAAATAAATATAAAATAAATAAACTAAGCATCGCATGGTGCTTCTGAGTTCTTCTGGTTATAAAGTGTTTTGTCCAACACAAAGTTCTGAGAGCCAAAGATCTTTCCTCACTTCTTAAACTTCTATCCTAAGTGGAGTCTGTCTCGTAATTCCTCATGTCAAAATTTCTGCCCATGTCAGTGATACTAATAATTATTTCTTTGCAATATACCTGTAGTCTTTTTTGCTTTTATATTTAGGTTATAATCAAATTAGAAAAAACTGTGGAAAAACCTAACCTGACATTTCTTGTTCTTATGGACACATAGCTTTGATATTTTTTACAATCAAATGATGGGAAATATAATTAAAAAAGCAATGAAAAATCCATAAAGAATTGAGCACCAAGGCGATTTTAGACACTGAATACAAGCCAAAATGAAAACTATAGATCGATGTCTCTGATGAACATATACGCAAAATATTCAGCAAAATAGCAGCAAATTGAACTGAACACTATCAGAAAGGTCATACACCAAGTTGGTTTTATTCCAGGGCTGCCTGGACCACTCCTTATACACAAATCAATAAATGTAGCACATAAATAGAATGAAGGATAATTAATACCATAACAGATGAGAAAAGCTTTGGATAGAAGTCAATATCTCTTCATTAGAAAATCCCAGAAGGGGCCGGCTGGACAGCTCAGCAGACTAAAGTGCCTGCTCAGGCAGAGTGCAAGGGCCAGGTTGGATGCCCAGTGTGCAGTGCCAACCTCGCCCACAGGGTGTGCCGATACAGCAATGGAGACTGGGTGTGGTGGTGCGCGCCTGTAATCCCAGCACTTGGGAGGCTGAAAACAGGAGAATCACTATGAGTTGGATCTATGTAGTGAGACCATGTAGATCCTGTCGATCCTGTCCTAAATACAGAAAAGAAGAAAAGAAAATCCCTCAAGGCATTAGGTCTGGAAGGATCATGCTGTGATATAAGCCATGTATACATAATGAACTCAGAGCCAACACTGTATTGAATGGCAAAAAACTGCAAACGTGACCTCTGAGATTAGGAACAAGAAAATTTTGGTGTATCTAGGAAGAAAAAAGTCTGTATCTATATCTGTACCTGTATCTGTGTATCTATATCTATACCTATTTCTATATCTATATCTTCATGCAAGAAAAAGAAGAGGGATATAAGTAGGAAATTAACAAATTATCCTTGTTTTCAGATAATCATTCTACACACAGAAAAACACAGACTCCACTAACAGGCTGTTAGAAATATAAATGAATTCAGAAAAACAGCAGGAAACAAAATCTAAATAAAAAATGAGTAGATTTTCTGCACAGCAATAGTGATGCTGAAAAACAAATCATGAATCTCAGCAATCTCATTCACAAGAGGCACGAAAAAAATATTTAGGAATAAACCTACTTAAGAAAATGATAGCTTTCTACAATGAAAATTACATTAAGTAACAAAATTGAAAAACACTAAAAGGTAAAAAAAAAATGCTGTAACAAAAAAATATACGAAGAAGACTTCAACATCACTGAACATCAGAGAAGTGTAAATGAAAACAACACTGGCATTCTGTCTTACTCCAGAAAGATTGATCATCACCAAGGAATCAATAACTAATACTGGTAGGGCTGTGGGGAAAATAGAACCCTTTGACTTCATTGGTGGGAATGTATTCTGAGTACAACCACTATAGAAATTGATATGGAGACTTCCAAAAACTAAAACCTAGGCCCGGCCAAATAGCTCAGCAGATTAAAGCACCTGCAAGCAGGTGCAGGGGCTGGGGGTTCGATCCCCGGGCCTACCGTGCCAGCCCCGCTCCCGTGGTGCATAGAGAGGGCAACTGAGACTGGACGTGGTGGCGCATGCCTGTAATCTCAACTCTTGGGAGGCTATAAACAGGAGGATCACTACGAGTCCAAGTCCAATCTAGTAGTGAGACCTTGAACACCCTGTAGACCTTTCCCTAAAAATATACAACAAACAAACAAAACCCCAAAACCTAAACCCTGAAATTCCACTGGACCCAGCTCTGCCCCTTGGCTGTATACTGTCAAGAGTTAAAGACCTCACACTACAGTGAGGCGTCCACACCCATGTTTATAGCCGCACAGCTCCTAATATGTAAACCTTGAAACTGGCCTGTACGCTCATCAACAGATGGATGGATACAGAAAATGTGTTGGTACCCAACACAATACTTCCCCGTCACCCAGAAGGGTAAGTGAGTCAATAGTAAGAAAACAGATGCACCTTCGAACCATGATGTTAAGTGAGGCTATACTACTGCAGTCTGTATCTGGCAAATAAATACATCTTTATTTGTCCTGGGATTGAACCCAAGGCCTTAAGCATGCGAGGTGAGCACTCTCTGTGCTACATCCCTAACCTGATATTTCTGGCATCACTGTAACTCCAATACAAACCCCTCAGACTCCACAAAAGCTCATCAGCATGGCTTGTAACTTCATTATTACTTTATTAATACTCTTTGGCTTGCAGGAATGGGTTTAATCAAATGTTCTTTTTCTCACTACATTAATCTCTTCATGGTAGAAAAGTCTAAAAAGTGAATAAAAGCCTGCTTTCTCTTAGCTCATTGAGAAGAAAGGTTTGTACTAGTATTGTTTAGACAAAATACCATGTCTGCATCTTGTCCTCTCAATAACTACTGCGAAGACAACAACAGGCAATGCATTAATTATTGTAGCTTCCCTACTAACCTGTTTCATTGCTATTTTGTCTTTTTTTTCCTCATCAGAATGAATAATAAATAAATAAAATGTAAAAAAAAATTTTAAAGCCTGTAATGGAGAATACATGTGTTTGTTGTAGAAGACGCTTCCAGCGCACACTGAGGTGATGTATATTTCTTCGCTCCAGCTGCTGCTGTAGAAGAACATGTAATTTTGTGCACTGTGGCTCCACTTCCATCTGATTCACATTTTTGTCAAGGGCTAATATGTGAGCACATTACATAAAAAAACTCAGTAGCTTTACCTAGGAGATTATATATATATACATATATATATGTATATATATATAATTTAAATATATATTATTTATATAATTTAAATTTCCCCACAATATTTGGTCCTAACATACACCAAAGCAAAATTATTTCATCAGCACCAATGAGCTTTACCCGTGAAATGCTGCAGGCCATGCTGTATGTTTGGAATTCAGCTTCACTACAGGGAATCCTGCCCTATTCTGACTTCATGGTATATAATAATTTTAAGAGAGTCTTGAAATTTTGGTGTTCTGAGCGCAGTTTAGATTCACAGGGATTAAAAGTACTGACTGAGAGTTGTAAATTTACCTCTGTGGAGTATGTCTAGGTCAATTATTTGAGTCCATAGGAATTGAAGTGTTGAGTATTGTTCCTGATGTGCTCCACACACTGGCTATCAACCTTATGCATAACTTGTATGGAATGAAAACCAGGACGATGTGAGGGGGACTTACACCTGTCACCTCCACGTGCCTCTCATTTACTATAACTGTTTCCTGAGAAAAGAATTTAATGCTCCTGCAGAAATAGACCTTTTGAGTCATGATGATCTCTTTCAAAAAACGAGCCCTTCAAGTTGTTACAAGGTTACATCCGCCCATCAGTGCAATTGGCAATTAAGATCATGTTAGATACCACGGGCCTCTAGGCTGCATTTGTAAATGCATACATTGGAGTTCTGAAAAGCTTCAAGTCACTTCAAATCCAAAATTCGCTAACACACGTGTTTGTTCAAGCAAAACTGAGTTTCATTCAGACAAAAGATGTAGAGTCAACCATGTTGCCCCTTTAAATAATGATCAAAAGCCAGAAGATACATGAAAAGACACCCATCTCCCCCACCTCCAGGAAGCTAAGGGGCAAGACAGCAACAAACTACATCCTTGAGAGGGGCAAACTCTTCAAAAGGGACCAACTATTTAATATTTTCCAAAACATGGGTACATGGAACAGCCCTCCATGGCCATGGGTAGGAAAAATGCAGCTAATTCTCACGAATCTTTAAGGTGAGTCCATGCTGAGCCCCAGGTTCGTGACCACAGGCTTTGATGGGCTGCTCATTAGAAAGACAGCGGGGATGCAGAACAGGACCCTCCTGTGGCGGCGCACTGGCTGCTGCAGGCAGAAGCCACAGGCCGATGCCAGCGGAATGTTTCAGGGACATTCTTTAGCCATTCTTTAATCCTATGACACCAGGTAGATACTTAGAGCTAGACACAGAAATGAAAAGCACTGAGGATGGCAGGAAAGAAGCTAGGCATAACAGATGTTTTTCTTACTTTGAATCATTTTAAAGATTAATTGGGAGAAGCAAATGTAGCAACAATGGATTGTGAGATTGAAAACATGCATGGAAGTGGGATGGGTGACACCAAAGGGTGAGAAGGAGGGGTGGAATCTGTGTTGTGAGGTTCTTACACTAACGATGAAACACCATAAAATTACTTCAAGGTAGACCGTGATAAGTTGAAGATTTAAACTGCAGAATAACTACACAGTTTATTTTAAAAACTGAACATTGATAGGTCAAAATGTATGTACCAAACATTCACCAAGATAGCCAGATTTTAGGCCATGAAATAATAAATATGAACAAATTGAAAAGATTTGAAGTCCTATAAACATTTCTCAAACTTGGCACTACTGACGTGAGGGCCAGACAACCTTGTTGTACGGTGTTTTCCTGTATGATTCACGGAATTAGCAGCACCCTGACCTTTACGTGCTGGATGCCAATAGCAGCTTCCCTCCTTCCCCAGAGGTGGTACCAAATGTGTGTCCAGACATTTCCAAATGTCCTTTGAACAGCACAATTATCCACAGTTTGTGAATCTAAATGACTACAAATTTTAAAACTTAAATCTAGCAATAGAGGACACAGATAATACACCGTGACCAAGTAAGTTTGTCCCAGGATTATCAGGTCAGTTCACTATTCTCCATGCTAATGACAAAAACTCATAGACCCAATCATTGCAATAGGTACGAAAAAGCTATTTGAAAAATTCAATATCCATTTGTGAATAAAAACCTTTAGCAAACTTATAATACACAGCTTATTTATTAACGTCTTCCTGAACTGAAGAAAAGCAACTAAAACACAACACCATGCCCAGTAGTGAAACAACAACTGCTTTACCTAAGACCAGGGGTGTGGTCAGTCTATCTCATCTTGTTTTGCTTGTTCAGCATCAGAGAGAAAGCCTAGCCAGTGCAAAACCACAAAAAGAATATTGATTGCACATATCAGAGAGGAGTAAATAAAAGTGTCTCTAAACTGTTGACTATTTGAATGTCTACGTAGGAATTTTCTAAGAGACACAATCTTGAAAGACAGAGTGTAGAAAATTGGAAGACACGTAAGTCACAGGCTCAGAGAAAACACTCATAAAACATCTCATTAAAAAACACTACATCTTGGATTTTACAATGAGTCTTACAATGCAATAGTGAAAAACACAATTTTCTTTTTAAAAAAGAACAGGAAAAGTATTTTAAAAAATCATCACAGAGATTTGGCTCGCAAATATATGAAAATGTATTCATCATCATGAGAAATTAAGGAATTTAGGGCTGGGCAGATAGCTCGGTGGTCTAAGTGCCTGCCTGGCAAGTGCAAGGTCCTGAGTTTTATCACCAGTACTGCATGCCATGCCAGCTGCGCTGCCCCAGTTGCGCCAAGATGGCCATCAAAAACGGGCATGGTGGTACATGTCTATAATCCCAGGGCTGGAGAGGCTGAGACATTCCAAATATCTGGGGGCTGGGGATAGCTCAGCAGCATAAGCACCTGCCTGGCACATACAATGTCATTTTTAACTGATTGATGGATATTTGATTTTGGTGAATGTAAATAAAATCATATCAGTATGCTGAGGCAGATCATTGTGTTGGATTTGCACTCGGATAGATGTATAGAAGAGAACATCCTTGGCATTATGGTAAATATATGCTTAACTTTATGCAAAGCTTCCAATGATCTTTCAAAGTAGTTTTTTTTTTTTTTTTGGCGGAACCAGGGATTGAACTGTCAAAGTAGTTTTGTTTCACCCATAAAGTAGATGTATTTTGAAAGTATAGAAGAATAAATGAAGGACACATGCAACAAAATATATTTTTGCCCCAAAATGTTATGCCACGTGGAAGGTCCAAGCTGTGTAGTGAAACCCTGTACCAAATAAATATATATAAATTTAAAAATTAAAAAGAAATTGGAGAAATTAAGCAAAAGCTCTATTGCAGTGCATGAAACTATGATGTCTGAAGTTTTAAAAATTATTCTCAGTGATGGTCAAGACAATGAGTGCCTAAAACTCTCACATACGTGGACACATTGTATGCCATATTTTTTTTTCTGGTATTGGGGATAGAACTCAAGACCGTGCACTTGCCAGGCAGGCGCTTATGCCGCTGAGCTATCTCCCTAGCCCTCAGATACATTGTAAAATGACAAAACTACTTTGAAAGACCATTGGAAGCTTTTTATAAAGTTAAACATATATTTACCATAATGCCAAGGATGTTCGTTTCTATATATCTATCCAAGTGCAAATCCAGCACAATGACCTACTTGAGCATACTGATATGATTTTACTTACATTCACCAAGATCAAATATGCATCAATCAGTTAAAAATGAATAATGTTACACCCATATAGTAGATATATTTTGAAAATATAAAAGAATGAAGGACACATGCAACAAAATACCTTTTTGTCGAAAACCATTATGCAAAGTGGAAAAAAAGTTACAAAATCCATGTATGGCATCTATTTCTGTGACACTCTGGGAAAAGGCAAACTCTGACACCAGAAGTCAGATCCACAAATCCAGAATGCAGGACAGGGGAAAGGTACTTCCCTAGTACCTGAAGACCTTAAGGACGATGGAAATATTCTGTAGTGGAATTGTGGTGTTGGTGAATAACTCTACAGGTCATTTTAAATCTTCCTAGTGAGTAAAGAAAAGCTGAACTAATTGTAATGGCTAGACTTGTTGCTATCATTCCAAGGAAGGTTCACACTTTTTGTGCTTCTCCAGGAAGTATTCACCTACAGTGGCTCACCCCGCTTCCCATCCTTCCCCACTACACACATCCACAGGGCCCCGTGTCTGATAAACCTGGTGTTCAACCGCAAATTGTCAATACTTGTTAAAAAAAAAAAACAAAACCCAAAGTGCAATATTATGGATCATTAGGGCAGAAGTAGAACTTTGTAACAACTCAGTGTGCTCTGCAAGTACTTGTCTAGTCCATCAATACAAACTTTGCGACTTAGGTGAGTAGGGCAGGGGGTGCTGTCACTGTCACACACTGTGGCACTGTGGCTCTGTGGAGCAGCTGTGGATGTTAGGGATGACTTCCTGTTCTGGGGACCAGACAGCCAAGCGAAAGCATCCTAGGACCACAGCTTCCTTTCTAAGTCTGTGTGTCTTGAGACATAGTTGTTCTCTTTAAAGAAGTAAAATCTTTCCCCGCCTATTTTCTTTGCCTAAAGCCTCTCCTCTCCGTTAGCTGCTAATGCCCGCTTGCCGTCAGGTAACCACCTCCATGTCTGAGTCTGTTCCACCAGCACTGGGGACCAGCTTTCTCCATTCACATCCTGTCAACTCGTGTGTATATTGTCATGTAGCACACAGCAGGACTTCAGTAAAAAGTTGCTTTACAGTTACTGTTTTGTGTCTTTCTCCCCACTCAAATGTAGTATCTGCAAGCCAAAGAGTAGTGACTTTCCTGGTGGCCGGTCTGCAACCACAGAACAGTTATTCTGTCTTGTTCAAGACTCAATAAAAATTTGAGTTTTCACTGGGCACATGGCAGACACAGCTCTAACCCAGGACGAAGCCAGATAGTATGGCAAGACCCAGAATGAGCAAAAACAAAAGAAGCAGGAATCTCAACACCAACAGTAACTTCCTATTCACTTTCTTATATTTAAAAATCATTAATTTGATAATTGTGGGAAAACAATTCTTTATAGCAAGTAAGAACTTACATTTAATTTCAGTGAAGTTTATTAACATTGTTCCCTGATAACGGGTATCTAACTTTGTTGTCACTTACACAAATCATTGTAATCATAATCACAACTTGCAAGCGTTACACAAAAATGAAGGTAAGTGAACATTATTTACTTTTTAAAAAATATAATGGCATAGATTGAGTGAAAGGATTTAATGTATCTTGCTTTGGGCTTCACACATGGTAGGTGTCAAATAATTGTAGAATCTGCCCATTACTTTTGGTACTAACCAACAGCGACAGGTGCCTCAGTCTTAATTATACTTCAGTTAAAGAGATTTTTTTTTTCTCAGAAAGCTAGTCAATAGTAAAATAGATACTTAGGATCCCAAAACTCAGGTGAATTGTGCAAAACTCAGGCCAGTATTTGGCTGTTGTCCACTTTCAGAAATGACAATTTTACAGTAGCTCAAATTATGATAATAGGGCCTGGGGATACAGCTCAGAGGCATAAGTCCCTGCTGGGCAAGCTCAAGGTCCCTAGTTCAATCCCTAGTACCAGACCAAAAAAAATTATGACTATTTATATGTGTGTATATCTATTACTATCTATTACATCGAATATATATTATTTCTCCTTTCTGTAATTAGAGTGGAAGTGGTTTGATGAGAGAAAAGTTAGTAATTTCTTTTTCTTGCTCTTCCTGTGTAAATCACCTGCCTTCACCGCACATCCTTTGAGATTCCACATTCTGACTGCAGCCTGTTTTCGTCCATATTTCTGATACTTTTTTCCATTCCGAGCCCAGCTTTCATCAAATGATTCACTTCCTAAATTCACCGCATGGTTTCCTAAGCCCATAGCTGGGCCTCGCTTACACTTCTCCCAAAATTAGCTTTCCAAAAAAAAAAAAAAAAAAAAAAAAAAGGGCCGGCCTGAGCGCTCTGTGGATTAAAGTGCCTGCCTAGGCAGTGCAGCAGCCAGGGTTCGATCCCTGGCATGCCATGCCAGCCCTGGCCCCGGGGCATGCTGAGATGGTGATTGAGAGTGGGCATGTGGTGTGCATCTGTAATCCCAGCGCTTGGGAAGCTGAGCACAAAAGGTTCACTACTAGTCTGATCTATGCAGTGAGACCCTGTAGACCCTGCAGACCCTGTCCTAAGTATAGAAAAAAAATAGCTTTCCATGTTTCTATTAAAAGCATCGTCTATCTCACCCCCTACCCAACTCAGATCTTTTTTTCTAAAATGCCCACTATGACTCACTACTGCTTCCAATAATTCTTGTATTACAGCTAATTTTTCACAGGTTTTTCTCTCTATCCCAATTACAGTATTCATCATGGCAGAATTCATATTTTAGACATTTTTCATTTTCTCACATCTTCGTGCCAGTTTCACAAAAGTCTAAAACATTATATGGAACCAACTGACATATGTTGGTGACATTTCCTGTTTAATTGTGACAGCTACATATTTGTGACACAGGGTGGTTATGGCCGTGTGGGGATTTGGTACACACAACACACACATGACACATCTTAATGCTTTTACATATTGTCTCCACTACATCCCCCATTTCACGGTCCCCTTTTCATTTGCCAAAAAAATCTATCTCTCTGTTTCCTAAATTTGAGATATTTGTAGGAAAACGGATGTATCCAAAACCATGAAGTAAAATAAATCAGACACAGTTTGAATATCTTATCATTTATTTTATAGGAGAAATCTTAAGAACATAGAGATGTTTCTTTTAAAATGATCTAAATTAATACAACTCACTGAATATATGTAGAAAGAATGGGAGAGGAGGGCTTGAGGAATAAAAGGGTTTTCTAGTATGGTACATCATGAGGTACACAGATTCATTTCAGGCAAATTACACAATTTAGCATCATTGTAGCTTTGCTTGTAATATACAAAATCAGTCAGTGTGACTAATAAATTGAGCTTTTAAATTATCTATTTAATTCAAAGTATTTTAACGTCAAAGTTTTCTCATTTTATTTAATGACAAAATGAAACAAAATTTCATACCAAAATAAGAAGAAAATAACAATAGTTAATACACTGTATATCTTCAGAGCAGCTACTCACAGTATAAGACACCAGAAATCTTCTTACAAAGAGAAAACAGATTAGAAACACAAAGCTTTCTCTTCAGTGAACTAAGATAAACTAGTTATAATTGAAGCAAATTACCACAAACGTTAAAGTAGTTTTGAAACAATCAAATATGTGATTTGAAGAAGTGTTTGAACTCCTTCTTGCTTCTTATTTATCTCTATTCTATTTTGATTGGGGTGTGTGTGTGTGTGTGTGTGTGTCTGTGTGTGTCTGTGTGTTGTTTCTCATATAAAAGAAACTGGGAGATATTTCGGCTTGTATATGGGACAGTTCATTTAACGTGTTCTCAAATTGCATCTATTTACCTATAAAGGCCTCAAACTTCTCTTTCTTTATGGTAACGTAGTATTCCATTGAGCATAAATGCCGCCTTTTTTTTATCTGTTCATTTGTTGACATACATGTACACTATTTCCCAGAAGTGCTGCTGTAAACACAGGCAGGCAGGCATGCATACAACATGATAACTTAAAGACTTTTGAGAAGACACTTAGAAAGGGGATAGCTGGTCAGATGCAATTTCTATTTTTAGTTGTATATAGCACTATATTGGAGTAATGTACATTCTGAAGTGTCAGTATTGTGACTTTTTTAATCAAATGGACACGAGAAGCAACTTGTGTCCATTTTAAAACTTCATCTGCTTTACAAAACTCATTCTTTTTCATCAGCTCAATCTATAACTGAAATCTGTGGTTTGGTTTTAGTACTTACATAATTAGTAAATCCACCCAGGCCACTGACAATTCCTTGAGCGTTCTCTTATGTGAGTACCTTTAAGTAGTCATGTATCTACAATCTACTGTTTTGAAACAGGAGATTTCCTTATGCAAAGACTAAATCTCAGGCTAGGGACTGGCCAGTGTTAGCATGATTGTTCTGCAGGCGCAAGACCCTTGGTGTAAGCCCCAGTGCTGCAAAAACCAAAACAAAAATCCATGACCACTACAACAACAAAACCCAGAAAGTAAAACAAAACTACAACTTGAAAACTCAATCTCAAGATGACTTTGAAAGTGGTTTCCAGAAAATCTTTACTGGTAAACAATTAATACTCACAAAGGACACAGATCCTTAATTCCAGGGCACTCTTGTACTCTGTGCAGAAGTAGTGAATTTCAGTGCACAAAACTTTCATGTTTCATGCACTTCCCAGCTTTGCCAAGGACTCACACTATGGCCAGGCTACTTACTTTTTTTCTCATTAACTTCCTCATTTACAAAAACTACATAAAATACATCACTGTGAATGCCAAAATATGCAGATTACGGTTTTATGAAATGCAATGCCCATGTTACTTGCATTTCAATTGAAATTATAAGCAAGGGGGTAACTGTAGGTTTGGGGAACACCCCTCCCCTTGACAGTGTTGTCATTGTCATTATAATCTGGCCCCTAAATAGGGACAGAGCACTTTCCTGACAGGCTACTTTCATTTGTATGTTTGCTGCTCATTAGAAAACTGCTTCTGAGTAAGTTAAGATTCCAGGACAAGAAAAAACAAACAACCCAATGGTGCATCGAGACAACCCTAAGTTGATTGTATAAATGGAAATAAAAATATTTTTTAAAAATATCATCTATGGCTGCACAAGGCAGCCAATTCCCAGAGCGGGTTACTTGGGCCTTGTAGTTTTCCATCCACCTACCTGTGGTTGGACTAGTTCCCTGCCCAGTTTTTGGGGAATGGAAACTAGAGCGTGGCAGGAGAAATAACATGTGACGCAGCTCAGATCCTTCTTGCTGGCCACTTGGGAGCAGTGGGAGGGAGTGGTTCACGCTGACTGAACAGCAGCAACATCCATGGGTTTAATTTCTCTACATGTTTCTACAACGACAGATCGCAGAAGATTAAGTTACCAGTCCATAGCAGCTGAAAGCGTCTTTTTGAATGACAGTAATTCCCAACCTCAACTAAAAGATAAATAGGAAGCAAAGGTACCTCATAACCAGGTGGCTTTAAATTTTACATACAAATTGCTTTTTACAATTGGCTGAATGCAATGGTTACCGTATTGGCTCTGAATTTTTTTTTCGCAGAACTGCCACCTAAATACCAGCACAAGGCTTTGTCTTGAAATGAAATTGCTATGGAGTGCTGAGAACTCCTCTTGTAGCTCATTCTATGTTTTATGAATGGAAGATTCTATCATGGCAATGAGCAGCGAAGAGAAATATTAGGGGAAGAAAATAAATCTGTAGTGTGGAGTTTGTCCAGGATCCAAGCGTTCACTCCCTTCATTCAAGAAAGTTGAGTCACTAGCAGACCACAGGTGGTCAGGGAGGGGGGGGACTGTGACACATCTGTTTCTCATAAAGGCAGCCTGTGCCATTTGAGGGCTTTTCCCTTTTTTGAATGAGACACATTCATGTGTGAACATGTCAGCCCCAGTGCAGGAAAAACATCTGCTCTTCCTGGCACACTGTGTACTTCTGGTTCACTTCCGTGTGGCTCCCGGGCCACCCTGCTCTGTCTGCCACTGAGCTCTAACAGTCAGTCAATGATTCCTACCGACGCTGATTTTTCTCCTACGTCATGCTCTATGCGATGGGGATCTCTTCATGTGCTCTTCAGCAAGGAGCTGATTGAGTGAGGCTTTCACTCCAAGAGATTCCTGCCTGTATTTTATTACTCTAGGTGTCATATCTCCAGATGAAGGCAGAAATGCAGCCACAAACACTGTTAATGGCAGAGTTGGGGGTAGGAACAGGCAGTAGACTCCTGTCATGATGGCCACACCTACAAGGCATGCGAGCTTCTCAAACCTCAGTGTGTTTCCTAAACATGTGAGGAGTTTGATAAAATATTTGTTCTGATTCAATAAGCCTGAGGTAGAGTCCAAGATTTTCACCTAGGACAGACTTCTAAGTAAGGTCCTACAAAACTGCAGTTCTCTAAGACATATATTGACTGTTTTGGAAAGGACAGATCTAGCCATGGCCCTTCACAGGATGGTGGCGGCTGCTAACATCAGTTTTACCTCAGTGTAATTCCACTTCTCTTCCTTGTTTCTGTGAAAACAGTATTTGCATTTAGAAATAGGTCAAGATTTTTTTAAAAAGACTAAAAAGTTATGGCACATGAACTGTACCGAGGTTTGTGGGTAACCTCTGTCCTAGTCTTCCTGTCATTCTTGTGCCTACTCTTTTCGCTTCCTGAGATGGCCATGTCTTAGGACACCAACCTATTTTATTCCTATAAGACCATGATTTCAGCAATGTGCCCATCATGAACTGAAGAGTTTCTACTGCAGGGGTTTTCCAAGGACCAGTGATGGGACATCAAAGTCCTGCTCAACAATAACTTGGAAGAACTGATTATTTTCTCCCTAACAAATATCTTTCAGTGCTACAGAGAAGTCAGAAAAAGTCAGTTTTGTTTTGTTTTTGTTTTTTACTTACAAAACTGGTATGATTGAACTGTGGAGATAGCTCAGTGGTCTAAGCACCTGCTAGGCAAGCTCAAGGACCCTGGTTCAATCCCCGGAACCACATGCCGTGCCAGTCTGAATGCACCAAGCTGACCACCAAGACCAGACGTGGTGGTGCATGCCTGTAATCCCAGTGTTGGGCAGGGTGAAACAGGAGGGTCACTATGCATCCAAGCTAATAGCAAGACCTTTACCAAGCACATAAAAAAAAAACTGGTATAATCTTGTTTTACCACTTTAAAAGTATTGTTGATGGTGTCCAGCAAGTTCTTATGTAGGACAGCATGCTGAGGAGATTTTAGAAAATATGCATTATTATTTTAGGATATGATAAACATAGTGGGAATCCATCTGCTGTGGACTTGTCTGGACGGTGACAGCCAAGCTTTCAGAGCTTTCAATGACACGAAGAGTTCGCTGCAGCACACATGTCATAGGTTTGTTACCACTGAAGCAGCCAGTCACATCACTGAGGACAGAAACTATGTAATGCTTCTTTTTTATCATGCTGCATCTTCAATTATGTATCCCAGTGTTAACTATCATGGTATTGTCAAAAAAAAAATCCAGATGGTTAATCAAATGGCTTATTGAAAAACAAACTCACAGTATCTAAGGCCAAGAATGGAACCTGTCCTTTGATAGGTGAACACGAGAATGAGCACACTAAAACCAGCACCGTGGTCCATACCCAGCTTTATGTCATAGGCCTCTCTGGCAGAAGCACAAAGCATGATTGATCCTGATTATAACTACTTTAGGGTGCATAAAACAAAGACATTACAAAAATAAAAACATACGAAGAGGATCAAATGATCTTTAAATAAAACAGGTCTAGCAAATCTAGTGGTTAACATAACTCTGAAGTAGTGCTGAGTATAAATTACATTTGATATATATTCAACACCTATGAGGTTGTTCAAAACTACTGTATGACTCTTCTTGCTGCTGGCACTACTGTGGCTTTGGGGCTTATATTCATAATTGAGGAGATGTTGAACATCAGTGGGAGTCAATGAAAAGCAAGACTTATTGTTTCCTATCCAAGTAACATTATCCTTAAGAGATCTCAAAGTCGTACTCTAGTTTCCCTCTGAGCAAGATTACAGTACAATATATTATTTTTTGTTTACTATAATTAAAAAGGTTTACAAGCCAACCTAGTAGTTTCATTACTACATTAATATACAGTATTGTGTCTAACAGCATAACACAGCACAGCAGTGTAAGGTAAAAGGAGGCTGCAGAATCTTATTTACTATTTGGTGCTTTTGGATATCAGCATATTAGTCTTAGAGGCATTTTCTAACTTTTCCTTCTGCCTATATTTGAAATTATACTGATGTTACTTCGAAAGCGAAGATGCTCCTCTGCGATTGGCATACATTGAACAAGAAAGCATCTAGCTGAATAGATCCAATGCAGTTATTGAAGCACAAGAGGAAAAACAGAAATTCTAAATTATCTTCTCTGAAAGTGGCACAGCTCTTGCTTCCTCTTCTGCCACTGCTTCAGATTTATTTCAATGACAACGTGCATTAGCATCTGCCAGCCGATCCCTGCAGAAGAGAAAAACAGCAATTCATCCCTGCTCACCAGTGCGTCTACTCTGGCGCATCTCAACTGCCTCCCAAGAGCTTCTGAAAGAAAGACAAGTTTGACAAGTTGAGCTGAAAAGTCAGGAGAAGAGCTGAGACCAAGGAGAGCGGTCTTAGGGCAAGTACAACAATGATGTACACTATAAAGAAGGGGCGATCTCAGGATCAGAAGTGAGGGAAGGATCTTGATGAAATTAGTGCCTGCCTATATTCTGGGGCTGAGAGCTAAGTATTCCACAGGTTCTTACAGATGTCAGTGACTTACAGACATTTCAGTAATGCCTTTGTGGTAGGTTGAACTGTGTGACGTACAACTTTAGGTTGAAGTCCTAACCTCTAGAACCTGCTAGGGTGACCACTTTTGGACATAGAGTCTACAACTATAATTAAGCTAAGATGAGGTCTAACGGATTTCTGTGGATCCTAAGTTCCATGGTGGGAGTCCTCATAAGAAGAGGCAGACTCAGAATCAGAGACTGGGGCATACAGGAAAACCAGAGCCACATGATGACAGACAGATTGTGGTGATACAGCTACATGCCAACAGATGTCAAAGACTACCATGAACCACCAGCACCTGGAAAGGCTTTCTGATTTCTTTCCTAAATGTGACCCTGGGACACAGCTTGACTCTGGACTTCTGACTTCCAGGACTTTGAGAGTAGATTTCTGTCTTAACCCACTCAATTTGTAGCAACTGGGTACCACAGCGCATGGAAAAGAATCGAACTACATCCTTCAGAAAGCATTAGAATTTCACTCACTAGCATCAGGGTGGTAACCTTGATATTTGCCTCAAAAAGCTGCTTTCAGTATAAAGCATATCAAACATAAACTGAATTCAAGGAAAGCCTAACTGTATTATTATCTCCACAAATACTGGCTAAGCTTAGGAAATGGGAAAAAAAAAAACTGCAATGATGACAGCAGATCTTAAACCTTGATTGGTGCTGCTACTGGATAACAATCCCGAATAATTTGGGTTGGCTTTTTAGAAACTGCAAGAAGTGTGGAAGGTGCACACACTCACTTCATTTAAAGAGTTTGTCTAGTATGGATTTGATATTATAGGTACAGCTAAGTCTAGCGAGTCCTATTTAGGCAATTACTTGATCAGGCATGGAAAAGGAATATGAAAGAGCCAATAATCTCCAAGTTGATCTTTTCTGTTTTAAGGAGCACTCGTGCACAGTGAGAAATGGACATAATTTCCAAACTTTCTTTCATGGCCTAACTTCTAAATGGCAATGCAATAAAACAAAGCGTAATAGAAACCGAACCACAGAAAAGCTGAGTCATCAGATTAAAGTTCCCCTATTTTAGCAAAAAAACACAAACATGCTCCGTAAGAGTAGCGCAGAAGTCTGAATTTCTGAGCTCCATGCTACCTTTCTGTGCTACAGTTCATCCTTTCCTATCCTAAATCCATGGCCTTTCCACTCTTAAATACTGTCTTTTGCTCATGTTTCTCCAAAAGTCTTCTTCGCCCAGCTAGCCAATTCTTCTGAAAGCCTGGTAACCCGTCCACCTTTCTTACCACTGTTTTCTCCTTCATTCCTGAAAGTCCACATCTTTCTGTGTGTGTCTCTATTATTTTGAATTCTTAATAAGAGGGACTTAATATTGTATGTGTTGTGAAAAAAGTATTCTGATATTTATATATTTCAGATCGGAGCATCTCCCTGTCTCAAACTTTGGCTTCCCACATCCATAATTCATTGAAGAAAGCTAAGTAACGATCTGCCAGCACCTCTCTCCCGACCGGGGGGTGGGGTGGGGAGCGAGGGGGAGGGGAGCCTGTGTTAACACGGGGTTTCCTTTAGGACAGGTCCCTTGGGGATGACAAGAAGGCAAGTGTGTCTAGACAGGAAGCACAGGAGAACAAGCGACGGTGTAGGAGTTCGCTTTTCATGCCCTGTGAACTCACGCATACCTTCCTTTTGCTACTGCGGGGCAACCTAGTCTATTATGAAAGATGCAACAAGAAAACTTGATACCATATCTAATACTTTTTCACTCCAGTTAATGCTGCTCCATGAATTAGATAAGGCACAGACTAGAACTCTCCTGTACACCATTGGGAAACAAGGCTCAGGCTCCACAGATCCGACAAGAATCAGAACCAGGGATTACATCCGAATCCATCATTTTTCCTTAATAAGTTGCCCATCACTTGTAAGGTGCATAAAACATGATATTAATCGTAACGGCAGAATTTGACTTTTGAAAGGGTTTATGCTTATTACAGCATAATCTTGGCATGATTATTACAAGGGAACTTAAAAAATTAATTTCAATAAACTGCCCCTATGTTCTTCTCACATAAAATAAACATGAAAATAAAAAGTTTATCAATGACAAATTAATTTTTAAATTCAAATTATAAAACTGTAAAGTAGTGTTGGCTTCAGTATGTTAAAAGTCTATTTACATAATTAAACTACAATTCAATGACTAAAGTCATGAAAATATTTAACAACAAATGTGACCTTTACATTATGAACTATTTCATTAATTGGGTTTAATATTTGGACTCAGTACTAGCAGAGAAAAATCATAGGCTACTTATTTCTTAGCCTTTTTATTGATATAGCTAAACTAGTTCTGGTTCATACTTTGATCTTTGAGCCTGTTTAGCATTTCATGACTGCTGTCTTATTACTGGAAGCTGAATGCATTTTAGATCAAGATACATGGAAAGTGGTTAAAATGATCAAAGCTGCTTGGAGAATTCTGCGGAGAAGCTACAATGAGCAGCCTTAACATGGACACTTTCAAGCAAAAGGGTTTTTTCTTCCTTTTTTTTTTTTTTTTTTTTTTTTGCCTCGAAGAAGCAAGAACAGTTCAGATTCCTTTTAGTGACAGCGCAAGGGCCATGAAAATAAGCTGATGCTCACACTCCTGAGTTCTGAAAAATATCAGAATGGATTGAGGGCAGAGCAGACAGCCGCATCCTGTTAAAAGTTAACTTCAGCACTTGGGCACCATTGTGAAGGAAGGCTAGCCCAGGCGCTTGGCTTCAAAACACTATCACAGCTGGCCAGGAGGATGGCTCAGTAGAATAAGTGCTTGCCTGGCAAGTGCAAGGGCCTGAGTTCAAGCTCCAGTTCAAAAACAAAACAAAACAAAACAAAACAAAACAAAACAAAACAACCCCACCATGACAGGAACTACATCTTTCTGAGTGCCCTGCAACGCCCAAACTCACCTCCCCCAGCCATTAAGGGGAGTGGCATTCTTAAATTTCAATGTCACGGGGACTAGCTGCAACTTTGTTGGCATTTTATATGAAAAGTATTCACATACATCAATGACAAAAATATATCAGTACTAATCATGAGCAGAAATAACCAAATAGCAGCCCTGAGCTACCTGGAAACCTTGAGCAGCTCACACATGGGGAACTGTGTTTATTTATATCCACTACTGAGAAGAAAGCTGATCTCCTATAGAACAGCTGGTATAAACACAAGTACAAAAGGGAGCAGGAGAAGGACTATCTGTGTATGTGAGCAGGCGGAGAGAAGTTTTGCAGCCCTCCTGAACTTAGAAAACTATTTTCAAGGTTGCACATTACAAAGGCTTTTTTTTAAATTCAAGAGAAGTTTCGGTGCTTTGAGTTTTAAGAGAAATGCAAATTGTTGGTGAATTGTGAATCACAATACAGTAAATAGTCAAATCGCTGTTACCATAAAGGCTACTGAAGCTAACTTATAACCAGCTTGGACTGGCACTTCATCTTTACACAGATTTTCTCTTTCCCATTTAAAAAAAAAAAAAAATCACTGACGGATGCCTGAGATCAAAGGACATAACATGCCCTTAAGCCAACCCAGAGTTCCCAGTGTGTAAAAGTGAAAGAAATCCAGTAGCAGACATCCAAAAGCCAGTTGGAAAAATAAGGTAGGTTTATATTTTTTGTGTGTCTTTCTTCAGGTTTAATTTAAAAAAAAAAATCTTACTACCATAAAAGACCATTAATTGCCATTTAATTCTCTTCAAAATGCTCCTCTCGCTTCAAACACGCTTGTCCCATCATTCCTGTCCCTTTCAGAAGCCATTCTGGACGTCCTCTTTTGCATTTTTAGGAAGTGTGGTTAAAAATTGAGCAAATGCTGTTGCTGAGTGATATCCAACAGAAAGGCAGGTTCCTAAAACACTCCGCAGTGTGTCACCGTCCACATTATCTGTCGGATCTGGCACCACGGACTCCTGGCTGTTTGGCAAGTGAACATGAGCACAGAAAGTAAGCACTTACAATCAATTCAGGGACCCTGAAGCAGCCCCGAGAGCACAACTAGGACACCAAAGAGGAATTTCAGAACTGGCTCAGAAGGTGACATGAATAGGGGACCTGTATTCTCCACGAGGGGGTGTGCGTGGAGGGAATTCATGACCATGAGTCTTTTATTGAGATATTTTTTAATAATCTGTAAACATTCACATAAAAGGCAGGGCATGAAGAAGGTAGGAGTTGGTTGTATAGGACTAGCAGGTACAATTCTGGAATTAGCTAGTGTTAGATGACCTCAACATCTTAAAACCGATGATCATATTCTTTAGAGTTAGGGGTAATAAAAATAGGTTTGTCTCCTGTGAAGAGTATCATTTGCTGTCCTTTTGTGACACTGTCTTTAGGGAAGACACATTCCAGCAAATGTATTTGTTTTCTTCTTTCTTTCTTTCTTTCTTTCTTTCTTTCTTTCTTTCTTTCTTTCTTTCTTTCTTTGTGGCTGGCTCAGCCCACCCTGGGGGTGGGGCTGGCATGGCATGTGGTGCCTGGGATCAGACCGCAGTCCCTGTACTTGGCCTAAGCTTACCTACATAGGCACTTTAGACCGCTGAGCTGTCTCGCCAGCCCTGTTTTCTGAGTTTGGTTTTCCCTGGTAGCTCCCTAAGCGCTCCTACTTAGCGGCATGAGCGTAGGTCAAGTTCCCTCTTACGTGGTAGTTTTTCAGTGTGTGAAGACTGCAGTCAGCTCGTCAAATGGGCATCTTCCCTGTTCTAACGATCAGGATCTGCATCATTTGGAAACTCAGACACTCAAATTACCACTCCCTCTCCCTCTCTGCCTGCATTTTTAGAAAGCCTGCTGTGATTCTTACACTCACATAAGTCTGAGAAACAGTGCCCTGAGACATTTTCATGCTTACTCTTTCACGTGACAAACGTGTCCGTCTGGAACTTTCAGAACGCTCTTACAGGCTAGTTCTGGAGGTGATAGGAAGGCCAAAGAAAAGGAATCGTAGGAGTTGCTGTGACTGCGGGCCCCTTCGCCACTTTTCCGGCTCCCTGTTGCTCACACTCAGGGACAGAACAAGGCATTAAGGATGAAGTGTGAACTCCCATCAGTAGCGCTGTCTCATTTCTAGGCGACTAATAGCATCTTCACACTGTCAAGTACTCTTGCTGCTACTTTAGCATCAAAGTTCACTACAGTGCAAGCACTGTGCTACGCCTTCCTCACTCACCATAAATCCTAAAACTATTCCTAGATCTCCCTCCAAAAAGGTAATCGCAGCATCAGTAAAGTAGTAATTAGAAGCACAGTAAAATGACTGAAAAGCAAGCAAGAGCTGACAGGACTGCATATCTGAAATCTTAGGGTTTTACACAGAAGTCAAGCACAAGTGACACAAAAGCTTGACACTCTGGCACACAACTCAGTTTCCTAGAATCTTTCTATCTGCACAAGTGTGCTAGAAAGTCCTCATCCACCCTGATTCTCAGAAGCTCACCTCCCTCTGGGCTGGGTAAGCATACCCTCGGGGCAAGGCTATATTTCCTAAGTACCTTTGCCTGAACCTCAACAGGATCCTCTACAGACACTATCATAAGACTGTTGGGGCTGGAGCAATAGCTCAGCGGTGTAAGCGCCTGGCTAGCAAGCACAGGAACTCAGGTTCGATCCCCAGTACTGCATGCCATGCTGGCCCCAGAACACTAGGCACACCATGCCATCCCCAAAACCAGCCGCACACCTGTAGCCCCAGCACTGAGGAGGCTGAGACAGGAAGATCACTGCGAGTCTGAGCTGCACAGCAAGACCCTTTACCAAATGGATAAGGCTGCTGTTGGGCTTGCTCTTTCACTGAGAATCTGTTTGTCCTTACTGTTTCCTAGTGGCCTCTGTCAACTTAGATGACCTCCACAGCCTTCTTCATAAGTCTCCCACCACAGCAGCTTCCCACTGAAAAATCAATCCTCTGAGGAGAATGTCCAGGTACTCACTGGGGAGAAGTTTCTCTAAGACAAGTTGATCCTGGCAACCATTCTGGAGTTTTCTTCCTCCTCTCGAAATGAGTCCAGCCTGGTCTCCTTAGCATCTTTCCCCAATCTGATTTACTAGAACAGCACACATTCTCTGGCCTCAGCTTGTTGAGTGTCTCTCCTATATCCAATGCCTTCCAGTAGAAAACACAAGGTATTCAATGAATATTTTTAACTGAAGATAGTAGGAAAAAAAAGTCACAATGGCTCTGGCAGACATCAGTATCCAAGCAAGACATCAAGACATATCAAGGATATGAGATTACTATAATAAAATTTTGGAAAAGCAATCTCTAATAAGTGGCTTGATTTCAAGTGAGTGAGGCCCTGAGCAGAGATTCCAAATATGTCTTGCCTGGACGCGTGATGCACAGAACTTGTGAGGTAATACACTCCACGGCTTCTGTGATTACAATAATCTGTTACTTAGAAACAGTAATTAATATAATAGCCTAAATTTTTCTTTCTTTCTTTTTTTTTTTTTTTTTTTTTTTTTTTTTTTGCGGAACCAGGAATTGAACTCAGACCCTTGTGCTTGGCAGGGAAGTGCTTATTCTATTGAACCATCTCCCCAGCCCTTGCATTATCATTTCTAAGATAGAACAGATTTTAAAAATGAAATTTAGTGAAGCAGCAATAGCTCAGTTTGTTTTATAAAATGAAAGTTCAGAAGCGATCGAATAGGAGCAGAATCAAATCAGAAGGAGAAGCTACTTCAAAGGTCTTCAACAGAATAAGATGTATTAAAATTTAAGATTCGTTCCCTTGGTACCTTATTGCTGGCCCCACAGATGTCACAGTAGTGGTTTGAGTCCCTCACACCTAGCACTATTGTGTGTCAAACTTTGGACAGATTTATTCCGTGGAACTGCCCAATGAAGAACTAATTTCTGCAACTCCCCAAATTATAACTATTTCATAATTGCCATATTCATCTTTAACTTTTCTTACAGCATTTAAGAATGAGCTGAATATTTAAATTATTTTTATTTTTATTTGTTTGGTACAAGGTCTCACTATGCAGTTGAGACTCATACTGATACACCTGCCTCAGCCTCCGCAGCACTGAGTTAACAGGCACGGGCCACTATGCCCGGTTTTGGTGGTCAGCACAGCACGTGGTACTGGGGATCAAACTTGGAACACCGGGGCCGGGGAGATGGCTCAGTAGAATAAGTGCTTCCCTGGCAAGCACAAGGGCCTGAGTTCAATCCCCAGTTCTGCAAAAAAACCCAAAACTTGGAACATTGCTCTTGCCAGGTAGGTGCTTAGAACACTGAGCTATCTTCCCAGCCCAAGAATGAACTGAATTTTGAGAGCACTTTTAGTCTTATAATAAAAGCAGGCAGCAAGTAAAAAGCTGCCACATGCACCTTGTTCCCGCACACTCACACAGTTTTCAACCGGAAGATTCACCATTAAAGAGGAACATTAACTGCAGTCAATGAACCTGCACCAACGCATCCTTCTCACCCAAAGGCTATTTATGCTGAGGTTCCTTCTTGGTGTTAAACACCCTCTGGATGTGCACACAGGTGCAATGACAGGTCTCTAATGTTAGGGTAGCAAATCGAGCACTTTCACAGCCTTGTGAAACAGCCTCTCTGTTCTGCTTTATCGACAACATCTCCCATACCACCAGGTCTTGGAAGCCACAGATCTTAGGTCTCTCTCTGTACTTTCTTTTCCAACATGTCACACAATTGTGGTCTTGTCAGGTCTGATTCTTTCATTTACTAATAACTGCGATTACACTTGACAATGCTTGCTTGCTTTCTTTTCCTTGTATTTTAGAGAAGGGACTACAGGGTGTTCAGGGTCTCACTACTAGATCTGACTTACAGTGATCCTCCTGTTTACAGCCTCCCAAATACTGGGATTACAGGCATGTGCCACCATGCCCAGTCTCAATCACTATCTCAGTGCATCCCGGAGACAGGGCCGTCACAGCAGGCCCAGGGATCGAACCCCCAGCATCTGTGCCTGCTTACAGTCACTTTAATCCCCTGAGCTATTTGGCTGGCCCCATAATTTCTTTAGCGCTGAATAACGTCCCACTGTCTGGATAGTCCAGTTTATTAATCCACTCAATAAAGGGACATCTTAGATGCCCTAATTTTTCTTTAAAAATTTTTTATACTGCTTCTTTGTGTCTGTCTCCCTCCATGCTTTCTACCATAGCCCATAAATAAAACTGAGCCAGATTTTATTAAAAAAAAAAAACTTAACTGCAAGTACTGTGATAAAATATGAATACCACAAAGCTGATATGGAAGCTCATTTCATTAACACTGCAATATACTGTCAAACTTCCTAAAGCTCATGGTACATAAACAAGTAGAAAAAAAAATGTAGTTCTCTATGCATTAAATTGATATAAGCGCTACTAAAGTTTCAGAACCCGTAGGATGAAAAAATCCTCTAAATTCCACCCATCTTCCCGCAGGCACCACCAGAACACTGGTGCAGGCTCCCCTCCCTCCACCGCCAAAAAAGAAAAAAGTCACCTGTATTTTTCCAGAAGAAAACACCCACCTCCACCCTTTGTTCATCATTGTCCTGCGAGGGGCAGCACTAGCTTGGAATGCAGACTAAAGTCTTCACGGCAGGCTACCTTTCCCTCGTTACTGTAAGTATCACTGTTATGTAATTCACGTGAAGCAAGCTCTGGCCAACACTATCAGCCTTAGCATGTATCTTCTTCTTTTGACCCCTCAGCTTAACAGTCTTCAAAAGTTCTATGTTGTACTTACATTCATTATCTCATAAAATTGTACATCTTTTGAAAAGAAAATGAGAATGCTTTTGCTTTTATGTACTACCTAAATTTATTCTCCTGAAATATTTGTCTACTTGTAAGTGTAATTTATATCATGTTAATTTTGTAGTTTTTTATTCAGTATTACCTCAGGAGCAGAATCTTACATTTTCTCTTAGTAATCATATTGATCAACTTTTTACCAACACAAGAGTTCCTACCATAATGTACTTAGGTATGGCTTTCCTGATGCACATTTAGATTATTGATATTCTTAATATTATAAATAGTGTTCCTAAGCTTCTTGGTATAGAACATGTTCTCCTCTTCTGAATTATTTCCTTGGAGTAGAATCCTAGAAATTGTGTGCAAGCCTAAAAAACAGTAGGCATTTTAGGGATTTTTGATGTTTCCAACAAAGCCCTCCAGCATCACAAATCTTATGTGAAAAATTAAGGAAGGGCCAAATAGCTCAGTGGATTAAAGCACCTGCAAGGAGGCTCAGGAGCAGGGGGTTCAATCTCCAGGCCTGCCATGCCAGCCCTACCCCCAAGGCACGCTGAGACAGCATTGAGACTGGGTGTGGTGACACATACCTATAATCCCAGCTCTTGGGAGGCTGTAAACAGGAGGATTACTACAGGATTACTATGAGTCCAATCCAGTAGTGAGACCCTGAATACACCGTAGACCCCTCCCTAAAATACAAAAGAAAAAAAAATTAAGGGAATTTTTTACTCTGTGTATGGGTGTACATGTGAGAAATTTAAAATTTATATGCTTCATACGTTAAAAAAGAAGAAGAGCCAGCAAGATAGCTCAGCGGACTAAGTGCCTGCTTAGACAAGCACATGGACTGGGGTTTGATCCCTAGGGCCACATGCCATGCTGACCCCAACCCCGCTGAGTCGAACATTAAGACTGGGCATAGTGGCACATGCCTGTAATCCCAGCACTGGGGAGGCTGAAAACAGGAGGATCACTATGAGTCCGAGCTGCGTAGTGAGACCCTGTACCAAATACTTTAAAAAACAGTTACAATAATGTCAGAAATAATCAATTTTAAAAATTATTACCATTAAATATATATATCCTGCCATAAATATTTGCCTTCTTAAAGTTATTTGGCTTAAGTAACAATATAATACAGTTCAGCCTAAGCAGTGTATCAAAATGATATTATTTATTTATTTTATGTATGTGGTTCTGGTTTTTCTGCCTCTGCAGTACTGGGACTACAGGTGTGCACCACTACGCTCCGACTCTGGCCAGCTGCCCTGGGGGTAGGGTTGGTGCGGCATGTGGTGCCGGGTGAACCGCAGTCTCTGTGCCTGCCTAAGCTTGCCTAAGCAGGCACTTTACTCCACTGAGCTATCTTGCTGGCCCTCAAAATGATTTTAAAATATTAGCAAAATGTTGTATCTCTCTTACTAGATCAGATCTTTGTACAAACTATTTTAAAAGTGTACAAGCTGTTCTTTATTTTTCAAAAACTACATTAGTTTCTTAAAATAAAGATAAGTTGATTTTCTTAAGAGTTTTCTAACTGAAACTCCTCTGCAATAAATTCTTAACCTAAAGGATTGACCAAAAAATTATCATGTGCTTGATGTTTACTAATTCAAAATTTGTTGTTTTTGTTAATCGTTTAATTAATTAATTAATTAATTCAGCCTCCCCAGTGCTGGGATCACAGGAGTGCACCACCACACCTGGTTTTTGTGACTGGCACAGAGTGGGACCAGCACAGCATGTGGTACAGGAGATAGAACCTGGGTCCTTGTACTTGCCAGGCAGGCGTGTAGACTGCTGAGCTATCTCCCCAGGCCCCTAAATTTTTCATTCTAAAGAGAAATGAAATATGCTTTCTTTAAAAGACTTTCTTTAGGGCCAGGAATATAGCTATACACTGTTTCGGGCTGGGCATATAGTACCTGCCTGACAAATGCAAGGTCCCGAGTTCAACTCCCAGTACTAAATAAATACTTTCTTTGGTAATTTAAAGAGGCATAGTTACTTTTTTATAGAATGAGAGCACAAAGACACTTTACTTGGGGGCCAGGGAGATGGCTCATGGAATAAGCGCTTTCCTGTCAAGCGCAAGTGCCTGAGTTCAATCCCCGGTTCCGCCAAAACAAGACACTTTACTTAATATTTTACGACATTGAAAATATGAGTAGGATCCCATCCTACAAATGACGATTTTGAGAGAATAATTTTACATAATTTTTCATAGAAATCACTTCAATCAATCTTTGAAGTATGTCACTTGCAAACATCTAAAGCACAGGCAATATTCCAAGTACTTTTCGTAGAGAAGCAGTAATTCCTATATTGGATGGGGATGCAGTAAAAATACTTGATCCTGACGGTGTGCTCTCCAGATGCATCCTGAACTATAACTCTTTATTTTTTCAATTTTTATGAGTCCATACTTGCAGAGCATACTGAACACGTGCCTCTTAAGCAGCTGGCACATATCCATAACGCACCTTCATTCTTTTCTTCATCGCTCCTGCCTTCACCCTCCTCCTCCCTCTCCATCTCTTGGTCTGATTCCCTTCTGCAGAAGATCTATCTCTCCATCTCCTATTGTCCACACTTTCCTTTGCTCTTTATAGTTTGTGTTTCTCGAGAGAGGTCATGCACCAGTCAAAACCTATAACTCTTCCAGAGCAGGTCTGTCTAGCTTGCAGGCCCACACATTTTGCATTTCTCCCTGTTCTCAGGCCTGAATGGTGGGTGCAGCGAGCACTCAGGCAGCCTATTGAGATGTGAGGCAGAGTTGGAGATGGAAATCATACAGTGAAGACCAGAGCAGAGAAAGTAACAAGGAACCAAGAGATTTTATGGGATGACCGTACTAACATTGGCAAGCCTATACCTGGACACCATTTAAATCTGGGAAAAATAAATCTCTATCATGTTATTTCCAATACCTATTATATGCTGCCATATCCAACCTAAAAAAATCCTAGATTCATTTTTCTATGAGAGAAATAACAATTCTTCTGTTTTCTGAGACTTCTCTATACACCTTGTTTTGTGTGTACCAGAGAAATCTGATGGCTTTCACCGGACAAGATGACAAAGACGGTTCCATGCCCCAAATGCTACAAGTCTGTCTCTGCCTTCCTTCTCACCTAATACTTCCATATACCTTCTTAAAATATTATTTACTTTTTCTCTCCTAATCCTACTGAAATACTCATTAAGTTCTTCCTTTTTAGCATGACATCATTATACTAAGCCACAAGTAAAATCAGAAAAAAAGCACTTCATGAAAAATATGAAAGAAATTTACTAAGACCTTTCAAATGTTTCTAAAGAATATACATATATAAATGCATACCATTTTCTTAGGTAGAAAAGCTTACCATAAGGACATTACTGTTCTCACAACTACTTTGTAAATGTAATTACACCCAAGAGTCAGTACTTCCAAAAATTCAGAACAAAATAAGGCCATGATAGAGCTTATTAAACTCATGCACACACACACACACACACGCACAAGTAAATGCATCTGGGAAAATTATGAAAGAAAACAAGGCATAAGTAACTCTACCATGTAATGAGATACTGTAAAATGTCAGTAATTAAAATGACATGGAACAATTCCATGAAAAGAGATGTAAGTTTTTAAAAATATATGAATGTATAGCATTTTAGAAAATGATAAAGGGCCATTTCCTATCTGCAGAGAAAAGATGGATTGCACAATAAATGATGTGACAACTGAACAGGTATATACATATATACACAAAATGGGATCCTTACTGCACGTACATCCCAGAATACATTCTCAGACAATCGAGGATTAAGGGAAACAAATAACAAAAGCACTAGAAGAGATTCTCATGAGAATTCTTCCTACAACCCTGAAGGGTGGAGATGCATTTCTAATACAAAAAATTGGTGAATAAGTCTTTGTAATAAAGAAGAAAAACAAATTCTAAACATTTTAAAACTATCAGTAAAGTCAATAATATGAAAATACTCAATTAGTCAATTATTTTGGAAATATCGAATATCCCTAGTATACACCCATCTCTCTCCAAATCATCACTTACCTATATCTATTGAAGGTGGTGAGACAAAAATCAATATGATAGAACATGATAAGAAACTAGATTTTAAAAACTACAGTAGCTCCTAAATACACAATGTAATCCATCCTTCACTCATAATAGAAGAAATACAACTGTGTTTTCACCTCAGAAATTGGTCAAGTTCCAGAAACTTGCTAACACACCACTGGCATGGTCGTAGGTAAAGAAGCCTGGTTGGCAGAACTGAACACAGTCATGCATTGCAAGGCAAAGCTGTGGTTAGGAAATCCTGCCTTAGCACGACCAGCATAGACTGCACCTACACGAGGTCGGTGGCAAAGTTGCTGGGCAATGTGTTCTGTTGAGACCAGTGTATAGGTGCTCTCTCCTTGACTGAAATGTTACTACGTGATGCAGGCATGCATGTATTGTCAGAAATTCTACTAAAGGCTATTTGGTAGTGTTCTTCAGAATTAAAAACTCATAAAATCTTTTCAATTGACCATTTCCACTTTTCTATTTTCCTATGAATACATTCATGCATGTGTGATAAGACCTATGGTCTTGATAGTTAATGTAACATTGTAAACTATAAAACATTGATAACATTGCCTGTCTTTTAATGGGAAGATGAATAAATAAGCCAAGAAATGAAAGCAACCTAAAGACCCATTAACTGATGAATGGATAAGGAAACTTTGGTCTCTCTGCACAAGGAATACTCAATAGTATGTCTCAATACTCAATGTAAGGATGGCTTACATTGTGTATTTAGGAGCTACTGTAGTTTTTAAAATCTAGTTTCTTATCATAGGATCATGTTCTATCATGTTGATTTTTGTCTCACTACCTTCAATAGGGATTAGGTAAGTGGTGATTTGGAGAGAAATGGATGTATTTACTCTCAAATGAAGAGTAAATTTTGTCACTTTTGATTGCTAGAAGATATCATGCTAAATGAAAAAATCCAAACACAGACAGGTAAACACTGTACAACCTCACCTGTATACAGAATCTAAGAGGCAACTCACATAGCAAATAGAGAGAAGAAAGACTGCTGTCGAAGCCTGAGGGGAGGATTCACTCAAGAGAAGATGCTAAACCTTCAAGGGCTACCAAGTTAAAATCACCACCAAAAACTAGCAAGTCAGTGACTTGACAGGTATGGGAAGTGGGTTTACTGACTGGTTTCACAATGCCTGTGCTGATCAAAACATTCATTACAGGCTACATAGGGCTACAAAACTATTATCTGTCCCTCAGTAGGAAGTTCATTTTTAAGATATTCTTGCTGAGTTGGGCTTTGATTCACTTACGCTTTCTGCCATGAGAATAGAAGATGTGACCTGTAAGTGACAGAGAAGGCCACTGCCCAGTGTCATCTAATGGAAGGACACATCTGAGAGAGAAGCTGCCTGTCAAGCCCTAGCAACAGTGCATGGCAGGTTCCAACCAGCTCAGTGCAATCAGCCACGTGTGAGCTGGGGCAGAGAGAAAGTGTGTTTCTAAGTGTGGAAGGACTCGTGGCTTACCAACAATGCATTTCTTGGGAGTTGCACTTCGTAGAGTGTTTTGAAAATAATGTGGCTATAAAATGAACTGAGAAATAGGCGGCTTGACCTTCCATATGGCAAGACTTGGTGTCACACGTCCCTTCCACTATGGATGTTCCTGTCAAATGAAAACAGTACTGTGTGTTCTCATCCACTTTATTCACTAGATTGGGCACAGGTGACTTCTGGCTCTTGGCCCAAGTCAGAATGACCAGAAAGGTGGACATCTGGAATCGATTCAGGACCTCTGGGTACCCCTGCATATGCAATTAACCTTGTCTTTACAAGGTTTTCTATTATGGGATTTGTATAAATTCATTTGTCATCCTTTATCATATAAGAAATCAATTTTAATATATTTTTAAGATAAATTGTTAATTCAATCCTAGGTGAAGTGATGCATTACTGGGATTTAACTGAATTGTTTATATTGTTTCTGTTCTCTAACAGACCCATTTTGGAAAGTAAAATACAATACTTGCATTTCTGCACTTAAATTGATGTTAAGTAATATATTTTCTATGGACTTCAAATGCCTTATGTTAATGAAGACAGACCCCATGGTGAAAAAGCACATTTGATACAAGCCTGAGATGTCATTTATTCATGAATAAAATCAAAAGTCACCAACTCCATAAAGCGATAGGGGCTCTCACTTAGCCAGGGTACCCAGCCCCTGTATGGTGGCCCACGAGGGACACCAGGGTAGGCATCTCTTGGTCGGACACAAGTTCGATACTTTACCTACTGACTTCATTTCTTACATTAAAGGCATTGTGCTATCTGAGTCCAGAGTCAGAATCTCTCCTCAAAGCAAAATAGACAATGTTCCCAAAGATGAAATGTCCAAGGAGCGCCTGCACTACCATGCTTGATCTTTTGTATTCTAGAAACCATTCACAAAGAATAGACCATCTCGGGGGACTTCTCAACTCCCTGTAAGGTGAGTTTAATCATCCATATTATTTTATTTCTTTGCATAAAAAAGTCAAACAGAAAGGAAGAGAAGGTAATCTTTCTCTGCATTATAAAGTAAAAATAAATGGTGGGGTAAATTCTGAAGCAGCTCTTTATTACACTGAAGCACATTTATCCTAAATTCTGAGGCAGGTCTTTTACTACACTGAAGCACATTTATGCCTCTTTCTTCTAGGTGGTAACTTGATTTTCCCTTTCCTCTTTCAACAACAAAAGGAGTCATTATCACCAATTTTTCCTGACATATTGCATCAATTTCTTTGGTCATGAAGAGTTTAAAAATGAATAATTCCAAGTCTCTTTCAAATAATTACAGAGCTCGCTACACAGAAAACACGTACATAAAATATATAAACATCTATAAAGAGAAACAATGTAAAAAAAAAAGCCCGAGTTTCTAAATAGGAAAGCACGTCAAGAGAAACTCAATTACTTAAAAATCATATTACGTTAGCAGACAAAGGAAATGCAGAAAATGTAGCCGGCCTTAATTTTAGCATTGCAGTTCATGAACTTGCATCTGACGACTGAATTCAAATTAGCTGCAATTGAGGAGATCTCAACTGCACCAAAATAGCATGAAGGGTTGTAAGGGAAGGCCATGATTAATGACAACATATTGAATCAGGGTTTTTTTTCGAAAAGCTGTTCCAAAAGCCAATATAGTTGAAGTATTTAAATATCAGACAATTCATACAACCACCTTAAATGAAAAATGGGAAGGAAGGAAATAAAGGAGAAAAGTCAGGCAAGATTCATGTGGCTCTCACACGCTCTTGGAATGTGAATGCTGCTCCCAAGGCAAGCTAAAGCTGGTAGGCTTCATGGCATTAACTGTCAATCATGACATTATGTGTTAACTTTATGTAAATTTTCTTTTTCTGATTTTTCATATTCTTCCATATATAAAATAACAGCTATTTTCGAGTCATATACAGAATAAGAGTAAGAAAAAATTAAGTGCCAATTACCATTAATAACAACATCCACTGAACTTTTCCTATGTGCTGGGTATTCTGCTAGCACATAGTAATTTTTATCATCTTACTTAATTGTGAGATTAATTACTAGAGGTAACGACTACTGTCATTTCTACTTCAAAGCTTGCCAATCCCTGCAAATTCTTCACTCTGATTGGCCACCATGGCCATGCATTGGTGTGTGAAGCGTTGGACGAGGCTGGTGTAAAAAAAGATGAGGAGAGTTTGAGAGTTTTCAAAACTTCTTCAGGGGCCGGTGAGAGCTCAGCAGACTAAAGCGCCTGCTTAGGCCAGCTTAGGCAAGCACAGGGACTGCGGTTCCAATCCTCAGCTCCACGTGCTACACCAGCCCCAATCCCTGGGAGGGCTGAGCCAGCCAGAGTCCTGGTGTGGTGGCACACACCTGTAGTCCCAGGGCTGGGGAGGCTGAAAGCAGGAGGATCACTATGAGTCTGAGTTGCATAGTGAGACCCTGTACCAAATACATTAAAAAAAAAAAAAAAAACCCTTGGGCTGGTGAGATGGCTCAGTGGTCTAAAGCACCTACTTAGAATAAGCGAAGCAAAGCCCAGGGACTGCGGTTCAATTCTCCAGCACCACATGCCAGCCAGCCCCGCCCCCTGGTGGGCTGAGCTGGACACACACACACACACACACACACACACACACACACACAAATAAAATAAATTAAAAAAAAAAAACTAAAAAAAACCCTTCTTCAAACTCTGAAAAATCAACATAAGATCTGAACATAAGGACAATCAAGTGTGACTACACAGGGGAGGTGGAAAATAAGCAGGGCTCAGACACAAGGAAGCGCAAGGTGGCTGAAGGTCACACTTGGGAAGAATGAACTCATTTGGTTGCTGCTGTGATAAGCAATCTGTAACAAGTTACCGCAGACTTCCGATTGCCAGCTTATAGCTCTGGAAGCTCGAGACCTGCAGCCAGTCTTACTGGGCTAAAGTCAAGGTGGCAGTGGCCTGGCTCCTTCTGGAGGCTTTGAAGGGCCACCTGCTTCTTCCTGCTTTTCGGCTTCTTTTGAGCTGTGGGCTCCTGCCACTCTGGACGGCCTTCCGGGTATCTATCTCTCCAGGCTCGTGCTGTGCACTAACTCTGGGCCCAACTTTCTCTCGCAGGGACCCCTGTGATTGTGCTAAGTCCACCTAGCTGACGCAGGATAATCTCCCGGCCCCAATGAAGCACCTCCGGAAGTCTCTTTGTGCCAGGAGGTACTGCATGCCAGACTGGGGAGCCCGGCACTGCCTGTCTTTGGAGGCTCACATGGAGTGGGCAGAAAGCACCTACAGCCTGGCAAGAAGTGACTCTTCTTGCCAACCTGAAGATTAGGGAAGCGGCCTGACCAAAGTAATATTTTAGACGGAGTAATGTGGCCCCCAACTCATCCACAGCAATGGTTCTTAAAAAGCAGAATGTATTAAAATCAAATTTTGAGGGGTGTTTTTAATATACAGTAAAGGTCCTTGGGTCTTCTGACTCCGATTGTTATGGAATTCAGGAACCTTTCCTTTTAAACATTTTCTACAGGCAACTCTGACGCAAATGGCCTACGGTTGAGCTGTGACAAAGGCTGGACTGTGACAATAAATCCACCTTCACCCATTTCCCACCCAGAGAATCAGGTCAGGATCGAAGGCAAAACACAACACAAAAAGCAAATATATTTCTAACCTATTCACAGACTAATTTCTTGTAAGATGCTCCACAAGCTTAAACTAATAGCTCCACAATAAGAAAGGTCCTATTTCAAACCTTCAAACAAAAAGCTACATGCGTCTGACCACAGCAAGACCTCTGTGCATCACGCATTCAATGTACTTACTTGAGCAGCACACAGGATAAAATGTACTAGACACTAAGGGCCGGGCTACGGTGTCCTAAGCACCAATTCCTTTGATCTGCAGTCACACTATCCCTATGTGTTTATTACTGTAATGTCCACGTTATGGATCAGAAAACTGAAACTTAGAATAACCTTTTCTCTTTCACAGAGCTAGCAAATCACAGAAGTTCTATTTGGCCACTGTCGCTAGCTTCGAAGTCCACAAGGCTTCTATCCTGCCCCATTTTTCATGATGTTAATGCACCCAATTTTTACCACTCCTCTCATGATGCTTTAATGACAGGCAGGCACTGAACAGATATTCCTGATTAATGAGTATGGAGAGAGGAAAAAGCAAAGGATTAAGTTCAGAGTGCAGGGTTTTCCCCTGACCCTGGGCCCACCATCTCTGGGACCTTAATCTCTATAGGCTATATTTTTCCAGTATGGAATGACAAGACCCGATATCTTTAATCGCTCTACACTTCTGGGAATTTTATGAATATAATAATTACGAATCACTTCAAACATTCCCGATTACTCTACATTAATGTGATCATTTATGTCCTCCCTAGAGAAAGAATTTGATATTTCAGCAGAAACTCCTTTGGCCAACAAGTGACTAAGAAAGAAACTGAAGAAAATCACATGCTTAACTGCTGCCAGGAATCTTTGGGAATGCGAAAAGTAAACATCCCTCCAATCAGTTGACCCAAGGATTCAGTGACACAAATCACATGACACAGCTGAGAGACACAAAGTAAGTTAATTTCTTAAACACGGAGCAATTAATTTGGTAGACTGAGAAACTTCAGTGGAGGCCTTAGATCAGAATGTTTTGTCAGCGCTTATTTTACACACAGCCTGCAAAAGCAATGTAACCTCGGATTAGCCATTCCAGAGGAAACAACTAAGTAGCAACTATGCCAGGAGGAAAGCGGTGTGGACGGCCGTAGAAAGCAATGAGGAAGGCGGTAAATCCATGAATGTGAGCCCTGTGCACAGCATGTAAGGGTTCTTCCGATAGGGCACAAGGCAGTGAGCTGCAGTACTGCCTCCCTGCTGCACAGGTCTGCCTTTGCGTGTGTCTGTGACGCTGACCCTACTTGGGTAAGGTTAGCTACCAGACATTGGAATGTTTAGGATGAAGAGGGAAGATTCCTGGTCCATCCTTGGGTGGGCTGGCGACAGACACCGCTCTTTGGTAACAAACCGGGAACCTCTGAGTCTGCACGCTGGTACTGGTAGAAGTACCTGACAGAGATCTACAAGGCTGTCCCAGCCCCGCTGGCTCTGAGAGAGGATGCTGCACCCTGTAGGCCCAGGCCCTGGGACGTGGTCTGAGGAAGCGTGGAAATTACCACAGAGACAGCTGGTTACCTAGGGGAGCTATCCACAAAATCCCCTTGAGCCGCCCTGCCGAGAACAGATGCCGCACGCACAGAGAAGGGCTCTAAGAGGAGGGACTTGAGTTCTGGCTTTATTTTTTTTTTCTTCTGATTAACTCATTTTACAAAAAATGTTTTTAAGAGAGTGAAAATAATATTAGAACAGAAAAATTACAGATGATACAGAATTTCACTAGACAAAATAATACGAATTAACACAGTATTTGTTGTATAATGCTGTCTTCAAATTAGTTCATATTACCAGACATACGTATGCAAAATTGGAAGAAAGGAAAGAAATATATAAGAAATTAAGACAAGAAAAATGACAAAGAATTGAAAAAGTGAGACAAAAATTAATCATTAGGGCTGGGGAGATGGCTCAGTGGAATAAGCGCTTCCCTGGCAAGCGCAAGGGCCTGAGTTCAATCCCAAGTTCCGTAAAAATAAATAAATAAATAAAATAAATCATTAACTGCTCCAATCTATAGACCAGAAGAAATCGCAGTACAGTTGTCCAAACCATCCTGCTCACATATAGAGGTGTACCTCTTTCCCCTTCCCCTCTCTTGTCCTTCTCCTCACCTCAGTAATTCCTTCCTTTTGAACAGGTTCATTTTCTTTTTTACACTGTCTACTGTACCCTTCAGATTTTATTTACTCTTTCACATTCTTACATGAAGGAGACAATACAGTGATTGCACATGCGGGTCTGATTTATTTCACTTAAGAGTATGGTGTCTAGTTGTATCCATTTACCAATAAAAGCCATGAATTTATCCTTTTGTGCAGCTCAATAATACTCCAGGGTGTAAAAATACTGCATCTTCTTTATCCATTTCTCAGTTGATGGGCATTTGGGTTGCTTCCAGGATTTCCAAGCTGTCACTTTAAAAGGCTGTGGGTCTGGACTCCCATAAACCTGGCTTTGCAACTGCTTTGGCTCGGACTTTCCGTTCTTCGGTTTTTCACCAGTAAAACATTGATACCATCTCATTTCTCTGAGAACTGGATGCCATGTTGCTGGTACGTAGCTGAACTTTTGTTAACTGAAATGTTTTGTTCATTGATCATTATTTAATGAAGCCTGGAAGGAATGCATGCAGGCCATGAAAGGGGGCTTCTGCGGGGAGTTTCTTCGGAAGCAGCAGGTAAAATGGAACTACAAGAGCATCTAGCATCTTCAGAGACTGCGTTCTCTCTCAGTAGGTGCTGTGTTCATCTTTCAAAATGCTTCTAACGGTAAGACAGAATGACACTTTTTCATCTTGGCAAAGCCTAAGCAAGAGTTCAGATTCCTGCTGAATCAGGCTGCAGTTACAATTTTTTTCCATCTAGACTGTGTGTTCTAAGGAAATAGAATTATGTCTGATTCTTTTTTTTATGCCCCACACGTTCTAACAAGTAGGAGATGCTAGATCAACAGTTATTGAATAAATGAAAAAAATGAATTCTGAGCAAATATCCTTCTCGTCTGATTCCAGTAGCATTTTTTTCCAACAACTGCATATTACATTCATGCGTGAACTATTCCTTATGAGTTATTATTAGAACACAAAGCTAGAATGTTTTTACCTTTCAGTTCAAAAAAGAACAACTGGATCAAGCAGAACCACATACAGAAATAGACCTAAAATGGGATTTATAATGTGGCAGGAGAAGAAATTATCATTGTTTATAGTCTTTCCTTTTCTAGGTTCCCCAAATATGTTAGAGGGTTTCAGATAGGACTGTCAGAAGGCTCAGAAGGGAGAAGTCTCTGGTCCTGGCTCCCCACCCAAGGCTGCAAGAGCAAAGCAAGCTAGAGATGGCAGCTGCTGCCGAATGCCACCAACTGCTGAAGGAAAGCTGGCAAGCCGAGCAGGCAGACCAGGAGAGGACGAGGCACATTTGCAACGTCAGTAACTATTCATACCCTTGGAGAGAGGTCACCCTGGAACAGTTTTCTTGGAAGACCACTGAGATCTACAGGAATTTAGTACAAGCCACCAGGCTCCTTAGAAGAGCCCCGTGAGGCCAATTTCTGGCCATGGAAGAAAGAGCTCTTCACAACTCTTATTTTCCAAGTCAATGTGTAAAAGCAGAGAGGAGAGTCCCTTCTGGGGTGCTTTGTAGGCTTTAGGGTGGCTGCGGAGGATGGAAAGGGTACACACGTGGAGTACGATCCCGGCCCTTTCAGAGACCTTCAGATAGTGATTGGCAGAATGACCTGCAATGAGGAAAAGTTGTGGCAGGTTATGCCAGGGAGGACTCCAAGGCAGCGTTCCAGCCATGGCTGGTGCTCCTGACTGGAAAACCTGAGGAAATCCTCCACTCAACCAATAGGCTTTTAAAAATAAAGAAATTTTTGAAATGCCTCCTCATCAGTGCTGTGTTTTGCAGCAGTTCATTCATGAATACATACACAAACACTGCTATGTACCAAATGTGTATCTCTGTAGGTTAGGGTGATGGGAGAACCTAGAGGCGGCCTAGATTCTTCCTTAATGTTGTGCTGATTGTCCCTTAAATGCATGGTGAACACTAGAACCATGAGCCCCGAAGTCTGTAGCCTTAGCAATGAACAGTTAATTGTGCTCCAAATACACGTTGCTACATTGTTACTCGCATACATTATTTTCTCAAACAGTATGGCATCCAATAACTTCCTCCCAAGATAGGTTATTTGGTAATTCCTGAGAAGCCTAGGGAGGCCAATGAATTCTCTTAAACAGAACCTTCATATATCAGCTAAAGAATACGAGGCATCAGGGGTCTTAGCCATCTTGACTTGCTGGTCCTGGTGCAGTACCTCCTTCCATGACACCAGTTATGAAGCACCGCCAGTGAGAGTCCACCACCCAGAGATCCTTATTTGCATTTTGTCAATAATCAGAAACAGTGGTCAAAAATAACTTGAAATATCTTCAAGAATAATTAGAGGGCTCACCAAATAGCTCAGCGGACTAAAACACCTGAAAGTAGGCGCAGGGGCCGGAGGTTCGATCCCCAGGCCTGCTGTGCCGGCCCCATCCCTGGGGTGCACTGGGACGGCAATTGAGACTGGGCGTGGTGGCACGCGCCTATAATCCCAGCATTTGGGAGGCTGTAAACAGGAGGATCATTAGGAGTCTGATCTAGTAGTGAGACCCTGAACACTCTGTAGATCCTTCCCTAAAATACAGAAAAAAAAAAAAAAAAAAAAAAAAAAAGGAATGATTATCACCACCCCAACACAAGGAGAGCTTCTCAGGAGCTGTCCTGCTGCCAACTCTTTTCCCAATCCCTCGAACACTCTGGTGTGCAGCAGGTGCTCAGTGGTCACTGGGCTGGGTGGATGGAGCAGTGGCGCTGGTTGCTTTGGGATTGCATCGGGAACACAGCGGCCAGTGTGGGACGGGAGGTTTGGGTCAGTTTACGGACACGTATTCCTGTGATCTGTTCTCTGAAGGCAGCTCTTGGGTTTCGCATTACTGCTGCAGTACGTGTTTATGTCACACAGTGACTGCGTTCATTGTGGTAAGTTGGTACATGTACTTAACACGTCTTGGTTCTCTTTCAAAGGTGTGTTTGTTAAAACAATGTCCTCTCTTTTCTTAGCAGAGCTGAATGCTCGCTTTTCTCCAATGTCAGGAAAAGTAAACCTGGTGAGTGTCTGACATCCAGTACTCACTCAACAGACAGCAATTAAAAAGCCAGTCAAGCAAACACACATGGTCCAATCCAGGACATAAGAGCTGGAAAATAAAGTTCGTTTTGTGGCAAGTGGGGCAGTATTTACAATATGAGGTGACCAAAGCAACTGATAAAGAAGTAGAGCTGTTGGTGAAGCCAGCACTTGAAGACCACGGAGTTCTTCCCAATGCTTTTGTGACTGCAAAATCCAAATGGAAATTCCATTAAATAATTTTACAAAAAAAAAATCCATTTAAATATCTTCTTGATGCAAAGAAAATGTTTTCACACTTTTATGGTAGTTCATTCATAAGTAAATGGAAAGATTAAAACATATCACTCTATACAGCATGGCCAAATAATTGCTTTCTTTTCTGGAGCAGTTATTTCATGAGGCTATATACTTATTCTCATAAACAGCCAGTTAAATGCCTCAAAATCATATTTCAATTTTCTTTGGAATCATATCCTGCTCTTTTAAATGAACCCAAAGGATGAATTTTATTTTGGGGGCTATAAAAATTCATTTGGAGTCCCTTCTGATAAACAATATAAATAATAAAGTTAGACAGTGACATTTGGGCTAAGAATAAGATGTAATAATAACATAATAAGAATTTCATGTGGTTCATAACTTGATTACAAAGGCAAATCCATAAAAAGAACCCCAGAGTCTTATGCCACACAAGCTATACAAGTGCTCTACCATTGAGCTGCACCCGTAGCTTAGAATATTTTTGAACAGTTGTTAAAACACTGTAATAACTAGAAAAGCTGCTAAAATGACTATTGTCAAGAGAAGCTTTTGTAGTCCATCATCCAAGTCAAGTATATGTGTAATATATGTGTTCTAAGGCCCGGAAGATAGCTCAGTAGACTAAACACTTGCCTGGCAAGCGCAAGGTCCTGAGTTCAATCCCCAATACTGCAAAAAAAAAAAAAAAAAAAAAAAAAGTGTTTCATACTTAACTCTTTATAAGTGCATTTCACAAGGAATAATTTGATGTATAATAATTTCACCATTACTATTATTATTTAAATATCACACATAACACATTTCTGGAAACCTTAAAAAAACTGTAAATTTTGAAGTGAAGCATAATTTTAATATTAGTGCTAAAATAATGTAGATGAGGACACAATGGATTCAAATACAAAACACAATGAAATTCCAACCCCAGACAAATGGTAAAGGGTGTTATGACAAGTTTTCTCTGATCAGGTTTTTATATTAACTTTAGTATTTTCCCACATAACTAAATCTCTCTATTATTTCCTTTGCAGGCTCTAGGTATTTCTTACAAAAAGATACATGCAAATTATTAATCTGCTTGTTTAAAATGCCACACAGTAAATCTCCTTGATATTTTAATGTCATTAGATATTCCTTAGAAAAGACATTTTCCTCAGTAGGTGACAGTATAAAATTATTTGTTGTACTTGTTGAAAATATGGTAACCATGCCTCTGAATAACTGCCACTCTGTTATGTCTGTAGTAAATAAAAGATCAGAAGGAATGGGGAAAGGTTAGAAGCCACGAGCTGAAATATTTAGTTTTCAAAACTGGAAATGTCCCGTGTAGGCCACTGTAGTATGTTTCTAGATATGAATGCCAATGTACAAGAAAAATATTCTCATTATATAAATCATCCTTAAAACACTGTAAGAGTCTTACAACCTTCAATTAGATGCTCAGTAATGATGTCAAACATATTTTCACAATTTTATATGTAACAATAAAAATTCATTACATGTAGCTGTCCCAAAAAATTGAGTTAAGGTATATGCACACATATGGGAGCAAAATTATTTTGTTTAGATTTTTCAAGGCAAAGTAAAATTATGTTAGAATATTGTCAGTTTTATTGAATAATTATCTTTCTGAAGAATCACATTAGGATTTAGACTATCACATGACTAGATTAGTAGTCTTTAGGATTAAAGAGCCATAGCACAAAACAAGTGTCACTTTAAAGTACTTTAGAAATTTAACCTTATTGTCTTAAAATTTGTTATTAAGATTACAAGATACAAGCATACAAAATAGGGGGAAAACATTAAAAAGAAGAAAAAATAAAATTTAAGCATTAACTGTTCCTTTCCATAGACCAGCAGACTCAGGCTGTGCAACTGTCCAAGCTGTCCTGTGTCTATA